>NC_057865.1:258602541-258915666 GCF_019393635.1 Dromiciops gliroides
AACGACTGGATCATTTCCTCCCTGATTCATCTCTAGCCTTATCTCCATCCTTGCCTGTTTCTATTTTGTTCACATGTACAAGCTCTACATCTGACTTTATTCATTTGCTAGTTAAACCTTCCCTCTTACATCCTTAGATTTATAGAAACTAACATATGTGTCTACAACTCACCTTCTTTTCTCCTTCAGTAAATTCCTATAGCCCATCTGTGTCACAGAGGGCATTAACCATATGGCACTGTTTTGCCCACATTTTTTATCTGAATTAGGGTTTTTTATGTCTTTGTACACTACTATGATTGGATTACAAATTATTTAGGACAAGATTTGGGTTTGTTTTCTATCTTTGCTCTACAAATGTCCTCTTCTTGATGTCTTAAGATGGTGTAGACATTCCTGAAGGCCACCCCAGTAGAGTATAAGTCCTGAGTGGTACTGAAATATAGGAATGGTTTTTAGTATTGTTCTGGTAACAGCCTAAGTCCTGTGGGAGAGCTATTTAATCAAACCTCCTTTCTTCTCATGCCTCCCTTTATCCTCCTCCCACTTCTCTCTAATCTAGTTTTTTCCTCTATACAGAGGCTACTCAAAGTTAGTTACCTCTTTTCCCTCTTCTTCCTTTCAAAACCACTTGACATCATCTCTTACTCTCTCCTCCTCCCTTACAGTCTTTGACAAGAAGGTGACCCTTTTCCTTGCTTAGACCATTACCTTGCTCTACACCCTTGATATTTCTTGTTCTAAAAGATTTCCCCCTCAGAAACAACTCTCTCCTTTTCATCTTTTATCTCTCCCTATTTACTGTTTCCTTTCCTGATTCCTGGAATTTTGCCCTCATATTTGAAATAAACAAAGTAAACAAATATCAACTATCTACAGATCCTACTATATTCTCAATCTATCATCTCTTTCTCAGCCATATTCTCAAAGAGCTATGCTTTTGATTTCACTTACCTTCTCTTACTCATGCCTTAACCCTTTGTAATTCAGCTTCCAACCTCATCATATAACAACTGAACATCCCCCCCCAAATGTAGTAGTGATAGCTTAATTCCCCAACCTGATGATCTCTTATTAGTAATCATCTTTTTTGACCTCCCTTCTATATTTGGTACTTCTGACCAACTACACTTGGATGTTCTCTCCTCTAGGAGGTTTTATCATATTGCTTTTTTTCTGGTTCTCCCACTATTCTGACTGCTGATTCTCAGTCTTTACTAGATAGTCATCCATATTATCATATTTAATGATGGGTATATCACAAAAGCCTGTCCTGGACCCTCTTAGACATGACAGAGACAGAAGCAACAGCAAAATCATGCACTTTAAGCATTTGTCTAGTTCTAGAAGAGAGAAGTCCCTAGTCTTCTAACATCCAGCATTCCAAAGAACCTCATCATCTTTCAATTTTGGCTATTTTCAAAAGAACCAAAACTAAAAGGGTTCACGACTATTAAAAGGCTTTTATAATTCAGGAATGTGAAGATACTGGCATGAAATAATCAGTTAACTACTAATAATAGTATACGCTTTCATAACTCAGAGAGGTAATGATATCTTCCTTTCTTATTTAAGGGATTAACCTTCCAAAAGATATAGCCCTCTGCTCTTTTTCACAAATAGTAGTTTACTCCAAAGAGATAATGAATTAATGTGCTGATGTGCTTTTTCACTTTTTTAAAAGAGCTTTCCATCCCCCTGCATATCACAGGTTCAACCATTTATTGTTCCTTGTGTAGATTGTAAGACAAAGTAGATTTTCTTACTTAACAACTATTATTCACATTTGTTGTTGTTGTTTTAGTAATCCTCCTTAAAATCAGTTGAGGGGGAATTTCAAGTATTATGGACACTTCATAGATGAGGAAATAGTGTCTCTGAGAGGTTGATTCTCACCTACTGACATACCTACCAAGTGATGACAATATAGGAATAGGGTCTAGACTTTAATTTTCATGGATATAGTGACTTTCTGGATAAGGAAACTACATTTACAAATGCAGGTCTGGATCTTCTCTAAATTTTTTAGTCTTGGACAACATTGAGGGTTTGAGTGATTGCCCATGGTCATACAGCCAGTAAGTGTTAGAGAAGGGATTTCAAACCAGTTTTTCCTCTGTTTAAAGCTAGCTTTCTATCCATTCTGTATCTACATCTTCTTTATGCTATTCTCAATATTTTGCAATTTAGCCTTTATTCTGAGCAAGACTCTAGAAATTGTAGCCTTCTATATCCTTTTCCATAAACCCATATTCTTGGCTCCTGCCAACAGTCGGCTGTTTAATCTGCCCTTTCATAAGACCTCCAAGCTAGCCAACACCCCTCATTCTCACTCAGGGAAGAGACAAAAAGAATCATTCTGCCCTATCATTTGTACTCATGGTAAGTCTGTCATTAGACTAGCTTTGATTCCTTTGAAGGAATAGAACTTGTTACCTCAGTCTTTTTTTGTGAGTCTTCTAATTAGACTTACATTTGTTGCTTTTCCTTTAATTTTTTCACTCTTTGAGACTGACACTCTGGAAATTCCCTTTTATAGATTTTCTTAAAAGTCTTTGTATTTAGAATCACGTAAATTAATAGATGAAATAAACCTTAGAGATCTCTTCGTACAAATTCTTCATTTTGAAGATAAACTTAGTCCCAAACAAGTTAAATAGCTTAGTCATAATTATGCATTTGCCCACTGGTCTATTAGTTAACATAAACTTCCACAGCTTTTCCTAGAAGGATGGAGTTAAAGCCTTGATTGTCCTCATAATATCTGCTAAGACTACTGAATATTTCCCTCCCAATATCTTAAATATTCTCAAATTACTTAATAATTAATTTCTCTCACATTTTATTTCGTTAGAAAGACTTGTGGCACATGTATATTTGCAAAAACAAAGTCAAATGACTTAAAATGTTTAAAAAACATGATCTGTTGTTTTCTTTTAAAAGATCATTTTGAACATATTTCTATTTTTACCTGACAGTTTATCTGCTTTATAAATGTCATATTTTAAAGCAATCTTGTAAGGGCAGCTAGCTGGTGCAGTGGATAGAGCACCAGCCCTGGAGTAAGGAGGACTTGAGTTCAAATGCAGCCTCAGACACTTAATAGCTGTGTGACCCTAAGCAAGTCACTTAACACTGATTACCTCTTCATGCCAACCTCTCTGTGGCACTATGGATAGGGAACTCTCTTCATTGATTAAAAGCCAGTTTTTAAGTCAAGAAGACTTGGATTCAAGATCTGCTTTGCTACATAGTGGCTGCATAATTGTAGCATTCTAGAAGAAATACTAAACTCATTCCCTTTGACAATTTTACTAGGCTATATGTTGTAAAAGTTAAAATAACATTTTTTAAACTGCAATTAAATTGATTTAACTAACTTTTAAAAAACTGCAATTTTTCTACTTTAACAAAGAAGAATTAAGAATTATGTGCTACCAATGTTATGTACCAAGAAAAGATCAAAATGGGTTCATGATTTAGACATAAAGGGTTATACCATAAGCAAATTAGGAAAGTAAGCAATAGATTAGCTATCAAATCTATAGAGAAAGGAAATAATTATGACCAAGAATTATGTACCAAAATCTCTTTTGTTCAAATTAATCTCTTGTGTGTTAGGAGCCACAGCTCTGTATTTTATCTTACTGAGTTAAAGCATATATCTAAAAATATATGATACATGTATAAATTTATATGTATATGCATGTATATACATACTACATATATGTTTTTCTTGAATAAAACATAAAGATTTAAAAAAAAATTCAGTTTTGTCTGACTTATTGTGAATCCATTTGGGATTTCTTTGGCAAAGATATTGGAGGGGCTTGCCATTTCCTTCTCCAGCTCATTTTATACATGAAGAAACTGAAGCAAATAAGGGTAAGTTACCTGTCCAGAGATACACCACCAGTAACTGTATGAGGCCAAATGTGAACTCATGAACATCAGTATTCCTGATTATAAGCCCATTGCTCAATTCACTGTACCAAGTAGCTGCCCTTGTTTTTTCTAATAAACTATATGTGTGTGTGTGTGTATTTTTTTCTAATTTATTATATCAAATTAATTTCTTTCCTGAATTATGAATCATAACTGAATATTTAATAGGCTATAGATAATCTATTATTAAATTATAGAAATATGCATTGTTATGCATTTATGAATACATTTAAAATATTAGAAAAAAAACCATAAACTTTAAATGATCCAACAGTAGCCAGGGCTAATTCTACCAAGAAATAATTGAGTTGTATATCTTAGAAAAATGGGAAGATGTGGACTATTTGAAAGTACAGTCAGGCATTTGGAAATTTGGTAGATGGAGTCAACAGAAACACTGACAGGAGTTGATATAAACTTTGAACAAGTGCTGTGAATGGAATATATCAGGGCTCTATTTTTGTCCTTTTGTTCAAACTTAGTGGCATATATCAAAGAATCAATGACATACTTATAGAATTTGAAATAATACAAATCTGTGAAGGATAACTAATATTTTGGAAGCTGGAATTAAGATCCCCAAATCCTTGTGTGTTGGTCAGCCAAAGGGTGATTCTGAAGAGAATGAGATGAAATTTAAATTAAATACTGTACTTGGGCTCAATGACTCAAGTACACATGACAGGAGACATGTCATGACATAAAAGTGGTTCATGTAAAAAAAAAAGGCATGGATCTTAGCTGGCTAAATGCTTGATATTAATTATGAGAACAATATGGGAGCCCAGAAAGGTACCACAATATTAAGTTAAATCAGTAGAAGTATATTGCCAAAGTATGGGAGATTAACATTCAGATTTCATTTTCCTTGATTAGGTTCTCTGTTGAGTATTATTTCCAGTGTTGGGTAGTACATTTTAGAAATGATATTGTGGAGAAAAGGATGACAGTATAGCTGGGGGACCAGAAATCATGTCATGGAAGGATGTAGGTTAAATTAACTAGTAAGTATACCATAGAAAAAAACTTCAGGGGCAGCTAGGTGGCGCAGTGGATAGAGCACTGGCCCTGGATTCAGGAAGATCTGAGTTCAAATCTGGCTTCAGACACTTGACACTTACTAGCTGTGTGACCCTGGGCAAGTCACTTAACCCCAATTGCCTCACCAAAAAAAAAAAAGAAAGAAAAGAAAAGAAAAGAAAAGAAAAAAGAAAAAGTAAAAGAGTTCAGTGATCCTGGTTATCACCTTCCGATATATAAAACATTGTCATATGGAAAGGGGGCTTGATAATTTCTCCTTGTGTTTAAGAGCAATATTCTGGTTTCAGGTTAATATAAAAGGAAAAATATCTTAAGAATTTTAGTTGTTAAGAAAGGTAATGGATTTCTTTAGGGAGTAAAATTTCATACTTATTGGAGGTAAATAAATATTGGCTGGACAACCACTTTTTCATGGATGTTACTTCAGATAAGAATTGATTTAGATGACTTTTGAGAGTTTATTTCAAACTGTTCCATTCTTTGATTCTAAGGCTCAATGAACACAAATGTGTATATTTAGACTATTTATCTCATTTATTCTTAGTATTTGGAACTGGGGCAGTAAACAGACCTCATAAATAGGAGTGTCTTGTGCCTTGTAAATTTCTCTACTGAAGTGGAAATATCCTTTTTGCCCTTAGTTTAGTTGATGCAAAACAGGAATTTATCATGTGAATTTTACTAAGGAAACAATGAAAAAGAAAATAACTGTAAATACATACATTAAATGACAGAGTACAGATATAGCTTAACTAAAGTCTAGTGAAATGTTGGTATAACTGATATATATGTATATATATATATATATATATATATATATATATATATATATATATATATATATATATATATATATATATATATATATATATATATATATATATATATATATATATATATATATATATATGAAACAATGATGGTTTCTTTTCTTTCCTTTTTTTTTTTTTTGACCAAGGAACCCTGTTGAAAAGCTCTTATTACTTTCAACCTCTTAGTTTCATTCCTTCCTTTAAAAAATGGGCTGTGGCAGGGTTTCCTTTAACTAAATGGATAATATTAAATGGTGAACAGGTCACTACAGTCTATAGAAGGAAATTATTGCGCTTCTGTGGGTTTCCTTTAGTGAAGCAGCACCAGTAGACCAAAGCACAGTCACTTAATGAGGGGCTACCTTCTCTTCTTTAGAAGAATCCATTGTTAACCTTGCCATTCCCACCACACCCCCTGACAGTTCTAACATAGAGACAAAATGTCTTGCAGGTTCTGTGTTTTTTTTATGCTTATCTAACAATGGTTTTGACCTCTTCTACATTGCTATTCCAGAAAATATATGGCATGTAGACCTTTGGGCACGGAAGCTCAAATGACAATTCTGGAAGAGGCATGATGGAGTACAATCATATAAAGGGGTTTGTAATTCCATAACTTCTGTGATGAATAGCTAATTGAGGAAAGAAAAGGGACTATTTTGATAAAAAAGATGAAAAATGAAGTCAAAGTTTGTTGCTAAAGTTAAATTGAATGGAAAGAATGGTTTCAGCCTGCTCTGTTCAGACCAATTTAATGTGAGAGGATGGGGCTAAACATGAGCTGGATGAGTAATATGCAGTGATTATTTTTTCTAGTAATAGAACTTATTTTACCAAAGGACTTAAGTAATTATTCCATTAACATGGACCTAGTACCCCAATGTCTTCAGAAACCCTTAGTTGGCCTTTAAGAATAATAAGTATTGGGGCAGCTAGGTGGTGCAGTGGATAGAGCACTGGCCCTGGATTCAAGAGTACCTGAGTTCAAATCAAGGCTCAGACACTTGACACTTACTAGCTATGTGACCTTAGGCAAGTCAATTAACCATCATTGCCCACCCCCCCCCCAAAAAAAAGAATAGTAACTATATCAAAAAGCAAAGTTTAATAAAAATGTTTTTTTTAAAGGTCAAAGGCTTTTTATGATTACTGTGGTCAAATAAAATCTAACAAAGGATTATTTGGTACCACTAATGTACCATCGCTCTAATATGTGGGCATATAGCTTCTCCTTTATTCCTCAGTTTCCTCTGAGATGTTTAGACTCAGTGGATTCTAAAGTCCCTTTAAAATGTAAATCCTACAATTGTAGGAGATCAATGTTAGAAGCAAATGATCTGATCACCTATAGTTGTAGTAAAAACTTAAGATATAGCAAAACTAATGGTGATTTGTGGGGGAGGGGGTTGAGGAGGAAATGTAATATTTCTATAAGAATTTTTTTTAATTATCAGAAAATGATATGAGAGATCTGTCATCAAGTCACTTAGTCCACATGTATTTGATAAGTGTTTAAATTATTCCAAACATCATTTTATATATAAGGGATACAAAAACAAAGGAAGATTCTATCTAAGCACTCAAATAAGTCACATTCTAATGGGAGCGGCAGTATTCAAAGAAATATATTCATATAAGATATAAACAGTGAAAATCAAAGGTAGACTCAGAGGGAAGGCATTAATGATGGAAGGGTTTTAAGGGAAAAGGCCTCCTGGAGAGTGGGGCACCTCAGCTGCATCTTGAAAGCACTTTAAAAATATAATCTCATTTGATCCTCACAATAATCCTGGGAAGTAGATGGTACTATTATCTCCATTTTACAGGTGAGGAAACTGAGGCAGAAAGAGATTAAGTGATTTGCCCAGCATTGCACATCTAATAAGTATCTAAGGCCATATTTGACCTTTGGCTTTCCTTACTCCAGGCCTAACACTGTGCAAGGTGTCATGATTTATGCATTTTAGTGAATACATAACCCACATAAGCACATGTATACTTTTTATCCTTAAGCCATTGATCCTCACCAAATATTTCTTTTAAAAAAGCTAATGGAGCCCCCTTCCCGTTCGCCTCCCTGACAGGAAGTAAGGGAAATGGCTTCCGACATGTAGGGCTCCGAAGCGGCTCCTCCTCCGAGGAACCTCTGAACATCAATGATTCTGTCCATACCTGAACAAGAAAACACTTTAAAAAACATCCCAGAGAAGTGCTCATTCAGCTTTTGCTTGAAGTTCTTAAATCAGAAGGAACCGACAGCTAGATCATAATGAATATGTGTTTGAATAATGCAGAATTCCTTTAGTGTGGATTCTAAAAAGATACCAGGTTACATTTAATGTAAGCAAAAATTCAATTAATGTGATATGTGGGAGCTAGGCAAGGTTATTAAAAAGCCACTAAATCATCAGTCTGTACTTGCCTATCATTGAACGTGGATGTGATGTGCCATTGCATACCATGTTATCAACAGATGTGTGTTAATTTTTTTAAAAAGAGCCTGTAATAAAATGGAGGAAAGGAAGAACACTTCAGGTGGTAATGTTGCCAACACAAAAAAGAAGAGACTTGTTATTACATTAGAACAAAAATTTGATGTAATTGAACGACATGAACGTGGTCATAGTAACTCTAAAATAGGAAGAGATATAGGAATGCCTGAATCTACAGTACGGAATATTATAAAACATGCAGGTGAAATTAAAAAAAAAGGCAAAGTTGCATCAACCTTTTGTGGTTTGCAAACAACTACAAGAAATAGAAGTATTACAATGATAGAAATGGAGCGTCTGTTAGCTGTATGGATTGAAGATTGCAATAAAAAATGCATTCCTCTTACCAGAGCAGCCATTCAGACAAAAGCTTCAAGTTTATTTAAGGCAGTAAAAGAAAATGGAAATGAAGTGGATAGTGAAGAAACTTTTGCTGCAAGCGTTGGTTGGTTTAATCGCTTTAAAAATCGACTTCAATTGCATAATGCTAAAATTACCAGAGAGGCAGCCAGTGTAGAGAAGGATATCCCGGTGTGGAAACACATTTTGCCACACTCTGCAAATAATAATTTTGAGGGTTTCTCCCCTCAAAAACAGACTGTTATAGAAGAAATAACAAACATTGGAAAAAAGCTTGGTTTTGATGAACTAGAAAATGGCGATGTCCAAGAATTGCTTATTTCACACTCAGAGGAATTGCTTGATAATGATCTTCATTTAGAACAACAAAAAGTGTTTGAAGAAGCCAACTATGATGCCAAAGAATCAGATAATGTGCAAATGAAAGAGTTCACTCTCAAGGAATTGGAAGATATCTTTCGAGCTGTAGAAGTCATGAAGCAAAAAATTATGAATGCTGATCCCAACGTCAGTCGAAGCATACAGATTCGACAAGATGTGGATAAAGCTCTCTGTACCTACCAACATATGTATGAGGATTTAAAGAAAAAGACAGTTCAGCCTACTCTGCTAAAATATATTAAACAAGAATAAAGACGTTTTTGTTGTATCATCAAAAAAAAAAAAGCTAATGGAGTTGATGGTGGAGAATATTGGGGGAAAATAGTCAATATAAAATATATCAATAAAATATATTTTTACAAATCCAAGAAAGGAAAGCAAAAGTCAATTCATAAGGGAATATACTCTTTGATACAATGACATGGATCTCCTGGCTATTCCACCACCAAGACACGCCATGTTTAGGCTCCAGTCCTATTGTCTCCAATGCCTAGAATATTCTCATTTCTCATCACTGACTACTGCCTTCCCTAGCTTCCTTTAAGTCCTAACTAAAATATCTCTCTCTCTCTCTCTCTCTCTCTCTCTCTCTCTCTCTCTCTCTCTCTCTCTCTCTCTCTCTCTCTCTCTCTTTTTTACTGGGTAATGAGGGTTAAGTGACTTGCTCAGGGTCACACAGCTGGTAAGTGTCAAGTGTTTGAGGCCTGATTTGAACTCAGTTCCTCCTGAATCCAGGGCAGGTGCTTTATGTACTGTGCCACATAGCTGCCCTAAAATCTCATCTTCTAAAGAAGTTCTCCCAAACTCTTTTAGTCCTAGTCTTTTCCCTTTCTTAATTATTTCTTATTTGTGAGCTCTTTCAAGGCTGAGATTGTCTTTGCCTCATTTTGTATCTCTAGAACTTAGCATCATCCCTGGGACATAGAAGGTGCTTGCTAGATGTTTGTTGACTTTTTGGTTTTCTTACTCTTCCTCACACATTGCAACCCATCCCCAATTTTTGCTTTTGAAATGGCTGTTTTCTATGCATTTCTTCTCCTCTGCCTCTTGGAATCCCTAGCATTCTTTAAGGTTTAGCTTAAGTTCTTCTTCCAATTGGAAGGTTTCTTGATTTCTAAAGAAGCTAGTATCCCCCCCCCCTCCCAATATTTATCTTGTATCCACTTTGTATCTATACTGTTTAAGTTTATGCATGCATGTTGTCTCTCATTACTTAATTTCTTAGAGGGCAGGGGCTGATTCTCTTTTGTCTTTGGATTCTCAGCACATAATATTGCTAACGTTTAGTAGTCATTTAAAATGCTTGTGGATTGATTATTCAAATGATTTTTGCATTTACTTTTCTTCTTTTTGTTCATTTAACTCTCATATGTATATGTTTAAGTGACCCATCTCCAAGTCATCTTAACCATGAGAATTTTAGTGCCACCTCATCCAATCCCTCCATTTTATTAATGAGGAAACTGAAGCAAGAATTTAAGTGACTTGCCCAAGTTTATATTGTTAGTATGTAGAAACAAAATGCTTAGCTCTTCAAAGAATGAACTAGGAAACCAAAGCAATAGGCAATGGTTTTCTTGATTAAATAGTTGCTACCTCATCTAAATGCCATATCTTATAATTCTATCACCTATCTTCTTTACCCCAAGCCATTTTATATTCTATTCACATAATGGCTTCTGATCCTAATTCGAAATACATTTCTTGATCTAGAGTGAAATGGTTTATCCTGTCCAAGATCAGAGTTGTAAAGACCTCAGACCATCTTCTAGTCTGTGGTCATGACAATTGTGGAACTTGGAATTCACATTTAGGGGGAACAATGGAACCCCATTTGTTTGCTCCGCTCATTGGCAAGCAGGTTGCTAAAAATGTCAGCTCTAGGCATGGAAGATGTTTACCCTTGAGAGGTAACAGCACGGGAATGTCTTTTTATATTCAGTATCAGAAAGACTGGAAAGTAGAAGGGAGAGAGGGAAAAAGAGATTTTTCTTCTTGATCCCAAATCATTCAGGAGAAATGAATGGAAAATAAAGAAATGAGCATTATGGTATAGTCAAAAGAGCATAGGAATATGGGTTCAGATCCTGACTTTTCCACTTGATAACTTTTTGACCTTGGCAGGTCTCTTTGTATATGTTTCCACCATAGTAAAATGAGAGAGTGGGACCAGGTTACAGTCTGAGCTTACTTGTAAATCTAAATTATATTCATATGAGTTGAGCAACTAGGTGGTTCAGTGGATGGAATTCTGGGCCTGGAGTCAGGAAGATTCATTTTCCTGAATTCAAATCCAGCCTCTGACACTTAACTCTGACACTCCAGACCCTGTATGGTCTAGGAAAATCACTTAATTCTATTTGCCACAGTTTCTTCATCTGTAAAATGAGCTGGAGAAAGAAGTGGCAGGCATTTCTAGTGTCTTTGCCAAGAAAACCCCAAATGGACTCACAAAGAGTCTGAACAACTCAACAACAACAACAACAACAACAACAACAAAATAATTCCTATGAGTAGATTATAAATTCCTGTTGGTAAGATACATCTCTATATTTCTTGTCCCTTATAAATAATAGTTGCTTAATAAATACTTGTTGAATGGATTGATGTTTGGATTGGTAAAAGGTTTTTCATTTTTTCGAGAAAATATTTTTTAAAATTCCCTTAGAGAAAGATCATATTTTCTTTCCTTTGTAGGAAATTTCCATGTAATCTAATGCAATGCCTTAGCATTTAATAAATGTCTATATAAATGTCTATAAACTGATTTAGCCCATAGTAAGTTTCTTACATGTTTATTATAGGTTTAACATCCTATCTTATTCATTCTGCCACCCATTCCAAGCTAATTTCATTCCAAAGAATATAGTTATGATTTTTTGATGCATAAATGTATGCATATAGAAGGGAATATGCATATTGGTTTTTGTACTTGGATAGAACATATTTCTACCGCAGAGATAAAAACATGCTGCTCATAATATTTTTTTAATGGGGCAATGTGGGTTAAGTGACTTGCCCAGGGTCACACAGCTAGTAAGTGTCAAGTGTCTGAGAGTGGATTTGAACTCAGGTCCTCCTAAATCTAGAGCCTGTGATTTATCCAGTGTGCCACCTAACTGCCCCCTATAAAATTTCTCTCAAAGTACTTTAAAGGTCTCTTCTCTTGGGACCTACAAAAACCATTGTTTTTTAGCTCGTTGGTTCATTTATTGGGTAGGTGTTGAGTATTGTAATTTTATGGTTTTTCCTTTCACATGTGAGATCATAAGCTCTAGGAAGGTAGTCAGAGTTCTTTGTACACACCTAAAGAAAAATGCACTGGAAAATATTTGTTAAATAAATGAACAAATGTGGGTTTGGGATTTGTTGAACATATATATGTGTGTATATGTATATGTATATGTATATGTATATGTATATGTATATGTATATGTATATGTATATGTATATGTATATGTATATGTATATGTATATGTATATGTATATGTATATGTATATGTATATGTATATGCATATGCATATGCATATGTATATGTATATGTATATGTATATGTATATGTATATGTATATGTAAATACACATACATACCTAGTAAGAACAGAGCTACTGATGCTAAAGAACACATTTTCTTCCAATGGAAGTCAGTACTAACTGATCATTAACATTTTGACTCCACAACTGTTTCCAAATCTGGTCCCAATTTTGAATTTTCTTGCATGGGATACTCAATGACTTCCTTTCTGAAGAATAACTGGGTCCTTTATTCCCTACTTTGGATGTCTGCCAGATTCCTTTTCTAGCCTGAACATTATTTCTAGAAATAGACCTTGAGATTCTGAAAATACATGAAACCAAATATTCCAATATTTCTTTATAGTATATATTTTATACACTGATGGTATCTCAATATAAAAATTACACCTCTCTTTTAGATATCCCACTTCTGATATTTTAAAAGTTGGTTTTCAGGCTTTTTGAATTCTATATCATGTATAGTTCTCTGAATTTATAATATTGATATTGATAAATGTCAGTATGGTCAGGAGGAAAATGAAATCATAATGCTTGCCATGTGGAGAATTTGTGTATATGTGTGTGTGTGTGTGTGTGTGTGTGTGTATATATATATATGTATATATATATATGCAAGCAAACAGAAACAAAATAAAGGATACTCAGCTCTTTAAGTGGTGTTGAATTTTGTCTTTTGTGGATCTTGTGTTTTTTTTTTTTTAAATCTGGCCCCTCCTTGTTGGAATCACACAACTTGTAGAGACCCCAGGAATGCATACAGAATGGCCTCCCATGCTAGAAGTCATCCTGGATGCCTCACTATCTCTCACCCCCAGTGTCTAGTCTGTTGTCAGGGCCTGTCAATTCCACCTTTTATAGCATCTTTCAAATATGCTCCCTGTATATTTGATAGTGCTCCTATCCTGATGCAGGCCTTCATTATCTCAGGCCGTGATTATTTCAGTAGCCTGCTGGTGCATCTGCCAGCCTCTTGTCTCTCCCACTCTAATCCATTTTCCATTTATCCACTAAAATATTTTCACTAAAATGCAGGTTTGATCATGTCAATCTTCTCTTCATTATCTCCAGTTGCTCCCTATTGCCTGTAGGAGCAAATAGAAAATGCTCTGTTTTGCACTCAATGTACTTCATAACATAACTTTCTCCTACCTTCCTAGTCGTCTTTTACTTTACTCCTCTTTAGTCCCATGAAACTGGCTTCCTGGCTATTTGACAAACCAGATATTCTATCTCTAAGGTCTGGATATTCTTTTTTGTCTGTCCCTCGTACCTGAACATGCTTTCCCTTTTCCACTCCAACTACTGACCTCCCTTACTTCCTTTAAGTGACAACTAAAATCTCAGCTTTTACAGGAAAGTCTTTCACAAACCCCTAACTAATAATATGTGAACAACAATATAGAAAAGGAAGAGAGGAAAGTTTTGTCCAGAAGGGCAGGTTTTTTTTGTCCTCATGAACCGGTGCTTTGACATTGGTTTTGCAAAGGGAGAACCTCTACAGAGAGTACATGTTACAGATGGTGTATATTATAACAGAAAGGAGATAGTAAAAACTAACAAAACAAAACAGTTCATATAAAGTCTCTGCGTTCTCTTGTCTTCTTGAAGTAGTAAGATGTCATCAGGAGGAAACTGGATTCTGGTCTGGAAAACTGGATTCTGGTCTGGAAAAACTGTATTCTGGACTCTGGTCTGGAAAGCCGGATTCTCTTCTTTAACTGTTTGAATTGCTGCATATGCAGCTGTATGCTGTATATGCCTTACTTTGTATATATTTGTTTGTAATTACATTGTAAGTGCTTTATGGCAAGGACTATCTTTTGAATCTTTTTGTAACCCCAGTGCCTAGCACAGTGCCTGGTACATGGTAGGCATTTAATAAGTGTTTATTGATTGACTGATCATTCCTAAGCCTTTTCCAAAAATTCCAAAGGAGCCAGATAGCACAAAATCATTCCATAAAACATTGTTCCATTATCTGTTGAGCAGTGGCAACTTCATAATATTGTTATGAGTTTCAAATGAAGATAATGTATATAAAACTCTTTCCAAACTTTAAAGCACCACACAGTGTTCATCACAGTTGTGATGATGGTGGTGGTTGTGGTGAAAGAAATCCACAGGTGTGCTGGAACCGGTCCAAACTGGCTAAAGCCAATTTTAAATTTTTTAGTGCAAGTACTCACAGGTAAAAAAAACCTTAAAAACTACAAATAAAGGCCTGATTTACTGTTTTGGTGATTTTCTGGACTTAAGAAAGAGATGGAGAAAATAGCAATAATGTTGGTTAAAATTAACAGTATCCCCCTGTTAGAAATGAAGCTAACCAAACAAATAGTGGTACACAGCTTAAGTGTTAGTAGCTCAAGTGTAGCTAGCAGCTTGCAGCTCAAAGAATCCAGGCAGGCAGCAGAGTGTGGTTGAAGGTGTCTTTATTCATCTTTGAAGATGGGCACTCTTCCGAATGTGCTGTAGAGTGCACTGAAGTGAGGTTCCTTATCTCTTTTTATACCCTTCAAGGGTCCCTCTGGATCAATCACCTTACAGTCCACATTTACATACAGCATTACAAAAACAACTAATTACAGCATATAGTACCAACCTTCCATATATGGGAACAATTCAGATTGTATCAGTAGGCCAATCACACTGCCCCATTAACAACCAATAAGATTGCACTGGTCGACCAATCAGATTGCGACACTAGGCCTTAACTTTATCCTGGGCAAGAATATCCCCATTCTTCACTGTAACAGTGCTATGTTAACACACATAACCATACATAACTTGTCAAGAAACAAAACTTAAGTCAGGGTTTGAATATCGGGGTCATGTAGGTATTACCTCAGGTGCCTCAAGGTGAACTTCCAATTTAGCTTGGTTTCTAGGCCCTGCCCCAGTGTAAGGCCCAGGAGCCTCAGCTCCTCAGAACCTCATATGCTCGGCCACCCCCTACTGGGAGGCTGGGGCAATAAAAAGTTAGGGTCTAAAACCAGACTCACTCTCTGCCCCTAGGGCTCTGAGAAGAGTCCAAACATAGTCTTTTCTCTCAACCTTATATAATTATTTTTTCCCCCTGGCAAACTGGTTGTTAAACATTTACAATCACACCCCTGAAGAAATCCTTCTACTCTTTAATAAAAACTGCATATTAATTGTTGGGTTTTTTTTTTTTTTTCCTATGTGGAGGTAGCGGAAAGGTTTGTGGTCCTGCGTATCCCAAGATAGTAACAAGATATATTTTGTTAGTTTTCATTCCCTTTGACCATTCCATTCTTGATCACTTTCAAAGATAAGCTTCTTATAGGATATATCTAATGAATCAGCATATTCTAAGAGCTTTTGGATTACAAAACCTAAAAAGACATATGTCAGTGTGTAATTTAAAACTCTAAATGTGGGTTCTAAACTGTCCCCTGCCCCAGTTTTGGGGGGAAACTGGCTAAAATCACTGATAAATGTTTTTAGGTTTTTTAAGGGTTTATGAAAAGATATAAGATAGTAAAGGAAGAGAAAGATTGAGAACAAATTTCTTATAGCATGAAAATCCTAGCCTTCCTAAACCTCCCACTTTTGAAGTCCTCTGCCACCACGTCTATGTCTCACACTATAAAAGCGAACTCTTCTGCCAGTGTTTACTTCCTCCTTCATGTTTTCCTCTCAGAAATGGGAGGTTCTTCAAGCTGATTGGCTAACGTCATTCAAATTAATTGGTTCACTAGACCCAAAGGTAGTCTCGATGTAAAGTTCAAAGTTTTTAGCTTCTGAGAACAATACCCTCTTAAGTACCAGCCAGATGTGCTTACAAGCTAGTCAGGAGTCAGTCACTCTAACCCAATTCAATAAGTTTAGATCAATCTCCAGGTGGGCCCCTGAGTATCTGCTAACTCCCCTCATCTACCACATTCTATTATCTTGACACATTAGAGAACAACAACAACAAAAAAAATAGTTTGTATTTTCTTTTCTTTTTTCTTTTATTATAGAAGGCAGGGCCTGCCTAAAGTTTTTATTGGTGGCTGCCCCCTTTAAAAAACTCTATATAATATATTTTTTTATTTGATCTATGTTTTATTATTTATCTTGTGAAACATTTCCCAATTGCATTTTATTTATTTATTCATTTATTTATCTGAAGTTTTGAATTTCAAATTTTTCCTTCTCTCCTTCCCTTCCTCCCTCCCCTTCCCCCTTCCAAATATTACAATCAATAAATATAAGTTATACATATTTAATTATGTAAAACATCACAATAGTATTCATTTTACATAAAAAGACTCAAGTAAAAAAAAAGAATGTTCAAAGTAGTATGCTTTAGTCAGTGTTCAATCAATATCAATTCTTTCTCTGTCTGAGGCTGTATTTGAACTCAGGTACTCCTGATTCCAGGGCCGGTGCTCTATTCACTGCGCCACCTAGCTACCCCCTTTCCAGGGATTTTTCAAATTATCCTGCTTGTCATTTCTTATACAACAATAATATTCCACTACAATCATATACCACAGCTTGTTCAATCATTCCCCAATTGATGGACATTCCTTCAATTCCCAATTCTTAGCCACCACAAAGAATTGCTATAAATATTTTTTGTACATTTTTTCCTTTTCTTTTCTTCATAATTACTATTGTTAACTGTTTCTCTCCATCCTATTCCCTTTCCCATGACATTTATTCTATTATCTATGTTCTTTCACCCTATCCCTCCTCAAAAGGGATTTGCTTCTGACTTCCCCTCCCCCAGTCTGCCCTCCCCTCTTTTACTGCTCTCTCCTCTTCCCCTTCCCCTCCTACTTTGCTGCAGGTTTAGAGAGATTACTCCAACCAATTTAGTGTGTATATTATTCCCTCCTTGAGCCAACTCTGATGAGATTAAGTTCTTTGAGCCAATTCTGATGTGTAAGGTTCATTTGCTTCCCTGCTCCTCCCCCATATTTCCCCCAGTCCATAAGTCCTTTCCTTCTTTCATGTGGGATTTCACCCCATTCTACCTTTCCCTTTCCCCTTCCCCCAGTGCAGTCCTCTCACCCCTCAATTTTACCATGAAAATGTCACCTTGGGGCAGCTAGGTGACGGAGTGGAACAAGTACCGACCCTGGACCCAGAAGGACCTGAGCCCAAATCTGGCCTCATACACAAGACACTCACCCACTGCACAACCCTAGGCATGTCTATCAACTCCAACCAGCTTCACAAAAAAGATAAACAAAAATACATAATGTACAGATATCATTCCTTCATAATCAATTCTCACCTGTGCCCTCTGTCTAAATTTATTTCTATCATCTGCCCTAATATTAAGAAAGTTTTTATGAATTAGATGTATCATCTTCCGATGTAGGAATGTAAGCAATTTAACCTTTTAACATCCCCCTTAATTTCTTTTTCCTGTTTACCTTTTTATGCTTCTCTAGGGTCTTGTATTTGAAAGTCAAATTTTCTATTCAGTTCAGTTCTTTTAATAACAAATACCTGGAAGTCCTCTTTTTCATCAAAGTCTCATTTTTCCCTCTGAAAGATTAAACTCAGTTTTGCTGGATAGGTGATTCTTTGTTTCTTATCCCAATTCCTTTGCCCTCTGGAATATCATATTTTATGCCCTCCAATCCTTTAAAGTAGAAGCTGCTAGATCTTGTGTTATCCTGACTATGGCTCCACAGTATTTGAATTGTTTCCTTTTTGGCTGCTTGCAATATTTTCCCCTTGACCTGGGAGCTCTGGAACTTGATTATAATATTCCTGGGAGTTTTTCTTTTGGGATCTCTTTCAGGAGGTGATTGGTGGATTCTTTCGATTTCTATTTTACCTTCTGCTTCTATAATATCAGGGCAATTTTCCCTGACTTTCCTAGAAGGTGATGTCTAAGCTCTTTCTTGATCATGTTTTTCAGGTAGTCCAATAATTTTCAAATTATCTCTCCTGGACAATTTTCTAGGTCAGCTGTTTTTCCAAGGATATATTTCACATTATACTCTGCTTTTTTTATTTGGATTCGTTTTATTGTATCTTGAGTTCTCATAAAGTCATTAGCTTCTATTTACTCAATCCTAATTTTTAAGTAATGATTTTCTTCAGAGAGCTTTTGTACTTCCTTTTCCATTTGGCCAATTTGGCTTTTCAAGCTGTTGACTTTTTTTTATGACCCTCCTGCATCACTCTCATTTCTCGTTCCATTTTTTCCTCTACCTCTCTTACTTTATCTTCAAAGTCTTTTTTGAGTGCTTCTTTGTCCTGAGACAAATTAATATTTTCCTTAGAAGCTTTGGATATAGGAACCCTGATATTCCTATCTTCTTCTGAGGGTGCAACTCAATTTTCCTTGTCACTAAATAAACTTTCTATGGTCCTCACCTTTCTCTGCTCATCTTGCCTTTATTTTACTTGACTTTTAGCTCCTTAAAGTGGGGCACTGTTTCCAGGCTGCATTGTCCCAAGCTTCAGGGAATCTCATGTGGTATAATTTAAGGAGGGGCAGGTTATTGACTCACCTGGCCTGTTCCCTGGATTGCAGATGACCTCAGGCCAACTTGCTAATTAAGAAGACAGCAAAACCTTGTGTGCTATGGTTGTTAGCTCCAACAAGCATGCATGCCTCCCCCACCTGGACCACTGCTACTCTGGTTCCCAGAAGGGGTGAAAAACCCAAATTCATCCTCAGCACCAACCGAGAACCCTATAATCTCCCCCCAGACAACCGCTGTAAGACTGTAAGCTTAGTTCCAGAGGACACTGCCTCTGCTGCTGATTCAGAGGCTGTGGGGGACCCTTTCCCTGGCTCACCCTGCCTCAGACTGGATCTGTGTCAGTCTGACTGTACATTGGGCTCCACTCATGTGGCACAGCAGCCCCTCCTGCCAACCTTCTAAGCTGCCTTTGGCTAGGGAATGATCTCAGCTTGTTCTTTTTTGAGTTTTGCTGCTCCCTGAATTGTCCAATGACATTATTTGGAGGTTTTTTGGAGTTATTGTTTCAGTGAGTTCTGAGAGCTTACTGGTTTTCCTCTGCCATCTTGGCTCCACCCCATATGATATATCTAATATACTTTGTTGATTGCTTACACTTTTAAAGTTTTTTCTTTCTTTTTGCCTAGTGTACTGGTAAACACCTACAATCCCTGCTACCAGGAAGGAAGAGGCTGTTAGAACAATTGAACTAAGGAGTTCAGACTTTTAGTGTGATAAATCAATCAGGTGTTCATTCTAAGTCTGGTACAAATATAGTGAGTTGGGCATAAGGTAGAAGATGCTGAGGGAGGGGCTAACTGACCTAGAAACAAGCAGTTCAAAGCTTCCAAGCTGATAAGTATTAGGGTTGGGTCTCTGAATGACTACTATAGTTCTAAATTTGGAGAAATAGGGAGATCCAATCTCAAGTAATAAAAAAATAATAATAGTAGCAATAATCATAACCTTAAGGCAATTGAAAGCTTTTCTATTGGTGTACTGCTATTCCCAAATTAATTTGGCCTCTTATAGCAATTTAACTCAGAATCATAAAACAATTTAACACTCATGAACACACATACAAACACGCCCACTAGCATTCATTTGTCAATAATCAAAGAAAATAAGCTGATTTGATCTTTTGAAAGAAAAGATTAGCAAGGCCATACTTTCCTAACTACACTTTGTCTGCTTAGCCCCACCTGCTGCACTTTAAATTATAGCTTACATTTTTGGAGAAATATAACTATTCAGTACATACATACTGTTTCTACACTTAATGCCTTTTCTTACTGTCTGAGACATAAAAATACTGGTCTAAAAAGGCTGAATGCCAAGTTGTTAATACGAGTTAAAACAGAATTTATTCTTGAGATACCACACCTTGACAGTTAACACTAGAATGTGTACCATTAAATCAAGATACACAGATTTTTGCTAATGGATGGCACAGTGATTATAGAACATTATTGGTGAGGCTTGTATTCTCTTATTGCCCCTATCTAAAAAGAGTAAGACAAAGATAATATAGCAAATGGCTGTAAGATTACAAATAATGCTTATTTCAAACTAATCTGTTTTCAAAATGGGAAAAATAATCTTAAATAACTCTCTTAACACATGAAACTGCCTATAGGAAAAATAATGTGAAAATCTTGAATTTTTCTGAAACCCTTCATTCAGTGCTTCATCACCATGATGCCATCTTTTGTTTGCTCATTGATCACAAATATATCTAGGTTCATCAATGTCTAGGGATTGTTCTTTATTTTTATTTTCTTCCTCATAGTGCTACAAGTGCTATGGGTTACTCTTTTACCTCCTCATAGTCAAGATGTTTATTTTTCTCAAAGTACTTGGGTTAATCCAAATAAAAATATAATTTGTGATAATGGGTGAGTGTCATCCTTTTTATATGAATTTTGAGATTGTCTCCAAAATAAAATAATTTTGCCTTTGTTTCAACTGTAAAAAAAAAATACCAAGTTTTTCAAATTAGAAAGGAAAGACCATTGGAATTAGTTTGGCCAATGAAGAGATAGATTAAATTATACCATGTGGACAATTTTCTGCTCTCCCAAAGCAAAGGGCTACTTATGATAATTAGAAATATATTTTTAGGATCTCTTGGTACATTTTGTTCAACTCATGAATATTTTACAGTACTTTGATCCTTCAATGGAAACATATTCTATCATACTTACAATGATGTTTTCCCTTAAAGGAAGGTTATATTTATAAAATGTTTCTCCTGAAATCTTGGATGGATTGAAAGGCCAATTCAGTATGGAAATACATGAAGCATATTTAACAGCCAAGAAACAATTTTTGTTCTTGGAAATTTGTTTATACTTGGACACATACCAAAGTATATGAATCAAAATTTTAAAAATGCACTCTTAGCTTGGAATAAATGAAGGACTGTGCTAAGAAGAAAATTTGTCTAGGTTTGTTTTTTCACTTGGGAGATAGTAATTTTACCAGGGAAAAATTGGAAGAGTCTTCCCTGAAATGAACATATGATGATGATGATGCTCTGAAGAGATTTGAGATAGAAGTGGTGTGAATTGGTAGAATTTGTACTTGATATGGATTTATTAGGATTGATATATTATAAATGAAATTGCAAAGAATTGTGTAACATTTAAAGTTGGCCAACACTAAAATTTGTGGTCTCCTAATGTAGTGAGTTTCTTTCTAAGCACTGGAAATATTCAAGCAAGAGCTGCCCAATTACCATTTTCATATACAATTTCTTTAATGAATTTTAAGTTCAACTAAAGAATCTCTATGGTTCCTTGTAACATATATTGTATGTAATTTGACAGAGTCTTTTCTAGTGGATACTACAATATACTACCACTTTCTACCTTCTATCACATGAAAATTTCGTTTCCTTTGGATTTATGTATTCCTATGATATTTCCTGGACCTGATGCTTGCAACTGTCATTTATGAACTTTAAATAATCTCTCCTCATCTTCAATTACCAACTCACAGTCTTTATGTTCTTGCAATTCCTTCTCATCATCTTTGATTACTTGAATATTCATGTTAATTTCCTTTCTAAAACTAGTGGGTTTTTTTTTGGTTTGTTTGTTTTTCTACACTGGTGATACCTCAGGAGAATGGGGGACCTGGTTATAGCTCCAGGGCCAAAAGGAACACTAACACTTGCATCTTCTGAGAATCAGGGAGCATTTTGCTAAGTAGAGACCATGTCACAGACCAAGAGAGCAGTGACCACACCTCTCCTTGGATCATACCACCATGGAGGCACTGAAAACTAGCAGAACTCCAGGAACTTGTTCTCAAAAAAGCTTGAATCTTGGGACAGTGCATTCTCCCTTCTAGGTGGCCAGAGTCCAACTTTAAAATGAAGTTCAAAGCCCCAAAATAGGCTGGGAAAAATGAGCAAACAAAAATGAAGAACTCAACCATAAAAAGCTACTCAAAAATAAAAGTAAAACAAAAGATACTCTTGTGGCAAGCAGGTCCAAGACATAAACTCAGAAGAAGACAACAATATGAAAAAAGGATATATTAAAAGCCTCAAAGAAAAATGCTAAATGGTCAATTCCTAGACAACAAGAATTCCTGGAAGAATTTTAAAAAGAGGTATGAGAGTTGTAGAGGAAAAACTGGAAAAGAAATGAAAGTTATGCAAGAAAATTATGAAAAGAGAATTAACATCTTAGTTAAAAGGTATGAAAATACTGAAAAAAGCCCACTTATGAAACAGAATTGGTCAAATAGTAAAATGGGGCAGAAAAATCCACTGAACAAAAGTACTCCTTAAAAAACAGAATAGGCTCAATGGAAAAAGGAGGTATAAAAATTCATGGAAGAATTGAACTACTTAAAAAGAACAATTGTAGAAATGGAAAAAAAAATACAAACACTCAGTGATGAAAATAATTCCTTAAAAATAGAATTGGGCAACTGGAAACTAATGATTCTGTGGGATATCAAGAAAAAATAAAACAAAGTCAAAGAATGAAAATAAAGAAGAAAATGTGAAATATTCAAAAGCCTTGGAATATAGATCAATGAGAGATAATTTAAAAATTATTGTACTACCTGAAAACCATGATAAAACAAAAGAGGCTAGATATTCTATTTTAAGAAATTATCAAGGAAAGCTCTTTGATATATTAATGCAGGGGATCAAATAGAAATTCAAAAATCCAGTGATCACCTCCTGAAACAGATCCCCAAATAAAAACTCCCACCACTATGATAGTCAAATTCCAGAACTGCCAGGTCAAGGAGGAAATATTGCAAGCTTTCAGAGAGAAACAATTCAAATATCTTGGAATCTTAGTCAGGATCACAAAAGATTTAACAGCTACCATACTAAAGGAGCAGAGGGTTTGAAATATGATCATCATCAGGCAAAGGAGCTAGGATTTCAATCAAGAATCACCTATTCAGCAAAACTAAGTATAACATTCCAGGGAATAAATGGATATTTAATGAAATGGACTTTCAATCATTTGTGATGAAAAGGTCAGAAGTGAATAGAAAATTTGACTCTCAAACATAAGACTCAGGGGAAACATTAAAGGTAAATATGAAAAAGCAATCCTAAGAGACTCAGTAAAGTTAAAAACTTTATAGTCCTATATGGGAAAATAATACACATAACTGCCAAGAACTGTATCATTTTATTAGTGAAATTAGAAGAAATTTATATAGAAAGAAGGAATGAGTATGAGTCAATTATGTTTATCTCCAAAACACAAAAACAAAAAACAAGTAATATTAAAAAATACACAGCAAGTTTTTATGATAAAAGCCTCATTTCTCAAATATATAGGGAACACAGCTAATTTTATAAAGATAATAGCCATTCTATAACTGGTAATGGTCAAGAGATAGGAATAGCTAGTTTTAAAAAGAATAAATAAAAGCTATCTATAATCATATGAAAATGCTTTAAATCATTGTTGATTGGAGAAATACAAATTAAAATAAATCTGATCTGCCACTTCAGAAATAACAAATGCTAGAGAAGATGGGGAAAAATTGTACGCTAATGCACTTTTGGTGGCAGTGCTAACTGGTCCAACTTCTCTGGAGACAGTTTGTAACTTTTCCAAAAGGGCTATAAAACTGTAGTAACACTATGAGGTCTGTTAAACTGTAGTAACACTATGAGGTCTGTATGTTAAAGACATAAAACAAAAAGGAAAAGGGCCAAATGTCTGAAAAATATGTTTAGCAGCTCTTTTTTGGTGGCAAAGAAATAGAAAGTGAATTGATTTTCATCAATTGTGGAATGGCTGAATAAATTGTAGCATATGATTATGATGGAGTACTATTGTGCTAAAAGAAATGATTGAATTGGGGCAGCTAAGTGGCACAGTGGATAAAGCACCAGCCCTGAATTCAGGAGGAACTGAGTTCAAATCTGGTCTCAGACACTTGACACTTACTAGCTTTGTGACCCTGGGCAAGTCACTTAACCCTCATTGCCTCAACCCCCCAAAAATTACTAAATTGGTTTTGGGGGGTGGGGGGGGGAGAAATCACAACACAGGAAGACCTATATGAATTGATGCAAAGTGAAATAAGAAGTACTGGGAGATCATTGTGAACCACACCAGCAATGTTGTATATATATTTTTCTTTTTGTTTTGTTTAAATTTTTCTCAATTACTTGTAGAGATATTTTTTGTTTCAAATTTTTCTCCCACCCTCCCAAAGCCAGTAAACAATTTGATATAGGTTATACATCATAACCATGTTAAACATATTTTCACATTAAACAAAACAAAAGGAATAAAAGACAAAATAACAATATACAAGAACAATAACAAAAAAAACCAACAGAAGTGAAAATAGTATGCTTCAATCTGCATTCACACTTCACAGTTCTTTTTCTGAATGTGGAGAGCATTTCCCACCATAAGTCTTTTGGCATTTTCTTAGATCATTGCATTGCTGAGAAGAGCCAACTCTATCACAGTTGATCATCACAAAATGTTGTTGATAATGTGTACAGTGTTCTCTTGGTTCTGCTCATTTCACTCAGCATCAATTCATATAAGTCGTTCCAGGTTTTTCTGAAATCCATCTGCTTATAATTTTTTATAGTACAATAGTCTTCCATTGCATTCACATCCCCCAATTTATGGACATGCCCTCAATTTCCAATCCTTTGCTACCACAGAAAGAACAGCTATCAATATTTTTGTACATGTGGGTCCTTTTCCCTTTTCCATGAGCTCTTTGGGATACAGACCTAGTAGTGGTATTGCTGGATCAAAGGGTATGCATAGTTTTAAAACCTTTTCGGCATGGTCCCAAATTGCTTTCCAGAATGATTGGATAAGTTTACAGCTCCACCAACACTGCATTAGTGTTCTAATTTTCCCACATCTTCTCCAACATTCATCATCCTTTTTTTGGTCATATTATCCAATTGGATAGGTGTGAGGCGGTACCTCAGAGTAGTTTTAATTTGCTTTTCTCTAATCAGAAGTGATTGAGGACATTTTTTCATATGTCTGTAGATAATTTTAATTTTATCATCTGAAAACCGATTTCATTTACTTTGACCATTTTGCAATTGGGTAATGACTTATATTCTTATATATTTGATTCATTTCTCTATATATTTTGGATATGAGACCTTTATCCAAGACACTATCTGAAAAAATTGTTTCCCATCTTTCTGCTTTCTTTCTAATCTCATTTGCATTGGTTTTGTTTGTGTAAAAACTTTTAAATTTAATGTCAAAATGATCTACTCTGCATTTAATAATGTTCTCTAGCTCATCTATGGTCACAAATTCTCCCCCTCTCCACAGTTCTGACAAGGAAACTATTCCTTCCTTTTCTTATTTTCTTATGGTACCACCCTTTATTATGTAGATCCTGTACCCATTTTAACTTTACTTTGGTGTATGGTGTAAAAAGTTGGTCTATGCCTAGTTTCTGTCATACTATTTTCCAGTTTTTCCAGCAGTTTTTGTCAAATAGGGAGCTCTTATCTTGGAGGATAGAGTCTTTGGGTTTATTAAATATGAGATTGCGATATTCATTATTTACTGCTGTGTTTTGTGTGCCTAAACTATTCCACTGATCTTCCTCTCTATTTCTAAGCCAGTAACAAAGAGTTTTGATGATTGTTGATTTATAATATAGCTTTATATCTGGTACAACTAGCCCACCTTCCTTTGAATTTTTTTGCATTATTTCCCTTGATGCTTTGTTCTTCCATATGAATTTTGTTATTGTTTTTCTCTAGCTCTACAAAACACTTATTTGGTAGTTTGATTGGTATGGTATTAAGTAAATTAATTTGGATAGAATTGTCATTTTTATTATATTAGCACTGCCTACCCATGAGCACTTTATTTTTTTTTTCCATTTGGTTAGGTCTGATTTTATTTGTTTGAAAAGTGTTTTATAATTGGGTTCATATAGTTACTAGGTTTATCTTGGCAGGCAGATTTCCAAGTATTTTATGTTGTCTACGGTTATTGTTTTTTTGTCTACAGTTATTTTAAATGGGGTTTCTCTTTCTATCACTTGCTGCTGGACTTGGTTGGTTATATATAGAAGTGTTGATGATTTATGTGGGTTTCTTTTATATCCTGCAACTCTGCTAAAATTGTTAATTGTTTCAAATAGGTTTTTAGTTGTTTCTTTAGGATTTTCTAAGTATACCATCATATAATCTGAAAATGATGATAATTTTGTTTCTTCCTTGCCTATTCCAGTCCCTTCAATTTCTTTTTCTTTTCTTATTGCTAAGGCTAACATTTCTAGTACAATATTGAATAGTAGTGGTGATAATGGACTTCCTTGTTTCACCCCTGATCTTATTGGGAATGCCTCTAACTTATCCCCATTTAATATAATATCTTGCTGATGGTTTAAGATAGATATTGTTTATCATCTTAAGGAATGCTCCATTTATTCCTATGTTCTCTGGTGTTTTTAAAAGTAATGGATCCTGTATGTTGTCAAAGACTTTCTCTGAATCTATTGAGATAATCATGTGATTTTGGTTAGTTTTGTTATTGATATGGTTGATTATGTTGATAGATTTCCTAATATTGGACTAGCCCAGCATTCCTGGTATAAATCCCACCTGGTCATAGTGTATTATCCAGGTGATAAATTGCTGTAATCTCTTTGCTAATATTCTACTTGGATTTTTTTCATCAATATTCATTAGGGAGATTGGTCTATAATTTTCTTTCTCTGTTTCTGTTCTCCCTGGTTTAGGTATCAGCAAAATATTTTCTCACAGTAGGAATTTGGTAGGATTCTTTCTTCACCTATTTCTTCAGGTAGTTTGTGTAGTATTGCAATTAATTGCTTTTGAAATGTTTGGTAGAATTCACTTGTAAACCGATCTGTCCCTGGAGATTTTTTCTTAGGGAGTTCATTGATGGCTTATTCCATTTCTTTTTCTAAAATAGGCTTATTTAAGGATTTTTTTCTCTTCTATTTATCTGGGAAATTTATATTTTTGTAAATATTCATCCATTTCATTTAGATTGTCAAATTTATTCCCATATAGTAGGACAAAATAGCTCCTAATTATTGGTTTAATATTATCTTCATTGGTGGTGAGTTCACCCTTTTCATTTTTGATGATGGTAATTGAGTTTTATTTATTTTTATTTCTTTTAGTTTTTAACATTTGTTTAGATAGGATTTCCAATTTCCAATTTTTCTCCCTCCCTCCCCCCTCCCCCAGGCAGCAGGTAATCTGATATATATATGATAACATTAAACATATTTCTGCATTAGTCATGTAATATGAGAAGAATCAGAGCAAAAAGGAAAAACCTCAAAAAAGAAAAACAACAGCACCAAAACAAAGGAAATAGTATGGTCCAATCAGCATACATATTTCACAGTTCCCTTTTTTTTTTCCTGGATTTGGAGAGCCTTTTCCATCATGAGTCCTTTGGAACTTTCTTGTACCATTGGATTGGTGAGAAGAATCTAGTCTATCACAGTTGATCAACACATAATGTTGATGATACTGGTTGTGATCATCTCACTCATTATCAGTTCATGCAAGTCCTTCCAGGTTTCTCTGAACTCCTCCTGCTCAGAGTTTCTTATAGGACAATAGTATTCCATTACATTCATATGCCACAACGTGTTCAGCCATTCCCCAATTGATGGGCATCCCCTCAATTTCCAATTCCTTGCCACCACAAAAAGAGCAGCTATAAATATTTTTGTACACGTGGGTCCTTTTCCATGATCTCTTTGGGAAAAAGGACCCAAAAGTGGTATTGCTGGGTCAAAGGGTATGCACAGCTTTATAGCCCTTTGGGCATAATTCCAAATTGCTCTCCGGAATGGTTGTATCACTTCACAGCTCCACCAAAATGCATTAGAGTTTTAATTTTCCCACAGCTTCTCCAACATTTATTATTTTCCATTTTTGTCATATTAGCCAATCTAATAGGTGTCAGGTGGTACCTCAGAGTTGTTTTAATTTGCACCTGTCAAATCAATAGTGATTTATAGCATTTTTTTCATATGGGAATAGCTAGCTTTGATTTCTTTACCAGAAAACTGCCTGTTCATATCCTTTGACCATTTCTCAATTGGGGAATGACTTGGATTCTTGTAAATTTGATTTAGTTCTCTATCTATTTTAGAAATGAGGCCTTTATCAGAAGTACTGGCCATAAAAATTATTTCCCAGCTTTCTGCATCCCTTCTAATTTTGTATGCATTGCTTTTGTTTGTACAAAACCTTTTTAATTTAATGTAATCAAAATCATCCATTTTGCATTTCATAATATTCTCTATCTCTTGTTTGGTCATAAACTTTTCCCCTTTCCAAAGATCTGAAAGGTAGACTATTCCTTCTTCTCCTAATTTACTTATGGTATCACCTATTATGCCTAAAGCATGTACCCATTTTGACCTTATTTTAGTATAAGGTATAAGATGTTGGTCTATGCCTAATTTCTGCCATACTATCTTCCAGTTTTCCCAGCAGTTTTTGTCAAATACTGAATTCCTATCCCAGAAGCTGGAGTCTTTGGGTTTATCAAACACTACATTACTAATGTCATTTACTACTGTGTCTCCTGTGCCTAGCCTATTCCATTGATACTCCACTCTATTTCTTAGCCAGTACCAGATAGTTTTGATGATTTCTGCTTTACAGTAGAGCTTCAGATTTGGTACAGCTAACCCACCTTCCTGTGCATTTTATTTTCATTATTTCCCTTTATATTCTTGACTTTTTGTTTTTCCAGATGAATTTTGTTATTATTATTTTTTCTAGCACTATAAAATAATTTTCAGGTAGTCTGATTGGTATGGCACTGAATAAGTAAATTAATTTAGGTAGGATTGTCATTCTTATTATTTTAGCTCGGCCTATCCATGAGCAATTGATATTTTTCCAATTATTTAGATCTGATTTGATTTGTGTGAAAAGTGTTTGGTAATTATGTTCATAGAGTTCCTGGGTTTGTCTTGGCAAGTAGATTTCCAAGTATTTTATATTATCTACCGTTACTTTAAATGGAATGTCTCTTTCTATCTCTTGCTTCTGGACTTTGTTGGTCATGTATAGAAATGCTGATGATTTATGTGGATTTATTTTATATCCTGCTACTTTGCTAAAGTTGTTGTTTCAAGTGATTTTTGAGTTGATACTCTAGGCTTCTCTAAGTATACCATCATATCATCTGCAAAGAGTGATAGTTTTGTTTCCTCCTTGCCTATTCTAATTCCTTTAATTCCTTTTTCTTCTCTGATTGCTAAAGCTAACATTTCTAGTACAATATTAAATAACAGGGGTGATAATGGACATCCCTGTTTCACTGCTGATCTCATTGGGAAGGCCTCTAATTTATCTCCCCCCCCCCCCCCGCCCCTACCAGCCCTGCTAGCTACACGGTAGGATCAGTAGGCCTGGTCACGCCTGTCCTATGGGTGGCTTTCCAGCTGGCAACCTGCCCTCCTGGCTGGTGCAAGTGGGTTTCACCACTGGCCTGCTGTGTCACCAGCTTGTTGAACCAGGATCCAGGAGCCTCAGCTGCTCAGCTGTGGCCTACAGCTTCCTGCTGACTTGTCCTGGCCCCTCTACGCTGCGCCTTCCTTTTGCCCCATTGAGACCGACCTTTCCTGAAGTCTTCTAAATTATCTTGGGTTGGAAGATTGTGTCTCTGTCTCTTTGCAGGTTCTGTAGTTTCAGAATCCATCTAGAGGCTTGATTTAATGTTCTTTTTGAGGGAACAGAAGGAGAGCTTAAGCGATGTGCTGGCTATTCTCTGTCATCTTGGCTCTGCCACCTCTTTTTTTTTAAAAATCAAATTAACCAAAGGTTTATCTATTTTAATTATTTTTTCATATAACCAGCTCTTAGTTTTATTTATTAATTCTTTAATTTTCTTACTTTCAATTGTATTAATCTCTCTTTTAATTTTTAGAATTTACAATTTGGTGTTTACTTAGGGATTTTTAATTTGTTTTATTTTTTTCCTAGCTTTTTTTAGTTGCATGCTCAATTCATTGATATCAATGCTGTATTGATGAAAAACTGTAGAAGATGTAGCTACTCTCATTAATACAGTGATCCAAGGCAATTTTTTTTTTCAGCAACAAACATTTATTTTATTTTTCAGTTACATGTAAAGGTAGTTTCCAACATTCATTTTCATAAGACTTAGAGTTCCAAATATTTCTCCCTCCCTCCCTCCCTTTCCTCCCCCCTCCACAAGATCGCAATCAGGTTATATATGTACAATCCACAAGTGTGCTTTTTATCAGTTCTTTCTATAGGGGTGCATAGTAAGCTTCCTCATTAGTTCCTTGGGATCGTCTTGGATCATTGCACTACTGAGAGTAGTTAAGTCATTCACAATAGCTTATTGAACAATACTGCTATCACTACTTACAATGTCCTCCCAGCTCTGCTCACTTCACTATACATCAATGTTCATTAGTCTTTCCAGGTTTTTCGGGGATCATCCTGTTTGTCATTTCCTGTAGCATAAGACCATTCCACTACTATCATATAACACAGCTTTTAACATCACTCCTCAATTGATGGACATTCCCTTGATTCTCAATTCTTAACCTCCACCAAGAATTGCTATAAATATTTTTTGTACAATTTTCCCCCGTTTTCTCTTTTTCATGATTACTATTGTTAACTGTTTCCCTTCCATCCTATTCCCTTCCCCATGATATTTATTCTATTATCCATCTTCTTTCATCCTATCACTCTTCAAAAGGGATTTGCTTCTGTCTGTCCCCTCCCCCACTCTGCCCTTCCTTCTTTTGCCACTCTCTCTTTATCCCCTTCCACTCCTATTTTCCTACAGGGTTAGAGAGATTCTTCCACTGAATTGAGTGTATACATTATTCCCTCCTTTAGCCAATTCTAATGAGATTGAGGTCTTTGAGTCAATTCTCATGAGTGTTAGGCTCATTTACTGCCCAGATTAAACAGATTACTACACCTAGTTGGGTGTGTCTGTTAGTCCCTCCTTGAGGCAGCTCTGATGAGTTTAAGGTCTTTGAGCCTTTTCTGATGAGTGTAAAATTCATTTACTGCCCTGCTCCTCTCCCATCTCTTCCCCAACTCCATAAGCCTTTTCCTGTTACTTTCATGTAGGATTTCACTTCTGCCCTTCCCCCTCCCCCAGTGAATTCCCTTTACCCCTCAATTTAACCCTAAAGATGTCATCACCTAGCTAAGAGACACAGTGGATAAAGCATCACCCCTAGACCCGGGGGAATCCCAGCCATAACCTGGCCTCAGACACAAGATAGTCACCCATGGTAGGAGCCCAGGTATGTCCCACAGCTCCAATTTTTTATGGTTCTCTAGGGTCTTGTATTTGAAAGTAAAATTTGCCATTCAGTTCAGGTCTTTTCATCATAAATATCTGAATGTCTTCTTTTTCATTAAAGTCCCATTTTTTCCGCTGAAAGATAATGCTGAGTTTTGCTGGGTAGGTGATTCTTGGTTGTAATCCCATTTCTTTTGCCCTGTGGAATATCATATTCCATACCCTCCAGTCCTTTAATGTAGAAGCTGCTAGATCTTGTGCTATCCTGACTGGGGCTCTACAGTACTTGAATTCTTTCTTTTTGGCAGCTTGCAATATTTTCTCCTTGACCTGAGAGCTCTGGAATTTGGCTATAATATTTCTAGGAGTTTTCTTTTGGGGATCTCTTTCTGGAGGTGATCGGTAGATTCTTTCAATTTCTATTTTAGCCTCTTCTTCTAGAATTTCAGGGCAATTTTCCCTGAGAATATCTTGGAAGATGGTATCTAAGCTCTTTTCTTGATCATGGTTTTCAGGTAGACCAGTAATTTTCAAATGATCTCTCCTGGACCTATTTTCCAGGTCAGCAGTTTTTCCCAGAAGATATTTCACATTGCCCTCTATTTTTTTATTCATTTGGATTTGCTTTATTGTGTCTTGTTTTCTCATAAAGTCACTGGCTTCCATTTGTTCAATCCTAATTCTTAGGCAATTATTTTCATCTGAGAGCTTTTGTACCTCCTTTTCCATTTGACTTTTCAAGCTGTTGACTTTTTTCTCATGTCTTTCCTGCATCAACCTCATTTCTCTTTCCATTTTTTCCTCTACCTATCTAACTTTATCTTCAAAGTCCTTTTTGAGAACCTCTAAGGCCTGAGACCAATTTGTATTTTTCTTGGAAACTTTAGATATAGGGGGCCTGATGTTGACATCTTCTGCTGTTGACTTTTTTCTCATGTCTTTCCTGCATCACCCTCATTTCTCTTTCCATTTTTTCCTCTACCTCTCTAACTTTATCTTTAAAGAATCAACAACACTTTAAATATAGAAAATCATTCTTAGTTCATTGGTCATACACAAATAGGTGGCAGGCCAGATTTGAACCATGGGCTGTAGTTGTGAATTGTGAGTTTGAGCCCTGAACTAAATCTCATCATAAATTCAATTAGTATTAATGTAAAACTTATACTTAGATCCAAATTCCTTTATAAGTTCTTAATTATAAAAAAGGAAGCAACCCCACTTGCAAAGAAAAAAAATGTAATGTTTTTTTGGATTGTATTGAGAAAGGCATAGTTTCCAAGAAAATGATTTTTTTTTCATACTTTGACTTCAGCAGAACATATCTGGAGAATTGACTTGTTCTTGTCATCAGAGTTTAAGGATATTGATAATTTGGGGAGTATAAGGAAGAGGGGAAGCAGGATGGTGATGGATCTTGAATATCCATGTTGTATGTAGTCTATTTGATTATTGGGGATTTAAGTTTAAGAATGAAAACAAAAGGGAGGGGAATCCACTTTCTTATCTGGCCACTACCCCTGGAATGTACATAGTGAATGCTGGGTCCAGACTCTACCTTTTTCTTCCCAATTCACATAAACTACTCCTTAGTTACTGGCCTAGACTCTGGTTGTCCATTTATCTGTGTCTCCTTGGAAAAAGAAAAGTTAAAAACAAAAACAAGCACAGCCTCCTTCCACAAGCAATAGCAAGTGACTCACTTCACATAAAAGCAAAAGGCCTAAACATATCTTATTAGGAGAGTACTCATTTGATATCCAAGTGTACATTGAATGATTTTTCACTTGTATACCTAGAGCAATCACTGTTATTCCTTTTTGCATCCCCCTGTTTATGTAAGTCCTAACTGAGTCAGGAATTATGAACTAGAACTTAAACTGCAGGTAAACAAGTAAATGTTAGCCATGTCTGCAATATTCATATATATGTTAAATCTGTACCCATATCCATATCCACATACATACACATGCATATATATGTTCATATGTATAAACATGTGTATATGTATAGAAAATGGGAGGGGAATGTCACCAACCTTCAACTGGTTTCCCAAAGATATTTTACTATTTTTCTATAATTATTTAATTATAATATTAATTTATTATTTATATAATTAACAACATATCTTTGTAAACAAATCTGTGAGTCTTAGTATATTATAGCCACATCCCTTCCCAAATTTTCCTCAGGCAGATATGATAGTGGCATAGGAAACATTTATGTGAATAACAGCCACCAGCACAATTGCCTTGATTTTTCCCAAATTCTAGTTCCCTGATTCAGTCTTAATTTCATTTCCTCATGTTTGTTCTGACTCTTGGTTAAACCATGCATATTAAAACTTTTTCTTCTACTCTTGTATCCTTTATTAATTAATGCAAAGCGAAGTAAACAGAACCAGAAAAAGTAACACATGCAGTTATGATAACAATATAAATAGAAAATCAACAGAATCAACAAAATATATTGAAAATATACAAGGTATTCATATTATTCAGGATTGCTTCCAGAGATGAAAAAATGTTCTCCCTTCCTTTCTTTGTAGAATAGGGAAACTATAGGTCTGTAACATTGATTATGCTGTCAGATTCAGGAAGGACAGATGGATATATTCAGAAATGAAGGTGATGTGGGGCAGCTAGGTGGCACAGTGGATAAAGCACTGACCCTAGATTCAGGAGGAACTGAGTTCAAATCCGACCTCAGACATTTGACACTTACTAGTTGTGTGACCCTGGGCAAGTCACTTAACCCTTCTTGCCCCCCCCCCAAAATGAAGGTGAAAAAAATATATATATGATATTTAAAAAATATTGATTTTATGAGTCGCAGTTAAAGAGAGTATATTTTAGGAAAGGGGCACAGTTTGTGAAAATGGCAAGAGGTAGGAAATGAAATATCATATTTAGAAAATAGCAAGAAGGCATGTTTAACTGAACTGAAGAAAACATAAAGAGTAATGTTTAATTAGTTTGGAAAAATGGGATAGAGACAGATTGTAAGGGACAAAGTGCTAAAGTAACAAATATGAATGTGGTATCAGAATTTTATTCTTTACAATTGCTCATTTTTCTTAGACCAATTCCTTTTTTTAGAAGTCAAACCTACCTGTGGGATGTTGAAGAAGTCATTTAGCCTTAATGGAGCTAAGTATTCTCATCTATAAATTGAGGGATTTGAATTAGATGGTTTCTGAGGTCCTTTCCACCTCTAATTCCTTAATCTTCCATTTCCTCTGGATTCTTTGAATCTCACCCTCCCTAAATAAAGATAAATTATAACTTTCTCCCCCCTCCCATTTCTATGAAAAACTTTAATTTCATATCCTTCCAATTTTCCCATCATTTCTACTTAATCAGTCAATTCCTCCTTATTGATCAACCCTAACCTACCAATTCCTATTATCACAGTCACATTAACTTTTGCCTTCCTTGAATGCAGAAGACAATGCAGTAGTTTATCTTTAACTGTCCTGTACTTAGCACATTGCCTTGTACATCATAATAAATGATTACTGAATTAAATTCAGAGTTGGGATTCTGTGAATTGTGGATGGTTTATAAGTCTGGAAGTCTTGTTTAATAAATATTTATTTTAGAATCTTGGTTTTAGGATCACTCCAAAAATCTGGAGTAACAAGTGAAAAAAATTATACTGGTATTTTAAACATTCTTAGGGGACAAAGGGAATACCTATCTTCAAGGATTGTTGCTTTTCATTTGTATCCCCAGTGCCTAACAATGTGCTTAATAAAGAATCTGAATGAATGAAATGACTGAGATGTAACCACTTTTGTGTTCTTTTGAGAAAAGATGAATTCTACACCATTTTATACACAGGAGACCTATTTGTCCAGTGTGAAATTTATAACCTAATCCACAGTATAATGTAAAAAAGGAGAAATTTTCAGAATAGACATACTTAGTGACACTTTAACAAAGTTCTAATTGTGTTACCATGGTAATAATTGACACATGAAGCACATTAAGATATAGGAAGCACTTTGCTCCCTCATTTAAACCTCACAGCCCAGTGAGCCATGTGCTAAAGCTTTTATTTCCATTTTCCCATTTTTCTGATGAGGAAACTAGATCAGAAAGATTGTAACTTGCCTATGATCACATAGTAATTAATTTAAATTCATCAAATATTTACTAAGTGCCTTCTATGTGCCAAGCAATGTGCTAAGCTCTGGGGTTATAAATAATAAAAAAAATATTTATATAATTCCTGCCTTCAAGGATCTTACAATCTTCTTGGAGAAGATAACACACAAAAGGAATCTAGAAAAGAAGGGAGGAGGGGAACCTAGAGTGGGGGGGTGCAGGGACTCAAGGTAGTGCTAGAATGGGAACATCTTTTTCCATGCAATTCACACCAAGAAGATCTGGAGTGAATTGCAAAATTCAGGCTCTGCCTTCTATAAAGAAAAGCTTAGGGGAGAGTTTGTGTTCATCCTTCAGTCCTCCAATCAGAGGGTAGAGGAAGCTGATGAATTTGGGAGGATTTTCAATATATAGGACTGAGTTAAACAGCGTGATAAGGATATTTTTGATCATCAACATATTGTTCTATGTGTTTTTGACCAAGTACAGCTACAGATGGAAAGTGGAGGATTGGGAGTTGAACCTTTTTTTTTTTTCCTGAATCTGAGTCCAAGTCACTATGTACTATGCCACCTTGGCACTGCTGGAAAAATAAAATGTTTCCTTACGTAAGCACAACAAGGTAGGTAGTACAAATATTATCAATGTCATGTTGAAAATGAGAAAACTGACTCTATGACAGGCTAAGTGACTTGCCACATAGTTAATTAACTTTGGAGACAAGAATTGTATCTAGATCTAACACTCTTTCTACTCTCGTACTCAAAAAGAAAGCCTCAAATAGTTAAAAACAATTTCTGAAAAGTTATGTAGTATATAAAGAACAGGCCTAAAAGTCAAAACTATTTATTGATTCAGTAAACATTTTTAAAGTCCTACGATATTGGAGATAAAGAAAAATATTAAATATCCCTTACTTTCAAAATACCTATCATTCTTTGAATAAATGTAAAATATAGTCAAAACAATTTGAGGAAAGTGGAAGGTTCTAACCACTGTGGAGAATAAGAAAGACTTCAAAGAGGAGGTCACAGTCAAGTCTTCAAAGAAATTAGACATTTTTAGAAATAGAAGTGAGGAGATAATTCATAACAATAATGGGGACAGCCTGAGCAAAAGTGACTGATACCATGAAGCATCTTGAATTGCAAATACAGAATCTAGAATTTTATCCTACAAACAGAAAACCACTAAGATGCACTGAGGAAAGGCAGTGATAGGCTCAGCCTTGTATTGAAAAGGGACCATTTTGGTAGCTCTGTGAAGGATGAATTAGAGAGTGTTGAGATGCTGGAAGCAGAAAGAAATAGCAGAAAAAAAAATTAGGAGTCAATTGCAACATTTCAAGAATGAGATGATAAAGGTCTCAGTAAGGATGATGCCTTTGTTAATGTAGAGAAGAGGCAGATGGAAAAAACTACTGTGGATTTGGAATGGACAAGTGATTGGATGAGAAAGAGGACAATGAGAAAGAAAAATAAACTGATAATCACTCTGTGGCTGTGAACTTGAGAGCCTGGAAGAAAGATGATGACCTCAAAAGAAATGGGAAAATTTGGAGGAGGGTTGGTTATTGGGGAAAGTATAATGATTTTTTTTTGACATACTGAGCATCTGGCAGATATCTAACAGGGAGTTATTCAATTGAAACTGAATTTCTTGAAATAGATTATATTTGGATCTATAGATGTGGGAGTATTCTGCACATAAATAATAATGGAATATATAGGAAGAAAGAGGGTGGTATTCAGATAATGACAGAGAGACAGATAGAAATAGTAACAGAGGCAATGAAAAAGAGGAGAGACTAGAAAAAATAAAAAAAAGAGGGCATAATACAGACATTTGGAGAACAAACATGTTTATTAGGTAGGAGAAGGGCTATGATCCAACTGAGAAGACTGAAGAAGAGTATTCAGACAGATAAATGGAAAACAGGAAAACAATGTCTGAGAAATTAAGGATGGAGGAAATCTCATGAGGTCAGAGTGCTTTATAATATCAAAAATTACAGAGGTCAAAAATGTTGCAGACTAAGAAAAGGCTAGTGGTTGATTGTAAATTAGAAACAGCATGGTTGAGTAGAAATATGGAAGATTCAGAGTTAGAGGTTCTGGGTTAAAATATTGACTCTATTACTTGTTACCTATAGAACTTTGAGTAAGTGTCTCTTTTTTTAAAAATTATTTTATTATTTTCCAGTTACATGTAGAAATAATTTTCAACATTTGTTTATATAAGATTTCCAATTTCAATTTTTCTCCCTCCCACCCCTCCCTTCTCCCCTCCCCTAGACAGCAAGCAATCTGATATAGGTTATGTATGCATAATAACATTAAACATATTTCTGCATTAGTCATGTTATATGAGAAGGATTAGAGCACAAAGGATAAACCTCAAATCAGAAAACCAACAACACCAAAAACAAAAGAAATAGTATGGTCTGATCAGCATCCATTTTCCACAATTCCTTTTATTTTCCTGGATTTAGTGAGCCTTTTCCATCATGAGTGATTTGGAACTTTCTTGTTCTGTTGGATTGGTGAGAAGAATCTAGTCTATCACAGTTGATCAACACATAATGTTGATGATACTGTGTATAATGTTCTGGTTCTGTTCATCTCACTCATCATCAGTTCATGCAAGTCCTTCCAGGTTTCTCTGAACTCCACCTGCTCATCGTTTCTTACAGCACAATAGAATTCCATTACATTCATATACCACAACTTGTTCAACCATTCCCCAATTGATGGACATCCCCTCAATTTCCAATTCCTTGCCATGAGTAAGTGTCTTAATCATTCTGGAGCCTCAATTTCCTCATCTTTAAAAATTAGTTGGTTGGACTAGAAGATCTTTCACTTCTCTTTGGGCACTAAATTTATGATCCTATGTTTTAGTGGCTAAAGGATTTGGGGTAACTCTGGAAAGAAAAATTTCACTTGTGGGGGTCAAATTTAATATATGGAGAGTTAATTTGGTGACTTGCCAAAATATTGGGGTCCCAGAAATAATGAGGGACCTCTAGGTTCAAAGCTCCCTTTCCTCTGAACTGCTCTTTTAGATATTTCTCCCAGGCCAATAAGAAAGGAGCCTTACAGCTTCTTTTCCACAAAAGGATCAGATTTTATTACTTGGGAATTAATTAAACAACAAAGGTGAAATTAATAAAAATCAAAGATAAGGAAGTAGGGAAAAAGAAATAGTTAAATTCTCCTACCTCTAACCTAAGTCTATACAATACCCAGCTCATTTCCAATTAAGGGAATTCAAAGGAATGCAGAGCTATTGTGTTCACTCACCACACCTGGGAAGTCTGCTAGTTGCTCCTGTCACTGGAAAGGCAGAGAGGAGAGAGAAGAAAGCCAGCATTCCGGAAGCAACTCAGCCTCCCCTCAGTGAGTGTTCAATTTTCCTCTCCCAAAAGGGGAGGTTCTTCAAAAACTGCCTCTGGAGAGGTTTCTCCTTCTTACCTCAGTAGCATAAGTAACTTCAGGATGGGCCAGGTGTGGCCCCTCCCAAATGAGTCAGCTAAGCTCCAATATTTTTTACCACAGAGTCAAATGCCAGAGTTGGAAAGAAGATTACAAAGAATTGAAATTTGAAATGGCCACGATTTATCAAATTAGTTGTGTAAACTTTTATCCATCAAAAATATTGGAATCACTGTACTTGAATCCTACCCTTACAGTTCCTCAGATATTCAAGGCGGAAGCAGAAATGGCTGTTGGGGAAATAAACACAGGAAAATAAACTGAATTAGAACATGCAATACTGAGGAGATCCATAGCGGACTAGTACTGTCATAATAGCTTTGAGGTACTGATATATAAAAGTAGTATATTATAATGATACCAAATGTGAATTTATATATGAGCTATGTCCCTAAAAGTGACTAAGCCATCTAGGTATATGCCTACTTTCCCATCTCTACATTTTTTAAAAACAAAACTAATGTATATAAAAATTGACGGCAGTCTCAAAGTAGTTATGCATATGGATAGAGATTTTCACAAGAGGTATTCAATAATGGGCCAAATTTTTACTATCTTATATTAACTGGAAGAAATAGAGAATATAAAATCAAATGCGCTTCTTACGGATTAAGAAATCATAGAGAATATTTTACAATAAAGTGTTTATTATTCATATATAAATCTCAACCAGTATTCAATCAATGGTAAAATATCAGAAATAAGCCTGTACAGTAACCCTTTGATAATGAGCATTAGTCAAAGCATTTTCCTTGTTGTTCAGTCTTTTCAGTTGTGTCTGACTCTTCAGGACTCCTTTTTTTTTTTTTTTTGGCAGAGACATATAAAACAGGAAAATTTATACTTGCCAAAAGTATTCACTATTGTGATTTAGGAGATACAATGTAGAGTCCTGGTCTAGCAAAGTTTTCAGATGCTCCATTTGGGTATGGCATTGTATTGACTACATTTAGTCTCAAAACTTTGCTGATCTCTAATCACCCCTTGTCTACCTTTTCAGATATCGAATTAAAAAGAAAAAAAAAAGAACTATGAAAAAAATAACAACTAAGTATGGTTACCAATGTAGTACAAACATGGAGGGCTGTCTATTGCCTGCATTCAAATTCCTAGATTGGTTGTGCTAGACCCACCAAGGTTATGGTTTTTTGTGCAACCACCATGAGCTATAGGCATTCACTATTATGCTTATCTTCAATAGTTATTGAGGAGACATAATTAGCTCAAAGATATGTATTGTGATGGCATGGTAAATGCAGTAGCTAAAACAAAACAAAAGAAACAGAAGATAATTATCATCTAAATCAGAGTATATACTTTTTTTAAAAAATCATAAAAGCATTTTATTATTTTCCAGTTATATGTAAAATATTTTTTCACATTTGTTTTAATAACATTTTTAGTTACAATTTTTTTCTCCCTCCCTCCCTTTCTTCCTTCTCCTCTCCCCAAGAAAGAAAGCAATCTGATATAGGTTATATATGTACAATCACAATAAAACTATTTCTGCATTAGTCATGTTGTGAAAGAAGCATCAGAACAAAAGGGGTGGAACCAAAAAAAAAAAAACCCAAAACAACAGAGACAAAGACAGAGAGTGGAAGAGGGAGAAGAAAAAGCAGAAAAGGATAGAGACAGGAAGGGGGGAAAGAGAAGAATGAGAAGCATAGAGAGAAACGGGGCAGGGCAAGGATATAGAAAGGGAAGGGAGAAAGTGTGATAGAGATAAAGACAGGGAGTGAGGAACTTAAAGGGTGAGAAAGAATGACGGAGACAGAGAAAAAAGGGGGGACAGAGAAACAGACAGAGAGGAAGAGAATGAGAGGTAAGAGGGGGAGCGAACTTCTGCTCAACTAATACTGTAGTGAGGGTGTGTGTGTGTGTGTGTGTATGTGTGTGTACATGCATGTGTGTGTGTGTAATAAATTAAGCCAAAGTTGGAACCAAATTGGAGCCAAAGTATTTACATTCAATTCCCAGATGTTATATAATAATAATATCTATGTGAATTTAAAGAAGTCTTCTAGACTCCTTGCTTCTTATTTCCCCAATTTCTCCAAAGAGGAGCTTGGACAAGATGACTTATGAGGTCCCTCCCAACTCCTGATATATTTCTAGTCTAATTCCCTCATTTTACAAATAAAGAAACTGACAACTGAATCCAGTTCCTTTGAATCTCCAGGAGAGGGCTTTTCCCACTATGCCATATTGCTTTTCATTCCATGCCTTGCCTGGATTTCTCTTTTTTTTCTTTCCTCCCTTCTCTCTCTATCTTTCCTTCCTTCCTTCCTTCCTCCCTCCCTTCCTTCCTTCCTTCCTTCCTTCCTTCCTTCCTTCCTTCCTTCCTTCCTTCCTTCCTTCCTTCCTTCCTTCCTTCCTTCCTTCCTCCCTCCCTCCCTTCCTTTCTCTCTCTCTCTTTCTCTCTCTCTCTCTCTCTCTCTCTCTCTTTCTTTCTTTTCTTTCTTTCTTTCTCCTTGTAAGCTATTTTGGAGTCATAGATAAAAAACTGTAATTTGACGGCATGGTTGAAAAGACTAATAAACCAGCAAGGCTTTCACATACAATAGACACAAAAGGTTATTCTGTGAATTGTGAACAGGGCTGTTTGCACAGTCTGTCCTTGATTGAAGCTCTGCCCCATGGGGGTCTGGCAGCATTTATAAAGACAGGTCTTGCCTGAGTTTGGATTCTTGATTGTTCATGTGGGACTATTCAGCCTCCCCCTGGGGTTTCCAGGGTGCCCAGTTATAATCAGCATAAATATCTTTCACAAAAGGCTCTTCTATTGGTTCAATTGAGCATATTTGCCCATATCATGTCTTAGCTGAATATGCTAACTATTCACATGAAAAAACAAAAGAAATCAGTTGTTTCATCTGCTCTTCTGCCTGGAAAAATTTATGGTTCATGCACATTCATTTACAGTTTTTGTTATAATACATGCCTTTGAGTGAAAAACATAGTGTGTTGATATTTAACGGGCATAGATATCAGCACTAATAATGATAATCAAGATAACAACAATAGCTGATAATAATCATGTAGATAATAATAGTATTTCAATCTTTACAAGGCATTTTATTTACATTAATTCATGAGAATCAGAGTACTATAAGGGAAGAGTCTCAATGAAATTACCATCATGGGACCTAAGTTTGAATCTTTACTCTGGCATTTACTAGCAGCCTGAGCTTGGACAAGTCACAAATTCCTTGAACAGTCATGTTCATGATCTTCCAATTGAAAGGCATTTGTACCTCTTCTAGATAGGGGTGTGCTAGTAAATATTTAACTATAGAATCTCCAAAAATCCTCAATAAAACTTTAAATTTAATCTTTATCAATATTTATACTACCACTTTCTTAAGTCTAGAAATTAACAAAACATTAAATAAAGCCCATATTTGTAACATTTGTCAATTTCCAAGGTGTAAATGCTCACACTGAAAATTTAACAATGCGCTCACTGGCTATGAGCTGGACCAAGGTCTAATTCTAGGTCTAATACTTAATTATGCTAGGATTCTGGTTATCTTTCCTTTTAAAAGACCAGTTTAGTGAGCTGTATTTTAAATGATAGAAAAACTAGAAAAAATACAAGTTCAAAGGTTTAAAATTGCAATAAACTTCACTACTCATCAAGTCTAATATTCTAATTTAGAAGATGAGGTCACTGATGTGCAGGGAGATTAAACTAGCTGCCTGTGATGAAAGATCATAAGTGACCTTTTGCCTTAGTGTTCACATTTCTAACTATATACTAAAATCTTTTCATTGTTTCTCTGAACTTAAGTCTGACTATGCCACCTACATACATATTAGATATTTAAACTCAATATTTACAGAACAGCATCCATTATCTTTTCTCTTATATTCCCAACTCATCCCTCTCCCAAGCTTTTCTATTTGTCAGTCATATACCAATTTCATAATTGTAACATTACCCTCTACTTCTCATATTCTCTCACTTCATATTTCCAATTAGATGACAGATGTTTCTATTTCTACATGTAAACACATCTTTCAACTGACCTCTACTCTGTACTAATAAATTTATCATCTGAATTCATATCCTCATTATTACATTTCTAAAATATTAAAATGGCCTCAAATCTCTCTTCATTCTTATTCATCCTCCATACATTTGCCAAAGTGATTTTCCATTAGCTCAAATCTAGTCAAGTCACTACTCTAATCTTTTCAGCTTCACTGTATATTAAACCCTATACCATATTCTTTGGTTTAGTCAAATTGGCCTCTTCTACTTTTCTCATGTGTGACATTCCACATCCCAACTCTATGATTTTTCATAGATTTTCCCATGTCCAAAACACACTCCTTGTTTATCTCCTCATCATAAAATCTCTCACTTCCTTTAAGATGCAGATTCTTCTTCATTAAACCCTTCTTGATCCCTTCAACTTGTAGTGGCCTCCCTCCCTAAGTATGCAATTTTTATTTTGTATTTATTTTATTTAGACTTACGTATGTACATGCTGTCTCTTTATTGAGGTGTAAGGATAACTTTTTTTTTCTGCCTAATGCACTGCCTAAAGCATAGCAGGTGCTAATTAAATGTTTGTTGACTGATTAGACATCTGGTTATTGTTAGACTTTCCTCATGTCTGATTTAAGATTCAATCCCTGGCCCTCTTATTTCAGATCCAACTCTCTCTTGACTGAACCATGCAGACTTCCTCATTTGTTCAAACCTTCAAATAATTAAAAATAATGCAAACAATAAATTTTGGGGAATCCAATTCACCTTAGAAGTTCCCTCTGTGATACTGATATGGATTAAAAAATAACAATAATTGGACTGGTGAGATCTGCTGTGATGCCTGGTCAATTTTCTGAAGGGGAGGACAGCTGTAAGTCATTGAGTGTAAAGATGTGTTAGGCACTTTGGCTTGGAACCAAAGCTTGCCTTTTTCAGACCTGGATGGTTATACATGGCATGCAGAGAAGTACATCTAAGTCTTCCACATTTTGAACCTCAGTTGCTCAGGGCTATCCCATTTCCTCCTCTGCCAGAAGGAATACTCCATTAAATGTTTAGGTTAGCAAGACTCCAGCCATTCTGTGGACTAGGCAGAGAGCTGTCACTGTACTTTAGAGGCCTCGAAAAATGCCATAATCCATAAACATTGAGGGCTGAGTCAAGGCCCAATTTGGATTCTTAAATAGCACATTGTGTTTAAGGCTCTCCAGATGCTTTATAAACATTGCTTTTCTTTCACTTCTTTGATGAATTAGCTCTTCAGTGGTATGTGGCATCCACTACCTGATTATTACCCAACTCAACTTCAAGTAGAGCTGTGTGACACTTTCCACTTTTGTTTCAAATTGGTTTCGACCAAACTCTTTCAAAACTTGGATTTCATTCAAATCGACTGCACACCTTCTCCCCAGTTCAATGATCTTTACACCCTTTTTGGCTGTTGAGATATTTAAGGAAGGCATTAGAAATAAAGTCAATGTCCTTTTGGAAGCCTTGATAATAATAGGAGTGCTCCCCTGAAGTTGTTTCTCCACTTCTTGGGTAAGAACTAATACTGAACTATTTCAAAGCTCAGTGTCAGTTATAGCATTAAGAAAAACTGAAAAAAAAAAAGCAAAAACAACAACACAGAATCGTTCTGTCAGGGCTTAGAAACATCCAGAGCCCAGGGAACTCTCATTGACATCTCAGAATTGTCTGTTACATAAACATTCAGAACTGTTTGTTTAGAGAAATGTGCCTTAAGGGACCCATCAAAATGATTTGAGGTAAATTAGAAGCAAATATCCCCAAAATAAATATTAGGTCATGATGTAAAGATAAATACTCCATAAGTATTTGTTAAAGCAGCCTCTTATAGCAACACTTGGCTCTTAAGAAAGGCAGAAGTTTGTTTCTAGGCGGAGAAAAGGGGGGATTGGGGTGAGATTTTTATCATTATATACTTATATCTTGGAATAGGCAGTGGATAGAACTGTAAAATTGGAGTCAGGAAGCACTGAATTCAAATTTGACCTCAGACCTTAGTAGCTATGTGACTCTAGTTAAATTATTAAAGTTCTATCTGTTTCCTCAGTTATAAAATGGGGATAATAATAGCACCAACCTCCATATTTGTAAGTTAAATAGACTTTTTTTTTTTCTGGGGCAATGGGGGTTAAGTGACTTGCCCTGGGCCACACAGCTAGTAAGTGTCAAGTGTCTGAGGCTGGATTTGAACTCAGGTACTCCTGAATCCAAGGCCATTGCTTTATCCACTGTGCCGCCTAGCTGCCCCTAGTTAAATAGACTTCTAATAAATACTTGTGTGTTTTCATCCTTCTTTGCTCTCTCCCTCCCTTCCCTTCCCTTCCCTTCCCTTCCCTTCCCTTCCCTTCCCTTCCCTTCCCTTCCCTTCCCTTCCCTTCCCTTCCCTTCCCTTCCCTTCCCTTCCCTTCCCTTCCCTTCCCTTCCCTTCCCTTCCCTTCCCTTCCCTTCCCTTCCCTTCTCTTCTCTTCCCTCCTTTTCTCTCTCCCTCCCTTTCCTTTATTTTTCCTTCCTTCCTTCCTTCTGTCCTTCCTTCCTATCCAAGTCCCTCCTTCCCTCTTATCCCCATTATTTGGGAAAAGACTTCAGTTACCAAGATAGAAGGAAAAAGACACAAGGGGCTGGAAAAAGCTATATCTCTGACATCTTATGTAGATTGTTGCTGTCTAGACCCTGCCATTGGTTTCCTATTTTGTCCTTACGCTTGGTCTCAGATTGAGGCAAAAATGATCCCAGTGATTTGAGCCTGGAGAACCAAGCTGGTTATTGCATTCACCTTTACTACACCACACTGCTCATGAATCCTTCATTATAAGAAAGCTGAAGACCTATAAAATTTATAAATAAAATTATGAAGAACTATATCTGAAACTTTGTTAAGCAATTTTTATTTAGGAGCCTTTAATTCAACCTATTTCTATTCAGAATCCCCTTTCAAATGCTTGTTTACTGCTTTACCATCTCTTCCAACTGCCTTGTGACCCAAATTGGGATTCCCGCCCCATCCCCATTTAAAAAAAATAGGCTTAAGGAGAAAATCTAAGATATCATGAGTATAGGGGATTCCAGGGTGAGGAAATGTCCTTGGCTAATTCAACCTTTCTGCAACTTATACTCTTAGAGGATTGCCTAGAACACTCAGAGGTTATAGAACTTGTCCAGGGTCATATACTCAATATCTGTCAGAGCCAGGTCTTCCTAGTTCTAAGTCTAGCTTTCTCTTCAATATGCCATACTTCCTCGCCCACATTTTTTTTTGTTTTTTAGTGAGGCAATTGGGGTTAAGTGACTTGCCCAGGGTCACACAGCTAGTAAGTATTAAGTGTCTGAGGCCGGATTTGAACTCAGGTACTCCTCACTCCAGGGCTGGTGCTCTATCCACTGAGCCACCTAGCTGCCCCTCTCCCACATTATTAATAACATCACAAAATCACATTTTTCCATTGTAGCATGGTACATGCTTCTTTGTATTTATTTCTGCTCTAAAATTGGCTAGTTTTTTTTCCCTTCTGTTTCCCAAATGGACACAACAAGGTTGCCACATGCCAGCTTTTATTTAATGTTTTACTTAACTTGGTACTCACATAACAAGAACTGTGTGAAGCTGGATTTTTCCTATTCACTGTAAAGTTCCTCATTTTTGCTTTCTCTGTCACTAAAAATGTCTCTGGCTCACACATTCCACCCCCTTCACCCAACTCCCACATTGACAGCAATTTAAAAAAAAAAAAGTGGTTCTCATGGAATTGCTTTCCCCCCCTAGATACCCTCCCCCTCCACATGCTGCTCTTTGCTTTAATCGTATTCCATTCTAAGACAGCTTCATTTCCACAGTTTCTTGGATTATCATGATAATAGTATCCCAGCCAAATTGTATTATTTTTTTTAAAGTTATTCTAAAGCCTCTATTTGCAACTGAAGCAAAGTGGGTTATTATATGTTAATAGAACTTCTTGAATAATGTGAAAGATAAGAGTTGGGACTATACCTTCCAGGATCCATTTGGTTATTATTACATTTTTTTCACACTTTTCAAAGAAGTCATAGAATCAAAATGAGACCATTATCTAGATTATTCATGTCAAAATATGATAGTCATTTTTTATGTAGGTCCTTTCTATTAAACTATCCATCAACATACAACACTTGCTTTGCTTGTGATACAAAATCAACCCATAAACAAAGCAAACTGTCCCTGGTTTCAAGAATCTTACATTCTGTTAATGTTGTTAGATGATCTTATCTCTTCAATTTACTGTATGAAACTTCCTGAATGGTGGAATCAAAGGCAGAGGTACAGAATCAAATCCATTTCTGCCACTTTTTCTGATTCACAGTATCTCATTTGTTAAATGAAGAGATTGGGCTAGATGACCTCTGAGGTCCCATATGGCTCAAAAGCTATGATTTTTTTTTTCTTCTGGCTTGCCATTCAAACAGTCACCTCATTATGAACACCTCAGAACAAATCAGAATTTTAAATTAAATTAGTTTGTTTTTTCTGTAATTACCCACAATGAGCAAAGTTATTTGTTGTTGGAAACTTTGAAAGTTAATGCTTTAAACCAATCTATGAATATGACTAATATGGAACTAGGTTTTACCTGATTGCACACATACATACACACATAATATATATTATATATATATAATATGTTTATATGTGTATATGTATATATGTGTGTATATGTGTTTTATATATATATATGTATATATATATATATATATATATATATATAGCTATATCAAATTGCTTATTGTCACAAGGAGGTAAGGAATGGAGAGAAAATTTGTAACACAATTTTATAACAACTATTTTAAAAATTATGTTTCCATATAATTGGAAAAAATGAAACACTATTAAAAATAAGTTGTGGTATAGTTAGAAGTTCTGACATGGTTAAAAAAATACTGATACAAGTTTTAACTATAAAATAATTCTACTTTTAACCTCCAGTTTTGTTGTTTTCTTTCTCTTTTTTTATATTTTTTCAATGTGGAAAACAAGAATGTTTCACCAAATGAGGGAGACTTGGCAGGACTTAAATGGAAAAATATTTCATCAGCCAATTTGCTTTGGAGGCATCTGAGTGTCTAAATAGATGACACTCCAATGAGTATTTTTGGCATGAAAGTGCCTCCAAACATTTTGATCAGGAATTTGACGGCCATATGTCCATTTTTTCCAACTTACACCATCAACATGTAGCAGCTCTCCTGAGCTTTGCTGTTCCCTGGAAAATCTGACTTGTTCTGTCTAGAATTGTGTTCTGCAGATTTTGTCCTTTCTTGCACTGAGACCCTAGGCATATTGATCCTTTCAGCAACACTCTTTTGTCTTTTTCCACATAATATAATAATGTACTGAAATGTATTGTTGAGTGCAGCAGGCCTTTCTGAATGATGTCACTATTTTTCAGATTTATTCAGAGACATAACTAGGGAAGGAAATTTTAAGGGTACCAATAACATCTTCCTAAAATATACTTCTACCCTTGCCCTGGGAGCCAACTGAATATTCTAAAGATATCTCAAACTCATGGCTGCAACTGAAATTGTGATCCCCCCTCCCCGCCTCATCCCTCTTCTACAACTCCCTATCACTTTGGAGGGCCCCATCACTCAACTAGGTAGTAAGGCTCACAAGCTCCATGACATTCTTAATTCCTTATGCCCCTCACCTCACATATCCATTAGTTGTCAAGTCTTGTCATTTTAAATTCTGCAATATATCTTGCATCTGCCCTCTTCTCTTTACTCATATAGTTATCACTATAGTTCAGGTACTTATCTTCTCCCCCTAACCCAAATGTCTTCCCTCTCCAATCCATCTTTCCTAAGGCTGTCAAATTGATTTTAATACAGTTTGGGTCTGTTTATGTCACTCCTTATTGAATCTAGGATCAAATGTAAACTCTTTAGGTTTTCAGGTTCCTCATAACCTGGCCTTAAAACACCTTTTTACCCTTATCATTCATTCTTCCCCTTGATACCCTCTGCCACCCAGAGAAAATAGTCTTCTTTAAGTATCATACCCAATACACTTCCTTTCTTCATCCTTTCCCCCTGGCTTTCCAACAAGCCTAAAATGCACTCCCTCCTCAAATTGGCCTCCTAAAATCCCTCTTCTTTCTTCCAAATCATACATAAATGCTATATTCTATGTTAAGTCTTCCCTGATCCCAATCATTAGCACTGTCCTCCCTTACTAAATTTAATTTGCATTTATACAGTGTGTATTTTAGTTTTATATGCATTCTGTCTCTTGTAATAGACAGCTAGATGGAACCACTGTGCACACAGTGCTCAGCCTGCAATCAGGAATACCTGAGTTCAAATTTAGCCTTCGATACTAGGTGTCTGACCCTGGCCAAGTGACTTAACCACTAGTTGTTTCCTCAACTATAAAACAGAGATTAATAATATAACCTACTTTACAGGGTCAATGATATTTTTAAAGTGGCTGTTTAGCACACTGCCTAGCACATAGTAAGTGATAACTAAATCCTTGTTGACTGATAGATTGTCCATCCCTATTGCTAAGTTGGTGGCTTCATTTGAGGTGCTGCCTCTCCCATCAACTTGTTGAGTTTGGGATGGGTATGATTCTCTCCACTTGCACATACTCCAGATGAACCCCACCCCTGACTTGCCTCAGATATAGTGTACCTGATATATCATACCTGAGTGCTCATTTGCTCACTCATTGACTTTGGAACAGTGAATTTAGTATTCAACACATTTCTATGATAAAAAAAAAATGCTTCAGCACTCATCACTTGCTCAGCACCCCTCACACTTGCTAAAATGTATATGAGTCATGAGACCATCTTGCATACTGTCCTTCAGGCCAAAACAAAGACCAACAATTTAGTCTCACAGTAGTTCACACTAAGTACAAGAACCCCAATGTATTTCATCATTTACTTTCTTGTATTTTTTTTTTCATTTTTCTGGAACGGGGAAAATTCATGATCACAACACCAAATCCCAGGAATATAATCATCCCCTCCTTTCTCTCTTTGTCTTGGATTTGCTCCTGAAAGGACCCTTTTCACTTTAGATGTACAATGAATCAATATGGGGAAATTGAGTCTATTCCTGCCCTTTGGAAATAAGGACTTCTCTTGGAGTCATCAAATGCCATGGTTAAAAACTCTCCCATCCATCCCTGGAGTACACTGATGTGGCACTTCTGTTGCCTGAGGATTGTGGGATTTCTGGGATTTGTGTTAGTGAGAGGTAACAAATTTTGATTAAAAGTGGAGCCCAATTAGGCTCATAGAGATCTGATTCCTGGGGAAACATGACTGGCAGAGTCCAAATAAGAACCAGACTGGTGAGCTGGTGTCAAGAACAGAGGGTATGGAGTCCCCCACACTGTCCCACTAGTCCTTTCTGTGATGCACAGAAGGTGTGGATGGGCGGGAGGTGGGGAAGGGTTAGAAAACAAGGGGTCTATCCATGGTCAGGTTCCACTTTCCTTGAGAAGAAACAAGAGCCAATAGACACAGCCCAGGCTGCTTTTAGCTACCCAGGAAACTTTGTTCTTCAACTTTTGAGAAGAAGGATTCTTTGCTTCTCTTTTGAGCTCTGCTTCAGCCCTCCCAAGACAGGGAACAGCAGGCAGGGTGTGTTGAAGGGCAGTTTACTTCATGCTGTTCCCCTGGCAAAATATCCATAGATGTTGGGAGCTCATTATGTCAGAAAGCACAGCAGCAGCCTTTCCTTTATGCACAACCCCACCCCATTCCCATGTCCCTGAAGGAAATGGATGTCTTTACTTAAATCTGGTTTGAGGTCCCCCTGCACATCCCATGATCATTTATCATCTTGGCTTTGTGGATGGGGAGATATATGGTAGAGGGGGTGACAAGATGGAGAGAGTGAATTTGGGGGCTCAGAAAATGACACAATTGATTAAAAATGTTGACTTGTTATTTTTTTAATAAAAAAGAAAAAGAAAAAACATGAACATCAATTTATAAATTGATGAATAAAATGTGAAATTTCTGAGGTTCAGAAATGGATTATTTCAATTTAAATCACTCCTTATGGGAAAAATTCATTTAGTACACATTGTTTTCATGACCCATTGTATTTTCTGGAACCAATTAATGACAAGTACCAAAGCAGAATTGTGTATACATACATACACATGCATGTGTGTATATATACATATGTGTGCATGCATATGGAAAGCTTTGAAATCTATATGTATATGCATATATCTATAACTACATATAATATGTTTTCAACTCAGTACCATATATTATAATATTAATAGCTGCTGTTGTCATGCACTGCAGAAGGTAGCAGGATATGTGAATTTTCTGATGCACTAGAGACCTTGAAATCATACTACATTACTTTTTGATAAAGGAAACTTTTAATATTTCCCATGTATTTCTGAAATGATTCTGACTTTACATTTGTTATCATTAACATTTTCAAAACTTAAATGTGTATATGTAAGCTATTTTGCCAATGGAAGACTCAGGAATAATCTTTTTGCCTCATCTCAACAACTTTTATGTTTCTTGTGTCCCTAGGTATACATTGGCAGAAAGTGATAGTGGGATTTCAGTGGTTTTTAAATACTTATTTCAGGCTTCAACAAGTTATTCTCCTTTGTTCCCTTTCTACCCTTGCCACCTTATTCTCTAGTAGTTGGAGAGAATTTTATTTCATCTTTTAAATCAAAGCATTCTTTGTTATGTTGTTAAAGTACCTTATTCTCAAACATCTACACTGTTAATTTGAATTTCTTGGTGAAAAACCTGGGGAATTATAGAGCAAAAGGAACTATCAAGATGGAATTTAATTGATCAATTTATATTGCATGGCAAGGTTGGCAGAGTGCCTAGGTAAAAATGAAGAAGGTTCAATCAGAAACTCAAGTACCATAATTGAAAATAAAAGTTTTTTTTAAAGATATATTTAATACCTCACCTGCTGCAATGGGGAATTTCCCTTCTTGTAATGGATAGCTTGAGGCCTCTACCTTATATCTGAAGGCATCTAGGCTGACTAAGATTATATATCAAGTTAAATAGCTCTCTGGCTGTTAGACATTTATGAGAGGAATTTTGAATGATCTCAATCTTTCAATTTAATAAAGGGGATGGTGTATTTTAATAGTTTTGGAGTATTCAGAATCCTTTATTGAGCTGAAAGTTGACCCCTGTATAAAGTGCTTGGCAGGAAAGCAGCTTTGCAGCCTTCATCAGACATGCATTGAAGGTAAAAGCTACAAATGTGGACCCCTCCACCCAGATGCACCAGTACCTTGTGATCACTTAGCTTTGTTTGTGGGGCTGCAATTTCTATTTCTCTTTTCTTTGCGACAATCACTGTGCTAGTCTCTGGAGAGATAAAGGTGAAGTGTGATGAAAACCCTCCCCTCATAGAGCTAATAATCTAATGGAAGGGATATCTATCTGTCTGTCTGTGTCTGTCTCTGTCAATCTATGTCCCTCTCATTAGATTATAAATTATAGATTATATACATATAATATAGAAAATTATAGATGCATAACTTTTATAGTATTTAATGTATGTATATGTATATTCTTGTATCTATAAGTAGGATGTATATTACCTCATATACACAAATAAGTATGTGTGGGGGTACATACATAGATGTAAAATGTATACACATACATATGTGTGCACACACATGTGTGTGCATGTGTATACACTTGCACATATATATACACACGTGTATGCATGTGTCTTCACACACATAAATATATACGTATATATGAGAGAATACATAATACTTCCTCACATTTATAAAACTGGGCAAACTGAATAAAAGCAATAAAATTTCATGGTGACTAGATTTTGGAAAATCAGGTTAACTGATTCCTTGCCAAAATAATTAATAACACAGTGAATTTTGGAGGACAATCTGTCAATTTACAGTGAAAATACAAAAAAAATACACTTGATCCAATAATCCCCTTGTTGGGCATCTTCTGAAAACATTATAAAGCTGACATTTAAATATATATAAATCTATCTGTTTAAACATTTTTCATGGCATAATTATTTGTACTTGTAACAAAGTAAAAACAACATATCTGTATAATACAGGAACAGTTAAATAAATTGAAGTACATAAATTAAAAGAAATGATATAATTCAATTAAGATAAAAAGTGTGAGGAGTAGAAAGAAATATGGAAAAAAATTTTATGAAAACTTTAATAATGAAAAAAATAGAACCAGAAAAAATACACAGATTATAATTATTGTATATATATCCAGATTTGAAATCTCACTGTATAAGGATCTCTTGGTAAGGAATTCCCTCCACTTTTATGTCAGAAATATCTCTGCAATTTCTGTCCTTAAAGAAAAGAAGTGACTTGTTTGGAGTCACCCAGATAGCATTGGCTAAAGTGATACTGGTACCCAATTTTATATTCCTGATTGTGCCTCCATCTTTTATGGCATTAAAATAACCTGTTTCTCATCTATGCCTGAGGAAGAAGAAAAGTGAATTAGAATAAATGGAAAAAAATCCTGATGGAAATCCAGAAGTGATGGGGAATTTATCATTATTAAATGCAAATTAATTGATTCAAATATAAATAATTAAAAACAAGTTCAATTAATTGTATTGCTATTCAATATTTATCTTACAATAAGTAACCCCCCCCCCCATCTCCCCACCTCTAAATAGAACAGAGAAGTTGATTCCCTAAATTGTGTATACCAAAATGTCTGCATCTGTTCCTGACTGTGACAAAAACTGGTTTAAGTTTATTGTGGTGAAACTCTTATTGTTCCATTCTCTGGGTCCTACATGTCTTGACCCTGGCAATACAACAGAGGATAGTTGCTGTAGGCACTGTGCCTATGTTTATCCAATGCTATTTAAAGCACAAGATGGATTTGTATAATTTAGCAAAATAAAACAAAACAAACAAATAAAAAAACTAAACCCATCTCTGCAAATTACTGTTATTTATGAGACCTTGGGGAAATTACTTAAACTCTTTGAACATCAGCTTCTTTTACCCATGAGATTAGGATAATAATTTGTTCTGTCAAACTTATACATTATTGTAACATCCAAATAACATAATGGTAAAAAGTCTACAAAAAATATGTAATGTTCTATAGAAATATAAAATGCTATTAAAGACAACACTGATTTATTGTTGAAAGGTGATAGGTTTGTATAATGACTATAAATATAATTCTTCATCTTATCATATTTATACTATTAATTTGTTGCTGTGACAGAGAGATAGAGAGATAAATGATAGGTAGACAGATAGATAAATAGATGGATAGGTAATTTATAATTCAAATTATGATTCAGGCATTGGGAAAAATACAAGGAAAAAATGATAATCCCCACCTTCAAGAGATTTTATTCCATAATGTACATATTGAAATGGGTATAGTAATATATTTTGCCCTGAGGGAAAGTTGGAGGGGAAGGAGATAAGGGAGGAAGGAGAGAAGAGGTGAAGGAAGGGCAAATTAGGGGAGGGAGCAGTAAAAAGCAACACACTTTTGAGGAATGTGAAGATGTTCTGCATAGCTGCACATGTATGACATCTTGAATTGCTTGATTTCACTGGGAGGGTTGAGGAGGGAGGGAGGAAGAAAATTTAGAACACATTATTTAGTTCAAAGATCTTAATCTCATCAGAGTGGGCTCAATGAAGGAATAACATACACACCTAATTGGAAGGAGTAATCTCTTTAACCCTACAAGAAAGTAGGCAGGGAAGAGGATAAAGAGGGAAGGGTGAAAGAAGGGAGGGCAGAGTGGGGGAGGGGGCAGTCAGAAGCAAAACACTTTTGAGGAGGAATAGGGTAAAAGAAGATAGAAAATAGAGTAAGTATCATGGGAAGGAAATAGAATGGAGGGAAATGGTTATGATGATTGACTATAATGGCAAAACTCATGGTGCCTATTTTACTGGGCTATTGTGAAGAAAAATTTTTGACAAGTTTAAGGTACTATATAAAAGTTATGATGAACAGAATGCTATCAGAAAAACCTGGAAAGAGCTACATGAACTGAAGCAGAGTGAAACATGCTGTATACAAAAGAAGAGCAATAGTACAATATAATCTGCTGGGAAGCGTGTGGTTATTTTCAGCAATGCAGTGATCCAATATAGCTCTGAAGGACTTAGGAAGATTGTAGAACATCTACAGAGAAAGAACTGATGGTTTCTGAAAACAGATTGAAGCATATTTTTTTGACAGTTCCTTAATCTGAAATTTTGTTTTTGTCTGTTTTCTCTCACAACCTAGTAATTGTGGAGCTGTTTTCCATGACTGCTTATGTAGAGTTTATACTGAATTGCTTGAGTTCTTGGGGTGGGGGTGGGAATGGAGGGAGGGGGAGAGGTTGGAACTCAAAGTTTTTAAAAAATTGATGTCAAAATTTGTTTTTACATGTAATTTGGAAAATAAAATTCTAAACAGAAAAAAGGAGATTTTATTCCAATGGAAGGAAATGATACATAAAAGGAATATAGAAATGGGGAGGATGGCAGTAAGGATACCATTCTGGATGCAAGACTGCTATGGAGAAGGTGGAAAAGTCTGAAGAGTGAGTCAGGGAGCGAGGAATGAAGGGAGTATCGACTGAGTATTGCATAAAATGATGGAATGAGCAAAGGAATAATCAATTATATGAGAAGGATGCAGAGAAGAGGCATCTAAATGGGAAAGGCTGCTTGTGTGAAGATGGAAAAAATCAAACTGTGAAGGATGGATTTAAGAATGAAGTGAACAGGGGGCAGCTAGGTGGTGCAGTGGATAGAGCACTGGCCCTGGATTTAGGAGGACCTGAGTTCAAATCTAGCCTTAGACACTTAACAATTACTAGCTGTGTGATCCTGGGCAAGTCACTTAACCCCAATTACCTCACCAAAACAAACAAAAAAAAGAATGAAGTGAACATAGTTTAGGTAGGTCATGAAATATTTTATTCAAGTACAGATGATGACAAAAGAGGTCTAAAACACTATATTAATTCCTTAATTGGGAAAGGAAGGCTTTAAGGGGTTAGGAGTTTTCATCATAACTAATGACAATCAAAGGTAAGGCCTTGAGAAATGAGAGACTTATCTGGAGTTTTAATGGCTGGTTATGATGGATGAGTTTTGGATGGAAGATTGGTTGGCTAGTAAAGGGATTTAAAAAAGAAAAGAACTATGCCAATGAAGTATTTTTTTAAATAGACAGAAATAGAAGAGTTGAGAAAGAGATATAAACAAGGATAATTGTTCTGCAAGTATGTTAAATTTAATAGGCACTTTTAAAATGACAAACTTTACATAGTAAGAATTAACAGCAATCAAAATTCCTCTTTTCTTCTGCTCTTTGTATTTTGAAATTGGCATGCTTTTAACTTCAAAATGAAAAGAATATAATGTTAAAAATAATACTTACTGAGAATGGGTTTTGGTTTTTAGACAAAAAGATGAAAAATGCAGTCCCTGTAACAAATAATCACGATCAAGAAAAACAAACGGACACATTTGCAATACCTGACAATGTATACATAATTTGTTTAATTTTGCCCCTTAAGTCCATCATCCCTCTGTCAAGAGGTGGGAAACATGTTTTCTCATCAGATATCTGGAGTTATGACTGCTTATCAAACATTTTAGAGTTTTCAAAACTTTGAGTTGTTTTTTTTTTTCTTTTTAAACTATGCTATTACTGTACAAATATTTTCCTAGTTCTACTCATGTTTCTCTGCATCAGTTGACACCGTCTTTTTAGTTTTCTGTGAAACTATCACTTTCATTATTTGCATTAACTATTTTTTCTCATTCTGAAATTTGTATTTATTTACTTAAAGTTTTGAGTTCCAAAATCCATCCCTCTCTCATTCCCTCCCTCCCTTTCCTCCCCCCTACCCAAGGTTGCAAGCAATCAGTATAGGCTATACATGCACAATTATGTAAAACCGTACCATATTAGTCATTTTACATAAAAAGACTCAAGTAAAGAAAAGAGAGAGAAAAAGCACAAAATAGCTTGCTTCAGGCTATGTTCAATTAATATCAGTTCTTTCTTTGGAGGTGGATAGTATTCATCATTAGTTCTTTGGGATTGTCTTGGATCATTGTATTGCTGAGAATAGTTAAATCATTCACATTTGCTCATAGAGGTATAATACTGTCACTGTGCACAATGTTCTCATGGTTCTGCTCACTCCACTATACATCAGTTCATATGAGTATTTCCAAGTTTTCTGAAATCATCCTGGTTGCCATTTCTTATAGCATAATAATATTCCATTATAATCATATACCACAGCTTGTTTAGTCATTCCCCAAGTGATGGACATTCCTTCAATTTTGAATTCTTATCCACCACAAAGAGATGTTATAGATATTTTTGTACAATTTTTCCCTTTTCCCTTATTCACAGTTACTATTGTTAAATGTTACTATCCCAACTTTTAGGTCTTCAGTCTTGGTTTATGTCTAAATATTGCTCTGAGGTCATTCCTTATACATATGTTCACTGGGGAAACTTCTTACTGGCATGTACAGGCTAATTCCTAAATTCATCTCTTCCTTCCACATTTTTATTCAATGTTTTATGATCTTCTGACATCTGCATTGGTTCCTCTGCATGTAATCAGGTATTTGCTTTTTAATATTCATGTTTGGTACACCTACTACATCCTGTAGTCATTGTTTTGTCACTCAAAATGCATCTGTACCATTTACAAAAGGGCCATGTCTGTGACTTTTTCTTCTTGGGCCTTCAGAGTCTCTTCTGTGAAGTATCACTCAACCCTTGACTACCAACCCATACCTAACATTTATTCATATCCTGTAACAGATGTTTGGTCTTTTCCCTGCAGAGGATGGGGGGTCAGGATGTCTCACTGTAGCAAGCTGTCCACTGTTTTCATCCATCCTGGGCGTGATGTCAGGAAATTGTTTGATGGAGCGTGGTGTGCCATAGGCACACTTTCTACTAAACTCCTTGTCTTGGTTTTGGCAACTGAATTAGTACAATCTGTATGCAGAGACACTTTGAAATGGAAATGCTAACAATTTAGGGTCATTTCAGTTTTCATAGTAAAGAGTGTAGATTTTTAATTTAAAATGATTAGAATAAGATGACTTTCATTTATAAGAACTTCAAAAAGTACATCAAATGCATATATGAGTCATGTGGTATTCTAACAAAGGAGAAAAGAGATATGCCTCATTGCTCAAGTTAAAGGAGGGTGGAATGAAAAGTATAGAGTTATACACTGTCAAGACTGAAAGAGAGGGGGTCCTTAAGATCAAGGTTCATTAAGATGGGGACTATAAACTTATATTTTAAATGTTTTATTAACTCTGTTCTGATATGTTTTCCTTAGCAATCCAATCTATTTGATCACATTCATTTAAGAATATTCTTCTTAGGAGATAGGTATCTCAGGGAGCTATACCTCTGTGCTATGCCATTTCCCCACAAGATGATGTCTAAGGATTTAACTCTTGGTTTCCTTTCCCTAGCACCTAAAAAAAAATATTATTTTATCCTAGAAACAAAGAATATTCTTCTTCTTCTTCTTTTTTTGCGGGGCAATGGGGATTGAGTGACTTGCCCAGGGTCACACGGCTAGTAAGTGTCAAATGTCTGAGGCTGGATTTGAACTCAGGTACTCCTGCATCCAGGGCCAGTGCTTTTTCTACTGCACCACCTAACTGCCCCCCAAGAATATTCTTCTTATCAGTGAACCATAGATTTAAGATTATCAGAGGGGTTTACGCCCATCTCCCCCAAAATGATAGCAACCTCTGCTTTCAAACAATTTCCCCACTATTCTTATTTAAGAGATAAGGAAACAGATAGAGTACTTAAGTAAACTCACCAAGATTACAGAGATGATTATTGGCAAAGGTGGTATCAGAACCTCTGATTCCCATGCCAAAATAAAATTATATTAGAGTTTTAGAAATAATCTTCATTTTCTGTTCTACTAAGTATAAAAGTAGTCATTTTATCAGGTGTTTGTTAAGTTCAGAATAAACAACAACAATAACAACAAAGCCATCCCAAAACAAAATAATAAGATTTTAACATGGAGGAGCGGTTCCTAAGAATCCTCGTTCCTGAGGCATATTCAGTTGATATGGAAATAGGATATCCCTTGGTCATAGGGTAATTTAGAGAACAGTCTGACCACAGTTTTAGTTAAACTAGGAAAAGGATCAGGTTGCTTTCATCCCCACTTCTAAACTAGAGTTTAACCCACAGCTGCATACAATAGGGGATTGGAGAGAAAAAGTCATACCAAGCAAAGAAGGTGAGATGTGTGAATCATGATCACCTCAGAATGGAGTCTCCAACTCTGGCAACTGACACCTTTGAGCAAAGTACTCTTCATTGTGCCCTTGTTATGACTTATATTAACTATCATTTACATCGACTCCTATCTGGTGCAAAACTTCCCTTTACTTTGTGCCACATTAACAATTTTAACTTTTGTTTGAAAATCACCATTCTCGAGCAAGTCACTATCATATAATAGTATTTTCAATTCAGAAATGCCTAGTTGTTAAAAAAAAAGTTTCTCCTTATATTGAGAAGAAATAATGCTTCCTATTGCTTCCAACCATTGGTCCTCATTCTATCTTAGGCAATAAGATGCCATTAGATTTGATTGGGTGGAGAATAATATGATCAGAAATGCCAGTCAACTGCTGCAGCTAGGTGGCATAGTTGATAAAGCACTGCCTCTGGATTCAGGAGGGCCCGAGTTCAAATCTGGCCTCAGACAACTGACACTTACTAGCTGTGTTACCCTGGGCAAGTCACTTAAGCCTCATTGCCCTACCAAAGAAAGAAAGAAAGAAAGAAAGAAAGAAAGAAAGAAAGAAAGAAAGAAAGAAAGAAAGAAAGAAAGAAAGAAAGAAAGAAAGAAAGAAAGAAAGAAAGGAAGAAAGGAAGAAAGGAAGAAAGGAAGAAAGGAAGAAATGCCAGTCAAATTACCAAAGAGATAGCTAGACTAAATACTAACAAATTTAAGGTTATTTGCAGGAACAAAAGATATAGATTATCCAAGGGATTAAAAAGGGAATAGCACTTCCAAAACTCAAATTATGTTAAAAAACTTTAATTATCAAACACAATGAGAACTGGTTAAAAAAAAGAAAAGAAAGGGCTTAATTGAAGAAATGAAACAAGAAAAAATAATTTATAATGCTTGATAAACTTCTAAACATAAATTACATGGGAAAGAACTTACTCTTTTAGAGGAACTTTTTTGGAAACTGTTTAGCAATCTGGGAGAAAATTGGTTTATAACAACTTTTTATATCCTATTCCACATTAAGTTCACAATGGAGATGCGACTCAATATTAAAGGTGCTATCATTAAATAATAATAGAAGGGCAGAATATATACCCTTCACAGCTGTAATTAAGGGCTAAATTCTTAAATAAAAATTCAAGACTATTAGAAAAATGACACATGTAATTTTTATTATGTGAAGTTGATGAATTTTTGCACAGACAAAATTAGTTCCAATAGGAAAGAACAGATAAGAAAGAAAGATAAGAAAGATAATAAGAAAGAAATAGTTTACTTGGGGGGGGCAATAACAACTTCATAGTAAATGTTTCTGACAAGGGTCTGAAATACAAATTTGCATAGAAAATTTGTAGCAATATATGAGACTAAACACCATTCTTCAATAGAAAAATGGTTGGGGGTAGCTTAGGTGGTGTAGTGAATAAAGCACCAGCCCTAGATTCAGTAGTACCTGAGTTCAAATCCAGCCTCAGACATTTGACACTTACTTGCTGTATGACCCTGGGCAAGTCACTTAACCCTCATTGCCCCACCAAAAAAAAAAAAAAAAAGGAAAAAGAAAAAAAAAAGAAAAAGAAAAATGGTTAAAGGATTTGAAGTGTTTTTCAAAGTTTTAAATTATTAACAACCATGTGAATGAATATGCCAAATTGCTGTTAAATAAAATTAAAATGAAAATAACTGAGTTTTTACCTCATATCCAGTCAATGACAAAGATGACAAAATATGGGAATAGTCAGTGTTGAAGTTAATATGTGAATATGGGTACATCCATAATTTATTAAGGGTTTGGTGAATTGGAACAACCACCTGGAAAGCAATCTGGAATTATGAAAACAAAATGAGTTTTGTATCTTTACCCTTTCACCATGGATTCAATTCCTAGATATTTAGTCCAGGGTGATCAATATGCCCCAAATATTTATAACAATATTTTTGATGGGGTAGAAAAGTCTTACAAACAAATCAGATACTCTCTGATTAGAGAAAGGCTAAACACATTGTAGTAAATAAATGTAAGGAAATATTAATTTACTATGAGAAAGAACAAACATGGTGAATAAAGAGACGTATAGAAAGATTTACATTAATTAAAGCAAAGTTGGAAAAGGAAAATGATTATACAATGATTACAATAAAGGGAATAGAAAGAACAGTTGACACTGAATACTGTGGAATGACTACAAGTTTGTTTGAAGGAATGATATGAGGATGTGAGAATATACCTCCTTTTCAGTATTGGGGAACAATCATTTTAGGATATTTTATATAACTAGCAAGGCTGAATATTATTGATGTATTGTTTAGTCCAGTGGAATTATTTTCTTTCTCTTTTGCTTCATAATTGATTATTAGCAATTTCTCCCTGGAAAAGAGCTAGAGGAAGAATAACGTGACAAATGGATATAATATAAAAACAAAAGATATTCATGAAATTTCAGTTTAAGGATTTCATTCCATCCATAAATCACTCACATCTTCAAACTGAAATTTTTGATTGGTTGTTTCCCTCTGCATATAAACATGATCAGGTATTATCTGTCCTAACATAAAATAAACAGTTTTCTTCTTTTAAATATGCCAATTCCTTAGGCTATTGCTCCATTTCTCTATATTCACTACTCTAGGAAGCATATGCTGTGAGAATATAATGAGATATTATTTGTAAAAAAAAAAAGTGCTTAGTACAGGGCTTTACACATAGTAGGTTTTATAGCAATGCTTTTTCACTTCTTTCTATTCTTGTGACATGTAGTTTTGTTTGTTTATTTCTCTTTTTTACCCTTTCTTAGCCCAGGAGAAGATGGAAAAAAATATCAGGTACTTGAGGGTATGATTGGGACATAGAGAGATCTACACAAGTTTGAAACTGGAAAAAGAGGAGTACTAATTACCTCTGTCTCTGTCTCTGTCTGTCTCTGTCTCTCCTGTCCCTCTCTCTCTCTCTCTCTTTCTCTGTCTCTGTCTCTGTCTCTTTCTCAAGACAGAGGGGAAATTAAAATGGACTAACCCAGATAAAATAAAGAGACTTCTGGAAGTTGTCCAACCCATGGAATGATCAGAAGCTTCATTCACTGGAGGCACATTGGTCAGCAGTTATTAAACTGTGGGACAGGATGGAGAATATAAGCTCCACAAGTTGTTGCATATTCCTTGGCTACAAAATTCAGATATCCATCCTATCTTTCTACTCCAACCTCCCCCTTTCAAATGAAACTGAAAAACCAAAACAATGTTATTTTAATACAGTTCTCAAATTCCATATGTTTGGGATTCTCTTCATTGGTAGAGATTAATTATTGAATCCTCTTTTCCTATATGAGGTATGAAGTTGTTGAGAGATAGATACTGGTCATCTTGTTCTAGCTTCAAGAGAGAAGAAAGTTAGCTGAAGAGAGAGAAAGATTATTGGAAGAAGGCAACATATAGAAAAGCTAGTATCTCAATCATGTCTCTATGCTGAACCTATTATACTAGGGATTTGGGGGGAATTTCCCTTTGGGTAAGAGATCTGTTACTCTCTCTTTACAGAGCTGAGATATATTATTCCCAATGGAATGACTAATATACACTCTGTATTGTTTAAGCTACAATCTTATTCTGTTTGCTGCTGCCTTGGTCTTTTTTTTTTTTTTTTTGCTATTCACTATATACATCCATGCACACAATATGAAATAATATAATTGTATATGCATGTGTGTATACACACCTATATACATATGCATATACAGGTACATGTACATCATTTCTTTTTGAACTGTAATTTCAAGAGGAGGATAGTAAGCCTTGGATATATGGATTGTGTTACTCCTAACCTACTTGACAAAAGTGATCAGGAGAGCAGCTTGAACTTAAATGTATTTTCCTTAGACTAACAATATTTAATAGGATGAACAGAGATAATTCTTTCTTGGAATCCTTTTTCTGAAAGCAGAGTGGCTAGCTTCTGTCTGTGGTATTCTGCTGCCTCCTGTCAGCGGGTAGAGATGGCTGATTGGGGAGACTGAAGAGATATCTACTCATGCCTCTTTGTGGGTCATATCCCAACATGCCCATGTGGATACAATCAGTCAATAAACATATATTAAATGCCTACTATTAGCCAGGCATTGTGTTAAGTGATAGTGATACAAAGAAAGCTTAAAGACCCTACTTTTGAAAGGCTCACAATCTAAAGAGTATGTGGGGGTAGGATGAAAATAACTATGTAAAAACAGGATATATACCGGATGAATTGGAAATAAACAACAGAGAGAAAGCACTAGGGTTAAGAGAGACCCTGAAATGCTTCCTATGGAAGGTGGGGCATTTATCTGGGACTAAAAGGTAGCTTGGGAGGCCAAGAGATAGATGAAGAGATAGAACATTTTAGGTATGGGAAAAAGCCAGCAAAAATGTGGAGTTGGATGATGGAATGTCTCATGTAAGGAACAAAAATGTCAGTGCCAATGGATTGCAGAATATATTATAGGGTATGAGAAGATTAGAAAGTTTGAGGGAGTGGTGGTTATAAAGGGCTTTTTATGCTAAATAGAAGTTTGTATTTTTGATTCTAGAGGTCACAGGGATCAATTGGTATTCACTGAGTAGAGGACATGACAAGGTCAGACATGCACATTAGGAAGATCATCTTGACAGCTGATTGGAGAATGGACTAGAGTTGGGAGAGATTTAGGACAGGCAGACCAACCAACTGGTTGTTGCAAAATTCTAGGTATGGGATGATGAGGGCATACACCAGAGTTGTGGTGGAGAAGAGATGATCATATATAAGAAATGTTATGAAGACACAACAACATTATGACAAAGCATCAAAACACCTCTAAATTCAACATATTGTTGCAGATTATAAGTATTTACAGCAGCAAGAACCAAGTTCTTAGTTAAGGCATGACCTGGTGGATAGATTTATACATGAGAACTTAATCAATAAAATGTACTAGCACAATATTTTTTTAAATGAACTATCCGAATTCTTTAGATATAATACTGATCCAAAAAACAAACAATGCCCCCCCCAAAAAAAACATTTTTGATAGGTGTTTCCAAGCCAAAGAGGCATCATCTTTTAAATCTATGAGAGAAAATAATAAGGTTTACAGTATCGAAAATTTTCATGGAGACCAAAATCATGTGAAATCAGGATGATGTATGTATCATTCCTGTTGTATTTTCTATTATTGGAACTGTACCAAAGATGCTTTTAATGGGTTTAAAGAGAATGGGTTTGCATATTAATACTTTTTTTCAACTAAAATTAAGGAATTTTAGCCACTTGTTTGATAGGTTATAAAACATTAGGTATAAAATTATGTTAGATGATAGTGAATTGTTTTAGTACTGTTTCTATTTAAGCCACTTTGAAATAGGGAGAGGAAAAAGGAGGTTATAATAATATTAAACCTAGACCTGCCAATTATTTTAAAAAAGATTGATAATGCAACACTTCTTTGTAGACAGCAAAACAAATAGCATATGCAGAATACCTAGAAAGATTCAATCTGATGGCTAGAATTAGAGATCAGTAGCACATGATCTTTCATAAATGGCTAGATAACAATAAAAACAACAGCATAATACAAAAATATTATTGCAAATTTAACAAGTAAACCATAATAGAATTAGAGCATTATCACAGATAATTATCAATCACAATTTCCTAGACATAACATTGCTTCATAAAAATTAAAGAGCAATATTTTAATAGATGTTTCCTTAACAAATACTTATAATCTCCAATCTACAAAGAAAGAAATATTTGAAAAATTCAGAGACAGAATAGAAGAAAACAAAATGACATAGAAAGAAGTTGAGGTAATTTGATCAACAACATCTTAATTACTTCTGGTATTGTACTGAGAAGCTTTTACAATTGGCCAACTAAAGATGAACATATATAATAACATTTTTATTCTACTACAAAACATTATATATAAGTGGATACTAGTAGTATAGAAACTTGGCACTGGAAAGTTTCTATCTAAATTCACTCCATGGAAGAAGATCATAAGAATGAGATAAAACCACCACAATAACAATAATTAAGAAATATATAATTCCATGAAGCTAGATTTATTCTGCATTAATGTACATTGCAAAAAAAAAAAAAAGATGAAGCCCGTGTATATCAAAGAGGGAAGCTATAAACTACTAATGAGATTTGCAGAACTTTCCTTCTTTCTCCCATATGAAATTGCTACTTGAATTTAGGTTTTAAAAGAAATATCTGTGCCTCAATTTTCCCACCTATAAATGAGAGAAATGTGACTTAATATATGCAAGGGAGAATGTGGAGAAAACAGCTTTTGTATTTGTGATACATCCTGCAGATAAAAAGTTATTTAAAAATCCATGTATAGGCAAAATTATATATACATATATATATATAATTCTCTGCATTACATCCCCCCATCACTGAATTTCTATTCATTTTTTTTCATTTCTTGGATTTGTTTTATCTTTTACTCACTGTGAATTTTAAGTATAGAAAAACAACAGGAAAATAAAAATGTCACCAATGATTTCTACACACCTTCACCCCTTACTTCATTGAGAATTTTGGTATTAAATCCAGTATCCATCTTAAAAAAAATTCTTCTTACAGTTTCCTTATTGTTAAAATGTATAGAAGATACCATTTCTGTTTGAATGTTTAAGACATGTAGATTTTTTTTCATTGCATGCCTTTCCTGTCACACAAATTCTGTCTCCAAAGATAAATGATTTGTATTCTAGAGATAATGAGTGTTCTTTCACTTCTATGTTTGTTTGTTTTTGTTTTTTTTGCAGGGCAGTGGCGGTTAAGTAACTTGCCCAAGGTCACACAGCTAGTAAGTGTCAAGTATCTGAGGCCGGATTTGAACTCAGCAACTCCTGAATCCAGGGCCGGTGCTTTATCCACTGCGCCACCTAGCCACCCCTATGTTTGTTTTTAAATGTTGTTTTTATATTGTTTCTTCAGTTCCTAACTGCATTTAAAGCTCAATCTCCAGGTCTTTTTTTTTATGTGATCATTTGTTTTGAGAAATGTGGCATATTTTTTTCTAAATTTACTATGTCCTTCTGAATTCTTATGTAAAAGTTCTAATTTTTGTCTTTATGTCTATTTTGAGAACTTCACTAACTTGTTTTTTTTTCCATTGATCTTCTAAACCACCCTGGACATTATTGGTGTTGTTCTGTTCTCTTTGCCATCACTTTCCATCACTTTCATCCAAAGTAGTTACATCACCCATCTTTGCAGTAGCCCATAGATCATTCAACTTAAAAGGATAGTACCAGACATGTGACACTTACTAGCTGTGTGACCTTGGGCAAGTCACTTAACCCTCATTGCCCCGCCTGAAAAAAAAAAAAGATAGCATCAGGATAGTGACTTGACCTAGAGTTATTTCTAGCTCAATTCCATTGCAAGATTTGATTATCTAATTTGATAACATTATGATAATTATAATATAATAAGAATAATGGCATAACCAAAAGGTGATATTCATATGGTTCTTTAAAGTATGTTAATATTAATTTTTAGTCTCAGAGTAACCCTATGAGATAGACATTGCAGGAATAATCTTCTACTTTTGCACCCCATATAACTGATTAGTAAACTAAGCCCCAGAGTTGTTCAATCACTAAATGATTTTCTTAGAATCAGTATGTGTCAGACTAGCATTGAAATAAGGACTTCTGAATTTATTACCCCCTTGTACTTTCCCTCATGGAATGGTCTCTTTGGTCCAGAAGTATCTTTAGACATATTACCTTATGTCTGACATTAGACTTATTAATTGGTAGTCTTGTCCTGTGCTCCAACACTGAATCATTTAACAGCCCTTTGGTTCTTTTTTTGAGGTCAAATTTGGATTTCTTAGACCAACATGCCCTTCTGTCCTGTTATGTAACACTAGGAAATTATATAGTGACTTCTTATAATTAGAAAGTTATGACTCAGGTGCTCCAAATGTATGAATGTGAACAGTATGACCAGTATGGGGCATGTGGCACACTGACTTCTTGCTTTGCTTAAAATGATACTTTAGTGGCTTATATTTTTGTACGTAAGATTTCAGTTCATACTCATGTTAACCCTCTGGTGAAGGGAAGGCATTTTTATTTCTATTTAGTGGATGTAATTATTTAAGGCCCTACAGGTAGCCAAGGGGCAAAGTCAAGATTCAAAGCCAAGTATTCTAAACTTTAAGACCAGTGGTAAATCTATAAACACCTTTATATAATAATACATTTAGAATTGGAAGGAAACTCAGAGATCATCTATTTCAACCCTTTCATTTTTATGATGAAAAAATAATCAGGCCCATATAGGTAAATGGTTTGTTCCAGCCAGACTGTTTGACTCTAGACATACCTGTTATACTGCATAATCACTAAATTAATATTGATGTTTCTTATGCCAAAACCATATTCTATACCAAGGATGTACCATGATTTATTTACCCATTTCTCAAATGAGGGATATTTAGCTTGTTTCCAGTGTTATTTTGTGACTATTATAAATAATATTGCTAAAAATGTATACATACACATATGGATGTTTTCTTTATCTCTTTCACACACATATGCACATATATACATATGTACACATATTTTTCATATGTATATTATACACATAATTTCACTACAACCCTTCTTCAGATTATTTTTTTCTGCTATAGTATTAACATTATTTTTGAGAACATAACCTTTCACTTCCGTTATTAGTTTAATGTCATATTACAATCATCTTAAACAAAGGGCCAGGGACAACACAAAGCACTTAAGATCATGGTCTGATGTGCATTCTCCATTTTCAGGAGCTCAATTTGCACCTGAGGGTCTATAAATATAAGCCTTATTAAGCTTTCTAGTCATGGTAATTGGGCAGATGCATACTAATTAAAAGACAAATGATTATTATGCCTGTAGTTTTTTTTTGTTCTTTATTGATAAATAAATACACTTTCTCCATAAAAACGTAGAAAAGTTTCTGTTGTGAACAATAAAGGTCACAGTGGTTTCTTATTAATACATAGCTGGATTGAAATGTAGAAAGCTGCTTTTATGATAAAGATGGAACAGACTCTTTGCATTAAATGGTGTATGACCCAAACAAGCTGCATTCATTTGACTTCCCGGACAGCTGGAGTTGAATTTGGAGGCAGCTAATTGCCTCAGGGATCTTGTTCTGGCATCTTGCCCATTGGTGCACTTCAGGGGAGGAACAGCTTCTCATGGAGAGCTTAAAAGCATCTGGACTGTTGTTGTACAGAATGCTACCGCTGACAGATTCACCATCTGTCTTTGAGAATGATGGCAGTTTGGTTAACTTGACTGGTACTGGTCTACACGATGGCCTTGGCCATTCTCAGCCACTCCTCCCATTAGATAAGAAAATGATATCTGTATTCGTTAAAGTTATTTCACCCAGCAGAAAAAAAGTACGCAAAGGAACTGGTTTTATTAAGATTTATTTTGGTTTTAGATGTAAAACTACCTATAACTTTAAACTATTCTAATAACTAATCACATTGCTATGCCATTTTGTGCTTTATAAAGAATTATCTTCAAGACAGCCCAGGTATCATAGTAAGGTATTATTATGATCATTTATTATTGTTGTTGTTGCCATTTTGTTGACAAGGAGACGGATACTCTTAGAATTTATGTGACTAGTGGATGATCACGAAGTTAATAAATGTCTGAGACTGTACTTTTATTCATCTGATGTCAGTTCACTAAATAATATAATCATCTGATGGTAATACTTTAATTTTTGAATGGCTTATGATAATACTGTTATTTAAGCTTCATAAAATCTTCCTTGATCTTCTTAACTGCCCTCCTGTCCACTCCAAACCCATCTTATTTAATTTGCTATATTATTTTATATAGTTTTATTGTAAATCTCGTGTTCCCCCAGTTGATTGTAAGCTCCATTAGACAAAAGAATCCCTCCCCCACCCCCTTGTATCTTTAGTACCTGGTATAGTGCTTGGAACACAGTAGTTGCTTTGATTTATGGATTGCTAGTAACTAACTATTCAGGAGGAAAATATTCAAGTACAAGAGATAACAATGCATAATGGATAGATGGATAGACTTGGATTCACAAAGGCCTCACTGACTTGTACTACCTATATGATCATGATTAACTCATTTAACCCCTTAGTTCCTCAAGTAAATCTCAGATATCATAAGGTTTTGATCAATATAGTTGCAGGGAATTTCCACATCAGGATTTTCCCATACTAGTAAAATTTCAGATTTAGATAATTTATTCCTCCTCTCCCCACAAAATAAAATTTCTAGAAAAGCAGAATTTAGATTATTTACTTAGTATGCATCAGGGATATGCAATAACTTATCCATCAGTGTAGTTCACTTATAATAGGATGGTTTGATTAAGACATGGTATCAAGGAAACAAAGGTTGTATCTTTGAGCTCGAGGTATATTAGTTAATTTTCTCTAAGTGAGAAAAAAATGTCTCTTTTTTCACCTTTCTATTTATTTATTTGTTTGTTGGTGAGGCAATTGGGGTTAAGTAACTTGCCCAGGGTCACACAGCTTGTAAGTGTCAAGTGTCTGAGCCCGGATTTGAATGCAGGTCCTCCTGAATCCAGGGACTGGTGCTCTATCCACTGTGCCACCTAGCTGCCTCAAAACTGTTTCTCTTTTCCAAGGTCATGTACACAATGTAGATAACACTGGGCACAGGTCTTATCAATTTATGTTATGAGGGGGAAAAGGGATGTCAGCATGTATATTTCAGAATAAATGTACCCATATGTATTAGGGGAGGTCTGTATCATCACAGAAACTTGAACATGATGGCATTCTCTGATTGAATTGGTAGGACAATGGATATTGACTGAATAAAGGTTTACCTTACCCCCTAGAGACTTTTAGAAAACTATGTAAGTAAAACCTTAGAGACAACTGAAGAGTTTATTAGCACTAGAGTTTATATCATAATTGAGATATATTGAACAGGGATACACACTTTCTATGGTGATACAAAACAGGGGAGCAATATTCCAGCTAGGAAGGAACTATAAGGAATGAAAAGGCAGCAGAGAAGAGGGCCTCTTACAGATTCAAGAGAAAGGTAGGTCTGTCAATGGAGAGTCTATATCTGAAGAAGAGTAGGTATAAAGAGCCCAAATGAGTGGGGAGCCCATCAGAGATGGAGGGATAAGAGGTAAGGGAGCAGCATACACATTCTGTGAGAAAAGAAGATATTGGGGCCTAATAGAATGAGAAGTATAGGTTGTTTTGACTACACTGGTCTTCTACATGTGTGCCTTATTGCCATTATACTCAATGTTTGTATATTCTCTTCCTATAGATTCTACGTCTGTTTGTGGAAAGTGGAGGAGAGTCCCAGGTTTATGGGGATATGGAAATGTTTCATAGCTATTTTTCTTAGTATGCCTTGCTAGTAAATTATTTTGACATAAACTAATTGTGAATACTGACATTATTAAAGGTAAGCTCATCAGCGGGATTTTTCAGTTATAGTTTTAGGAGTACAGACCTATAGGGCACCCTCATTCAAAGGACCTCAGATAGTAGTTGCTCTGTGAGTCAACCTGCAAGAATATGAGTAGGGGGAAGGGTAGTTGCCAGAAGAGACATTGGATTTATTTTAGATCAGCTCAAAGCTCACTGTAGGTTAACCTGTGGCATTAAGCTGTTATAGTGCTTTGAAGAGAAAAAAGCCTCTGAAAATACTTAATAAATTAAGCACAATTTAATGGTTAGTATAATGCTTATTAACTTATATTTATGGAGTAAATGATTATCATCATTACATTTAAGAACTACTGTTGACTAATAAAACATGTCCATTCTTAGCAAGTGCACATATGTATTAAGGGGTAGAATTTTGTTGTAAGGTCCCCAGTGTAGGAAGGTCTTTCTCCTGCCTGTAACACATGAGTATATTGGATGGCTTGAAGGGAGCAAGCTTCTAGCTTCTTCTGCCTCCACACTTTTCCATAGGTGATTTTAATTCCTATCAGAAAGGGAAGAAGGATGATAGGAACAGGGGTCAATCTGTTCTCAGAGAATGGGGGTACTGCCCTAAAATTGTGTCTGTTCAATTAAATGTTATTAGTGTAGTAAATATAATAAGATTCAATCTAATTTCTGATCTGTCTCATTATTGGGACAAATCAAGGGGACCCTAGGCTCTATATCTGAGGATTGACCCTCTCTCTCCTTAATATCCATTTCAAATTTAACATGTACAGCAAATTGCAAAGAAATCCATTTATCCAAATCATAGCAAAACAGAAATAAGGGAAGATTCACATAGGAGAATATATGCTAGACAATACAAAGTAAAGAATCTCTCTCAATGGAAGCAAGGCAACTTAGCTCAACCAGGAGAAAGTTCTAGTTCTTACCCAAGGAAAAAAAATCCCTGAAATCTCTAATATAGCAAGCAGGGTTGAGGGATATGATGGAGATTACTGGCCCCTCTCCTGACTTCCCAGTCTTTTCCTTAAACAACATCAAGTAGGGTTGGCATCTTCCACCTTTCACCTGGAAGCCAGAAGCACCCTAAATGACTTGAAGAATCTCAAAGAAGACTGATTAGAATTGAAGCTTTCTCACTCTTGCCAACTCCCACTGACCCATGTGTAAGGGCATGGCATTCATTCCCAGCAATAAGAAGAGAATCCCACACCAATGGACTTTGGGACAGGAGTTATACATATAATCAAACTCACACAGAGCTACAGTTAAATACAACCTGCTACCTTTCTAAATCATCCTTTCTTATTTCTTAAACATTCAGACACAGATAATTCAGTGTTGTTAACGAAACAACCCATCAGTTTGTGATAATGATACTGTATTTAAAATAATCTAAATAGAAATGCCAGGAGGAACTTTTAATGAGTTGTCTGCATAAAAATAGCTCTCTGTGGACTTTTACAAAGGTCCTTTAAAAGGCAAACACATCCCAGCTACAATCCTGCGGCTGGAATGTATTCTGTGACCAGCAATTGCCCTATTGCCTTTTCCCTTGGGGAATCTGCCAACCTGGTTGTAGACTGACCATTGCAAGATAGAGGGAATGATTTATCATCAATCTAGAACTCTCAATACCAACATATACAATCCAATCATAGTAGAAAAGGAAGTGGAGTAAAGAATAATTCATTTGTGGAATGATCTGACCTAAAAATCAGTAGGAGAATCAATACTGAGTGTATCTCACTCCTGAATATTCTGAATTCTAATGAGGAGTGGGAGAAAAAAAATGAACAATGCAGGCCTGAAAGGTGGACCACCTATCAACATGGTTTGCATGATTCTAAAATGCATAATTTAAGATAATTCATTATGGATGAGCATAGTCTTCTAGGTTATAGTATATAATGTTCTATGGCTAGACTGGGGACACTTAAAGAAACAAAGTGATTTTATTCTGAGGAAAGATACCACTAGATAAGGAGGAGTCTAATAAAATAAAGAATATAAAATAAAATAAAAAATAATAAAATAAAAGCCATTGATTAATGATTTCATAGATCAGCCAACAAAGGTCATGTTAGCTCTCATCATGCTTCTCCCCTCCATGAAAACTTCTGCCACCTCCCAGTTGTCTCTTGAATAATATTCCAAGCATCTTAGTCTGACACTTAAGTTCTCTTCCACAGCCTGGCATCAACTTGCTCACATAATCTTACATTCTGAAATCATCCTATAATAAAGGTTCTTAACTATTCTCCCTTTTTTTGGTAATAGACTCCATGATCAGTTTGATGAAGTCTATGGACACCTCAGAATAAGGTTAGTTACATACATAAAATAAAATACATTGGTTTATTTTTTTTAAAAAAAGCTATTTATGTTGAAATAGTTACCATTTAAAAAAATATGATTTCCAAAGAAATGCCCATCGATTGAGGAATGGCTAGACAAACTGTGGTATATGATGGTAATGGAATATTATTTTGCTATAAGAAATGATGAGCAGGATGACTTCAGAAAGGCCTGGAAAGATGTGTATGAAATGCTGATTAGTGAAGTGAGCTGAACCAAGAGAACATTATATACAGAGACAGCAATACTATTTGATGAAGAACTGTGAATGACTTGACTATTCTCAACAATACAACGATCCAAGACAATCCCAAAAGACTACTGATGAAACATACTATCCACCTCTAAAGAAAGAACTAATATTGATGGGACAGACTGAATCATGCTATTTTTCAGTTTCTTTCTTTTAATCAAGTTTTATCACACAAAATGACTAATGTGGTAATGTTTTACATAAGCATACATGTATAACCCATATCTGATTGTTTACCACCTCAAAGAGGGGTGAGGGGAGGGCGAGAAAGAGGGATAAAATTCAGAACCCAAAATTATAAATAAAATGGTTATTACAAAAAATAATAATAAAATTATGATTTAATGGTTAAGCAATCTTAGCTATAAATACTGTATATTTAATTCACACTGAATTAGTCATAATTCTTTAAATATATTCTATATTAATTGGTCTCCCATGCATTGATCATGGTAAGCCAAGTATTAAAAATGCCTTCTCAACTCCTACATTTGCTACCTCTAGCTAATGAAACTTTTGCCACTTTCTCCAGGGCAGCAACTATCCCATATCCTTTTATCATCATTTTATTCCCAAATCCCCAAGAACTATCCCCTGCACACATAGTGTGGATTCAATGTGTTAGTTTATGAATCATTGGCTGACATTTCTATAAAGCAGAAATTAAGTGTTGATTGTTTTTTTCTTTAAACCATCATCAATAAGTAAACATTTATTAAGTGTCTTCTATGTGCTAGACACAGTGATAAGTGCTGTATTTAAAAAAAAAGTCATGAAAAAGACAATCCCTAGACTCAAAGAGCTCGCACACAATACAATGTGAGAGACAATATGCCCGCAAGTTTGTACAAACCAAGCTCTATAGAGGAAAAATAGAGAAAAATTAACAGAAGGAAATAATTACAATAAAGGATTCAAAAGGACTTCTTGTAAAACAGGAGATTTTAGTTTGATATAGGCAAACTTTATTTTAGTGTTTCACTTTACTGTGCTTCACAGATATTATCTTGTATTTTGTTTTGTTTTTCTTCTTTTCACCCATTGAAGGTTTGTGGCAACCCTACATTGAGCAAGTCTGTTCCATTTTGCTAACAGCATGTGCTCACTTCGTGTCTCTGGGTCACATTTTGGTAATTCTCACAGTATTTAAACCTTTTTCATTGTCATTGTAACTGATATGGTGATCTGGGATCAGTGATTTGTGATGAAATTATTGTAATTTTTTAGGTCACCATGGATTGTGGGCATATAGGAGGACAAACTAAATAAAAGTGTATATTCTGACTACTCAACTGCCCTGCTATTTTCCCAACTCTTTTCTTCACCCAAAGCCTCTCTATTCCCTGAGACACAACAATATTGAAGAATATTACATAAACTTAATTGATAAAGCAGAAGTAGGTTTTAAGAGAATTGACTCCAATTTAAAAAAAAAATTCTACTGTCGGTAAAATGTTGTCAAACAGCATTGAATGTTATAGAGACATCTTTTGTGAAAGGAAGAATCCATATACCCCAGCCTTCACCAGCCACCACTAAGGCAATGGGGTTAAGTGACTTGCCCAGGATCACACAGCTAATACATGTCATGTCTGAAGTCTGATTTGAACTTAGGTCCTCCTGATTCCAGGGCCAGTGTTCTTTTTACTGTGACATCTAGTTGCCCTGCTATAATGTAAATATAGCTTTTATATGTGCTTAGAAACCCCAAAATTAATGTGGCTCACTTTATTGCAACATTGGCTTAATTATGGTGGTCTAGAACCAAATTTGCCATATCTCAGAGGTATGCTTCTATTAATAACAGACGCTATTTGTGTAATCATGTGATAGGAATCAGTGCAAAAAGAGCATAGGCTTTTCAGGAATTAATATGTCAGGTGTTAGTTTGACATAATAGAGAGATGTCTGGATTTGCAGTTTGGCAACACATGGATGATAATGTCATAGATCCAGAAAAGAATTTATAAGCCAGCTAGTCTAACTCTCATTTTACAGATGAGCAAACAAAAGGCAAGTAACATGCTTAGGATCAGAAAACTAGTAATTATCTGAAATATGATTTGAACTCCAGTTTTCCTGACTCTAAAATTATGAACCTTTTTACTACTGTATCCTGAAAATCTATTCTTAGTCACATTAACTGCATGACCATGAATAAACCACAACCTCAGAGAGACTCTGTTCCTTACAATGCTGGTTTCAGAGCTCACTGACATGGATAAGACACCATGGAATCTAACACAAATGAACCTAGGAAAAGTTCATTCATTTACCCAATACATATTTGGTACCTACCTCTTACAAGAAGGATATTGTGGGGATAAAAATAAGCACCAAGGTACATTTGTAGAAAATTATATGTTAGGGAATATAGGATATTCATAAATTAAAACATGGCATATGGAATAGTGAAAAAGAAACAAAACAAAACACTTATTTGGAATCTGAGGAACTAAGTTCAAATTCAGACTATGAAGTGCTTATTAAAAGCATGAGTTTGGGAAAGCCAGTTAACATCTTGAAGTCTCAACTCCCTCATCTCAGAAATGGGGATAAAACTAATTTAATGTCTCCCTCACAAAAGTGTTTCGAGGAAAGCACAAACTTTAAAGTGCTATATAATATGAATATAGATTAGAATCTCAAAGTGAATTTTATATTGCAGCACAGAATAAGGTACATAAGCTTGTCTCAGAGTCATGAAGACTTTGATTCAGGTTCATCTTTTGAAACATCTGTAGTGTGTGATGCTTGGGAAAATTGGTGAGTCTGCATAAGTAAGGTAATGGTTCAGTCATCCTATGAAACTCTCTGAGATTATAAATTGAAAAACAGATGCTACTCCATATGGATAAAGAGAGTTTTCTTACTGGTGATTTTCAATGCCAATGAAATCATAAGTTGACACCATGCACCATTTATTTTGCAAATAATCACACATAAAAGCACCATAAAAAAGAGAAAAAGTATTATGGGTGAGGAGTAAAATGATAATACAAAAAATATTATCAACTATCCCTTGCTCTATCAGTAGAAAATCTCACATTGTATTACAAAACGGCAATCATTAAAATGATTTTTTGCTGTTTAAAGAACCAAATAAAATGGAGGTCAAGTGGTGGAACAGATTAGGCTCATAACATATGGGAACAAATAAACACAGTAGCATAGTGTTAGAAAAACTGAAAGATGACACAATGCAAGGAAGAACTGACTCGTTATTTGGCACAAATGAAGAGGGGGAGGAAGTCAAGGAAGAAAATAAGCATTTATATTGTGTTATTTAAATTATTGGGGCACTAGACCGTGTGTTCCAAAATATCACTAAACTATATATTAATGGGTATTTATATAATAATGGATATTGTACTAGTTTTGGCAATAAGCATTTATTATTAATTAATATCACATATTAATAAAGTATTGACTTAATGTCTCAATGGCTTCCCAACTAGTCACAGATTTACAGGCTTAAACAATTACATACTCAGAATATTGAGCCAAGAGGGTAAGTAGCAAGAAAGAGAGGAGAGGGTGCATGAAGAGTAAAAGAGAGCCAAGAGAATAAAGTGACCCTGCTGTTCTCAGGGATTTTATCCCTCTTAGATAGAGGCAAGTCACCATACATAGATCTAAGCTAAATAAATGGTTACAGAATAATTTAGTTCCATTGATTCACATGAATTGAGGGGTGGTCTTAGAGAGGATAAGTTCCTGTTCTAGGTGAATCTTCCTCTAGCTAATCAGAAGAATAAATCTGCATTCCTTTTGTTCACCTATGCTCATCCTAGGCAGGGTTTCCTGGGGTAAGGGGCAGAAAACAGGTAAAACTAAGGTCTGGGTTTCTCCTAGAAATCCATTATTACTCATTATTTTCTCACAATTTAGAATAATACACCAAGAACTTTGCAATATACTTTTTTTTTTTGGCAGGGCTACAGGGGTTAAGTGACTTGCCCAGGGTCACACAGCTAGTAAGTGTCAAGTGTCTGAGGCAGGATTTGAACTCAGGTACTCCTGAATCCAGGGCCAGTGCTTTATCCACTGCACCACCTACCTGCCCCTGCAGGTACTTACTTTTAAGAAATTCTCGTTTGGTTTTCATAAAAACTTTGCAAGGTAGGTACTATAGTTATTTCCATTTTATAGTTGAGAAACTGATACAGGGTTTAAATGTTTTTCCCAGGGTCCCAGAGCTAATAATAATCTAAGGATAGATTTGAATTCTGGTCTACCTGGGTCAAGGACCTGCACTCTTTCCACTGTGCCATGACTGGGAGACCTGCACAGCAATATGGCAGAAAATAGGTTTGGTCCAACAACTCACACAACACTCTGAATTGATACATGTCCTAGGCATCTTTAAAAATCACATGATTAAAAATTTTTTTAAATAGGGAAAATATTATAGGGAGAAGATTCATGACTAAACACAAAGAGAGAGAATTATACAAGATAAAATGAACAATTTTCTATATAAAAAATTTTAAAGATTTTACCCCCCAAAAAATTATAACACTGAAAATTAAGTATATATATATATATACACATATATATATGTGTGTGTGTGTGTGAGTCTATGTATATATATTCATGTATGTATGTATGTATTATATATGTATATATATATGAAATATTCTCCAAATGAATAGGTAAAAAAATTGAACAGAGGCAGTTCCCAAGAATTCCAAATTATCATGAATCATGAAAAAATGCTCTAGATCACTACTAATTAAAACAATTTTGAGATTTTACCTTACTACCAAACCAGTAAAGATAACAAAAGAAGAAAACTACAAATTTCAGAGGGGTTGAGGGAAAATTGGTACATCAGAAGAGGGAGCTATAACTTGGTTCTTCCATTTAGAAAGCAATTTGGGGGGCAGCTAGGTGGCGCAGTGGATAGAGCACTGGCCCTGGATTTAGGAGGACCTGAGTTCAAATCCAGCCTCAGACACTTGACACTTACTAGCTGTGCGACCCTTGGCAAGTCGCTTAACCCCAATTGCCTCACCAAAAAAAAAAAAAAAAGAAAGAAAGAAATTTGGAATCATACCCCCAAATTTATCAAACTGTACATAATCATTTCACCAATTATATTACTACCAGGCTTCTTTCCCAATAAATCAAAGAAAGAGGAAAAGGATCTATATGGATAAAAATATTCATAACAGTTCTTTTGTGATAGCCTAAAATTGGAAAGAAGAGAAATTTCATCTTTGAGATTGACTAAATAAATAGTAAAATATTAATATAATGGAATGTTACTGTTCCTTAAGAAATGAAGTTTTAGAGGAAACTGGGAAGACCCAATGATAACAACACTGTAGAAGAAATTAAAGAAAAAAACTATGAAAGTCTTTAGAACTTAGTAAAAATAAGCTATAAAACCAAAAGAATGAAGATGAAAATCAATAGCATTCACCTCTTGAGAAAAGAGTGATGAAGATAAAATGCACAGATATATTTTCATATATGTTTATTGTGTGTAGTTTTCCTCTCTTCAAATTCTCTCCATTCACCCATCCATCAATCAACCATCATTTACTAAACATCTATTTTATTCCTGGCACTTGGTACTTGGAATAATAACAGCTAATAATAGTACTAGCCAATATTTATATAGCCTCTACTATATTCTAGTCACTGTGCCAAGCACTTTACAAACATGATTTCATTTGATTATCACAAAAACTCTGGGAGGTCAGTACTATTATTATCCCTATTTTATAGCTGTGGGAAATGAGTCAAACAGAGGTTAAGTGACTTCTGCCAAGGTCAGACAGCTAGTAAGTGCCTGAGGCCACATTGGAACTCAGGTCTTCCCTGATTCTAGGCCCAGTGCTCTATCCATTGTGACACCTACCTACAAAAACAAAAGTGAAAAAAAAAATCCCTGTCCTCTGGGAGCTTACCTTCGAATGTGAGATACAACAAGTATATAGGGGTAGAGATATGAATTAGACCTGTGATTTCATCAATACAGGTGATTCTGGATGAGGAAACTCCTAATAACAATGTAAGATGACATCTGCCCTTCAACTTATAGTCTTAGACAGTTGCCTGGAGGGCTGAGAAGTTTGTGACTTGCCTTGAATCACAAAAGCAGAATATTTTAGGGTCAGGAATTAAAACCAGGTCTTTCTGAATTTGAAGCAAGCTCTCTATCCTTTATACCATCTTATTCAAATTTAGGATTAATAATTATCAGAAATTTATTTCACTTTGACTGTCATATTCATTAAAAAATTTCCATGTTGTCAGATGGGTGCTTGTTGGCCTATACAGACCTAAAGACCTGTCTATGTAGCAGAGACTTAGGGACCATAGGTTGGGTTCTTGTATTTGGCACATATATACAAACATAGTAGGAGTTGAAAAAGTACTTTTTTATCATCATTCATGGCATTGCTTCTGTTGGTCATCTAAATAATCCATCATAAAAGGAATTATGCCAAGTACTAGTAATTTGAAAACAAAATGATACCGTTCTTTACAAAGGGAACTTAAATTTTAAGGGGGAAGGCAACATCTACAGGAATATGTAGATTCAAAACAAAACAAAACAAACAAAAAACAAAAAAAACAAAGAAGATGCAAGGTAATCATAGAAGAAAAAAATCACCAGGAATGAGGAGAATCAAAAAAGGCATTGCTTTAGTATTATTTACAAGGAAACTAGCATTTACAAGAGAAGTGATGAAAATGAAGATGAAGATGATAATGTATGGCACTAACGATACTTGTTTTAATATTCAGCATAAATGAGTTGGCAAACATTTGTGGGATATTGGAAGTTAGAAACTAGGCTCCCTGAGCATATTATTAGTTCTTTGTTTTATCCCTCTGTTATTTGACATCTTACATAATTAAAAAAAATTCTTTCTAGGGAATTTCATATTAAAGACATTTGCATAAAAAGTGAGATAATCATAGTCTAGATTTTAGACACTTGGGAGGGCACATTGAGAAGTTAGCCATTTTCAAAGTTAAATATTATTATTAAATTTCAGAATTTATTTTTGAATGATATGGTTTTGTTTTACCCCTGTTAAAAACATAGCTTATGTTATCACAATAATAGTCATTTTTATTACTGCATTTTTTTTTTCTTCCAGGAGAGTGTATAAAATTGTCCTAATGTTACTGTAATTCTCTCCATTTCTCTTCCACAATTATCTCTTTATAACACATGCTGAATTTATATTGAGAGTAAGCTATCATAATCAGAAATTAGAAGTGCATTTTTGAAAAAATTGAAACTAGAAATCTTATAAAACTAAATGTTGAAACCTATATCGACATGTAACAGGAAAAAATTTAAAATTTTTTTATAATAAAAAAAGCATTTGTAAGCAATTTTATCATTTTAGAAACCTTCTTTAGGCCATTCTAGATTTTTCTCTAGTACCAAATATTATTGTTAGCATACAGCAATAAAATGTCCTTCATATAGCAACTTTAATTTCTATAACTGGATATTTAATAGTAATTCTCATTCAAATTTAAATGGAATTATTTAATTAAAAAGCTTTTCCATATAAAGTATCCGATTTGATCCACAAGGCAGTCCTATTAAGTAGATAATACATATAGTAACCCCATGTTAAAAATACATTTTAGGGCAGCTAGGTGGCACAGTGGATAGAGCACTGGCCCTGGATTCAGGAGTACCTGAGTTCAAATCCAGCCTCAGACACTTAACACTTACTAGCTGTGTGACCCTGGGCAAGTCACTTAACCCCCATTGCCTTACTAAAAAAAAAAAATACATTTTAGTGATGTTATCATTTTCAAGAAAGGGAAAAAAGGGAAAGAGAAAAAACAGTAAAATTGATCAACCCATCCTCCGAGTCTAATACTATATATTTCCCACTTATATTATGATACCTTTGCCTAGAAGGGAGGGAGACTCATTTCATCATGTCTTCTTCTGGCCAAGGCTGATTATTATAATTACACAGCTTCTCATTTTGCTTTCTGCTGTTGCTATTTTTCATTCCATTTACCCTTTTTGTTGCCATTATATATAATGCAGACCTAAGTCTGTTACCTATATTCTGCACCAGTTCATTAAAATCTTCTAATTTTTATCTGAATTGTTCATATTCCTCATCTTATGGCTCAAAAGAAGCCATTCATATTACAGTTCTGTGATTTATTTTGCCATTTCCCTATTAATGCATTTTTTTTAATGAAAAGAGGTTTATTTATTGTCTATTCTATACTCTAATTTTATAAATGGAGAAATTCAGTCTCAGGAAAGTTAAATCATTCTCATATTCATGCAGCCAGTCAATCATTGAATGTGGACTCAGGGCCTTCATAAATTGCCATTCTTATAATCCCCATAATCAATATTTGAATATTTAATCCCTTTGTATTTACCCTTCCCCACCTCCCTCAATTGTAGTGCCCCCTTCAAATTAATGACGATATTTTTTTTTTACATACCGTGGATATACTTATCTATTGCTTTTGTGGAAATTTATTTTCATCTGGAGACACTACCTTTAGGCTGAGATTAGAAAGCTTCAGGCCCTCAGGGTCTCTTCTGTGTGGGAGGTGCTGGTGCCCCTTCCCCTCTGCTTCAGCTGAGCCAAAAAGCCCTGTGGGCTGTACAAGACGCCAGGTCAGACAGCTGGGGGGAAAAGCCCCCAGCTCCCTCCGACCTGAGCAGAGGTATCTGAGAGATCCTTGGCTTGTCCAGGCTGGGCTCTGGCATAGCCTGTGCTGAGGCATGAGAGGCTGGGGCATCCCCCCAGCCCCAGCTGGAGCCCTGGCAGGTGGATTAGTTTGGTTGGTGTGTGGATGCAAAAAGCCCTGAGATTTGAGTGGAGATAAGAAAGATATATATATAGACCTGGTGGTTAGACTCTGGGGAGGGGCAGATGAGACAGCAAAGGTTGGAGAAGACAGACAGGGGCTACAAGGACGCAGGAGAAGAGGAGAAGGACTAGGAGCGGAGAAAAGAGAGGCCGAAGGGCAGACTGACGGAGCAGGCAGACAGACAGAAGGTCAGTGAGAGAGAAACACAGGGGTTCAGCGGTGGCAGTAAGGAGAGGAAAGTTAGAAGCAGGGGGATTTACAAAGTGAAAGGGGCTCAGACTTAGAATAAAGGACCTGAGTGCTCTAAGGCAAGAGGCGGCTAAGGCCCTTATTGTGTTAAAGAAGGTCCAGGCAGATTCACTGCAATGCAGTCAGGTTGTACATTTTATTTCCCTGTATTCTTAATTTTAAATAGTATCTCATAAATAAACTCTGCTTTGATTATTTTGTTGAGGCTTATTAATCCTTTGCTTATCAATTTGGGAGTGGAGCAATGTGGTGGAACTTTATAAACAGCCCATGCTAAGTTAATAGCAGTCAGATAGCCGAATAGTCAACAGTCCTAGATTAAGTACCCCAATCAAATTAGTCCCTCCAAATTAGGCTAGTCAGTCAAAATATTTCTACACTTTTTAAAGAATTTAAGAATTTAATTTGTAAGCTGCCTCCTTATGACTTCCTCTACAATAACTCTAAAAGTGTTTGATCTTCCTTCTTATAGATAAAAAATCCAAGTGTATGAATACTTCATATTGTACAGTCCAGGCTATGCTATCTGTACTTCCCTATTATTCCTGAATTCTAATGATAATTAATGATAACAACAATAATACTAACTAACATTAATATAATACTTACTATATACCAGACACTGTACTTATTGCTTTACATTTGTTACCTCATTTAATCCTCACAATAACCCTGAGAATTAGTTTTTCTCCATTTTACAGATGACCAAACTCAGGCAAACAGAAGTTAAGTTACTTTCCCACAGTCATATACCTATTAAGTGTCTGAGGTCACATTTGACCTTAGGATTTACTTCCTCTAGGCCTGGCTCTCTATCCACTATGACAGCTACCTGTTCATAATGGTTATTCTTCACTCATGAATATACTAGTAAAGGTGGGGTGGCATTGTATGCCTTATTTATTTGTTGATTGATTGATTGATTGATTGATTGATTTAAGCATCATTTCAACCTCAAATTAATGGTAAAATGGGGACAGAGACAAGATGGCTGAGGAAAGGCTGTGATTTCCCCAAGCTCTCAACAGGCCCCTCCAAATACCAATACCTGGAGCAGGAGAACCCACAAACAGACAGGGTGAAATACTTATTGAGCCAAAGACAATTTAGAAGGTTGGCAGGAGAGGTCTGTCATACCAGGGTGAGAGTGAGATGCAGTCCAATGCAGTCTGAGACAGCACAGCCCCAGCCCCAGCCCCAGCCCCAGCAAACCAGGAGCAGGCCTTGGGAGCCTCTAAATGAGCAATGGCAGCAACTGCTTCTGGAACTCAGCACATTGACAGTAAAGGTGTCAAACAACTGGCCAGAAGGAGATTACAGGGGTCTCTTTGCTAGCACTGAGGCAGGACTCTGTTATTTTGCACATACTCTGATCCAGGTCACAGTCTTGAGTGGTTTTCCCAGGCAGGGGAGGAGCACAAGCACACAAGAGCTTGCAGCCACAGTGGAGCAGGACTCTGCTCAATAGTTCTGGGGCAGAAAAGCAGACCTGTAGTTGCTTACAGATCACAGCACAGGTCAGGATACTAGTAAACATTTCTCTTCTTAAATCATACCACCTTTGAAGACCTCAAAACTTACAAATTCCTAGAAGTATCTCTGAAAACAGTTGCACAAACCACCTGAAGTTTGGAATAGTGTGCCCTCCACCCAGGAAGAAATGCCTCATTTTAACAAAGAATTAAAAGTCAAGAAATAGGCTGGAAAAATGAGCAAACAGAAAAAAAAAAGAATAATTAAAATAGGTTTAAGCATTCCAATACCATGTCCTATCCTTCTAAAACTTTTCCCATTCCCTTACCCTTTCCAAATTTGTACACCCAAGTGATTCAGACCTTGGAGTCCAATATTAGTTCTAAGGTTCTAAAAGCTCATATATTAACTTACTCATCGCCATGGGAACATTGGATTTTCATGATCAGGAAGCTGCTTATTTTTGAGACAGAATCCTGGTTCCATAAAGATTCCTCTCACATGGGATATGTTATCTGCCCAGGGACCATGCTATACACCATCAAATGACAATAGCCCAAACGGTGGTGACAGACTTTGTGGTGTATTCAGGTCTCTGTAATAGCAACACAGGAATGAACCCAAGGACTCTCGTCATCAAAGGTGTGGGATAGAGATTACTCCCTGGGAACCTTCTGTGGATCGCAGAGCTCCCAGGACAATGTCACTTTTCCCATCTCTCCTCATTACTTTTCACTTCAGCTTTGATGACTCTCTGACTCCCCAAGGAAATCTCCTTAAACAAAAAGTCCCTTTGATACTAAAGTATCACGAGACTACAACATAGTTCTGAACAGTCTCCTAGGAAGCATGTTTCTTTGACTCCAAGGCACGGTAGTATCTCTGAAAATAAAATTCCTGAATGTGCTTCTGAGCTAACTATAGTACTACACAAAGAACCAAATGGATTTTATAGAAGGATATTGTTTAACTGGAGTCACAGCTATGCAGTATATCTAAGAGTTATCTCAAGAAATTTTGCGCAGAGATTCTGGATGATTTTGTTTCTCCAAAGCCATTAGTGCATTTGTCAGTCTGTCTATAACTGATATGTTGGGCATATGGGCAGCTATGTGGTACAGTGGATAGAATGTTGGGATTGGAGTCAGGAAGATTCCTCTTAAATTTAAATCTGGCATCATACAGTTACTAGCTATGTGACACTCCAAAGTCACTTGAGGCCTTTGTGTTTGTTTGTTTTTAATTTTTTATTATTTTATCTCATTTTAATAATGTAGTAAACATTTTTATTTATACTTTTGGGTTCCAAATTTTATCCCTCCTTCCCTCCCTCCTCTCACCTCTCCCTGATGTGGCAAATAGTCAGATATAGGTTATATATTTATTGTTATGTAAAACATTACCATATCTGTCTTTTTGTACAAGAAAACTTGATTAAAAGAAAAAAATTAAAGTGAAAAATAGCATGTTTCAGTCTTCTCTATCAATATCAGTTCTTTATTTGCAGGGGGATAGTGTGTTTCATCAATAGTCCTTTGGGATTGTCTTGGATTGTTGTGTTGTTGAGAATAGTCAAGTCATTCACAATTCTTTATCAAACAATATTGCTGCCTCTGTGCACAATGTTCTCTTGCATCTGCTCAGTTCAATATACATCATATTATATATGTCTTTCCAGGCCTTCCTGAAATCATCCCACTTGACATTTCTTATAGCACAATAATATTCCATCACTATCATATACCACAGGTTGTTTAGCCATTCCCCAAATGATGGCCATTCCTTTGATTTCCAGTTCTCAGCCACCATAAAAAGAGCTGCAGAAAATAGTTTTGAAGAAATAGATAATTTTCTTTTTCTGGGGATGTCTTTGGGATATAAACTTTGCAGTGGTATTGCTGGATGAAAGGGAATTCACAGTTCTATAGCCAGCCCTTTGGGCAATGGTCTAAATTGTTCTCCAGAGTGGGTGGATCTTTTCACAACTCTATCAACAGCTGATTAGCTTCCCAGCTTTGCCACATCCCCTCCACCATACAATATTTTCCTCTTTTGTTATATTTGCCACTCTGATAGGTGTGAGATGATACCACAGAGTTAATTTAGTTTGCATTTCTCTGATCAATAGTAATCTGGAGCATTTTTTCATATGATTATAGAAAGAATTGTTATTTTTGTCTGAAAACTTCCTGTTAATACCTTCTGACCATTTATCAAATGGAGAATGACTCATATTTTCATAAATTTTACTCAGTTCTCCAAATATTTGAGAAATGAGGCCTTTATCAGAGATAGTTGTTTCAAAAATTCTTTCCAAGTTTTCTGCTTCCCTAGTAATCTTGGTTACATCAGTTTTGTTTGTGCAAAAGCTTTTTAGTTTTATAAAATCAAAATGATTTATTTTATATTATGTTTTACTCTCTATTACCTTCTTTGGTATTAAATTCTTCCCCTGCCCATAAATCTGACAGATAAATGATTCCATACTCTCTTAATTTGCTTATGGCATCATCCTTTATGTGTAAATAATGTACCCATTTTTCCTTATTTTAGTATACAGTGCGAGATATTGCTCTATTCCTAGTTTCTGCCATACAGTTTTCTAGTTTTCCCAGCAGTTTTTGTCAAATAATGAGTTTTGGGTCTTTGGGCTTATCATATACTAGATTACTATAGTCATTTACTATAGTTTAATTTCTATCTATTCTATTCCACATTTCTTAGCCAGTACCAGATTATTTTGATAATTACCACTTTATAATACAGTTTGATATCTGGGACTGCTAGACCACCTTCTTTCATATTTTTTCATTAATTCCCATGTTATCCTTGAACTTTTGTTTTTCAGATGAATTTTATTGTTTTTTGTAGCTCTATAAAATATTTTTGATAGTTTGATTACTATAGGACTAAATACATAAATTAACTTAAGTAGGATTGTCATTTTTATTATATTGCCTCTGCCTACCCATAAACAATTAATATTTTTCCAATTTTTAAAATCTGACTTTATTTCTGTGCAAAGTATTTTATAGATCTAGTCATATAGTTGCTGTGTTCATCTTGACAGATAGACTCCAAAGTATTTTATATTAGCTACAGTTATTTTGAATGGAATTTCTCTTTCTATCTGTTGTTGATGGACTTTATTGGTAATATATAGAAATGCTGAGGATTTATTTGGGTTTGTTTTGTATCCTTCATCTTTGCTTAAGTTGTTAATAAACTCGTGGCCATTTGCCTCAATTTCCCCATCTTTTAAAATGAGCTGGAGAAAGAAATGGCAAAACAGCACCATGATCTTTACCAAGGAAATCCTAAAAGAAGTTAACACTCAAACATACCTAAAAAGAGCTATGACAGATTTTTCATGCTTAAAGTATATAGAGTTAATGTAATAGGATGTGGAAGAGATTTGATACAAAACAAATGAAGACATAGTACCCAATTTTAAGGGGATTATTGTCATATCAAGGAAACATAATATAACTTAGTTTTTTGTTCTTTTTTTTAAGGGCAATGAGGGTTAAGTGACTTGGCTCTATGTCAAACAGCTAGTAAGTGTCAAGTGTCTGAGGCCAGATTTGAACTCAGGTCCTCCTGAATCCAGGGCTGGTGCTTTATCCACTGTGCCACCTAGCTACCACCTATAACTTAGTTTTAAAGATTAAACAATACTTACAAAATAATAGTCAAAAGTGTGATTAATTTGATGCTTATATAGTAAGTCTATAAGTGCTTCAGGGATTGGGCCTAGAATGATGGAGTGATTAGAATTATATGGTACTAATCCATCAGAGCTGCCCAGAAATGGTATTTGGTTGCTGTTAATGCTTTCAATATATCCCTAAAGGAATTTCACAAAAAGAATGATTGTTGCCTATTTTAATTTTAAATCAGGAAAAAAAAATCCAAGGAATTTTCTTTTAATTTTTTTAAAGTGTTGATTGATCATCTTTCTTTAGAAGGTGGAGATAAATGACATTCTTTATTATTTGCTACTGGGCATCAGTGGTGGAGATGAGGAAACAATGAAATGATAATATGCCCTCTCCTGCCTTGCCTCTTTACCTGGGGATTCTTCAGATTCTTAAATTAAACAGATAGTTATTCAAAACTGGAAGCATTTTGCAATGAAGAAAGGAGACTATGAGTTGTTATCGCTCCTCTCACAATAACTCAACATGAAGGGCATGAGACAGTCAGTCAGTAAACATTGTTTAGGACACTATATAGATAATTAAGCAATAAACATTTGTTAATTGAAAAAAGACAAAAGTGAAACAGTACCTGTCCTCCAGGTATTTAAATTGTATTGAGAAAGAGAACATGGAATATAAATAAACAAACAAATACATACACGCACACACATATATGTATGTGTGTATACATATATAATTGTCCATATGCATATGCGTATACAGATATCACTTTATCCACTATTAATTGTAAAGAAAAAGAATATGTAAAATAGCAAAGATTATGACATCAAGGAAATGCTTTAGCAGCAGATAATTTAAACCGGTCCCTAGGAAACTAGTCATTTTCCAACTCTCCCTACTCTTATTCTAGGGAAGTTTGTTTTATTTAGCCCATCCAGATTGTATATGTGTATGTATATTTTAATATGTGTATGAGTGTATGGATATACATTATACATGCATGTATGTACATATATCACATATGTGTATTATGCAAATGTAATTCTGTAGTATATTAGGCATATACACATGAACATATTCATCATATGTGCATAGTATCTATAGGTATACTACATATATACTTATTGATTTAAGAATCACTTCAAGCTCATATTAATATTAAGGAAAAAGGATAATTAAAAAGCAATCATTATGAGATTGAGGTAATACCTCACATATAAGCATCCCAACATCTGTAGTCTCCAACAAGCCATGTCCTTTCTAACATTTTTCCCATTCCCCTCCATTCTCCAGAGCTGTATACTACATGCACACATATATAGATGCATGCTGATTGAATATTAAATACTTTCAATATGTTCTCCAGAATATTTCTTCGAAATCAGAATAACTAAGAATAAATAAATACCTCATATTCTAATAGCAATTCAGTTTTACATATGGGCTTTACTCACATCAACTCTGGAATCTTTGATCTTTTTCTTTTATCCACAAGAAAACTGATGGTACTATAATCACATTGTTAATAAGTATCTGATACAAATTTTTAATGTTGGGTTATTTTAACACAGACCAACACATTATCCACTATCCTCAATTGATTTTGGTTAAATAAATTTACAAGCTCTCTAAATCTAGATAGGTCACTTGGCCTGTCTTCCTCATTCTCTTTATCTATATTGTGCCCATAATAATATCTTTAGTGCTTACTTTATAGCATTCAGGTGAAGACTAAATGAAATAATATATTACTTTTTCTGCAAACCTTAAAGAAGTGCAAACATCTAAGCTTCAATTATTATTAGAACCAGAGACTGAACTTTTCCATTGTACAGAGTGTGGATGTCCTGTACAGGGCATAAATGTCACTTTGATTCCAATATTTCCTTTGAAAGAAAGGAAAGAAATGCATATTAAACTAAACTGTTCTCAGTGCATTAACTGCATATTTCTGGTTTCCAGTGCAATAATTAACGACAAAGTGTTTAACAATGCTTGACAATGCTAGAATGTATAATTAGACTTCAAATTTAACACCCCATTAGGATGAATAAAAGGGAATTTCACACTTGTCTTGGTACTGTTGTTTCAATCTATTTGGCAGTGGATCAAAATAGACAAAAAGTGCATCAATTTATATTGTCAAGGTTATCTTGGAAACAAGAAAACTCAGAAATTTAATTTTTAAGAGATGAAAGCATAAATTTCCGTAGAAGGAAACTTGTAAATATGTATTGTTCTCAAACTAGAGTATCTTTGTTGTAGTCCATTACCATGGGATACTTATTTCTTTTTTGTATCTATAATTTGTTTTTCTGATTTAACCTTACAGAAGCTTGATTTTTCTATACTGAGAATTATCAAGCTCCTTTATCTCTTCCTCACTTGCACACACACACACACACACACACACACACACACACACACATACACACACATCCAGAATAAATCCCCAAACAAGAATGTACTGTAGTATCTACTAGAAGTGTAAGCATCCTTTAAGAAAATCTATTCTAGTGGTTCTTAATATTTTTGGTGGCATTCATTCCTTCAGCAGTCTGGTGAAGTCTATGGATAACTTCTCAGAATAATGCTTTTAAATGCATAAAATAAATCATTTAAGATTATAAAGGATCCAAAATATATTGAAATAAATATGAAGTTTTCATCCAAATTAACAGATCCATAGAAATCTGTCTACCAATCTCTATCAACTTCTTTTATTTAGTCCAAACTCATTTTTCAAATGAGAAAACTGGTGACCAGAATGGCTGTTAACATACATTATTAGAAATAGAGCAGATATTCTTTTTTTTTTTTTTAAGTGAGGCAATTGGGGTTAAGTGACTTGCTCAGGGTCACACAGCTAGTAAGTGTTAAGTGTCTGAGGTTGGATTTGAACTCAGGTACTCCTGAATCCAGGGCCGGTGCTCTATCCACTGTGCCACCTAGCTGCCCCTAGAACAGATATTCTAATCTAATCCCTCCAATTTCAGATCTACTAAATCTAAACATCTTTTTACTATACATATGTCAGATTTAGATGCTGACAATTTTAATGTATATTTTTATTTCATTATTCTCAATTATATGTTAAAATATCAATATTAAAAAGAATCTTAAGTTCTAAATTATCTTGCTCCCTTTTCCTGCTCTCACCTCCTTGAGAATGCAATTTACTATCAATTATACATGTGAAGTAATGCAAAACATTTCCACATTAGCCATGTTGCAAAAAAAAAAAAAACCCAGCAACACAGAGAACAAAGGAAGAAAAAATATATATATTTTTAAATAAGCATCAATTTAACAGAGTCCATCAGTTTTCTTTATGGAGTTTTACAGCATTTGTCTTGATCAGAGTAACTAAGTCTTTCACATTTGTCCAAAGTTACATTATTGTACTATGTACAATGGTATCATGGTTCTGTTCACTTTGCATGATTTCATATAAGTCCAAGATTTCCTGAAAGCATCCTGTTCATAATTTCTTATAACAAACAGTATGTCATCACAGTCATATATCAATACTTGTTCAGCCATTCCCCAAATGATGGTCATTCCCTTAATTTCTAATTCATTGTCACCACAAAAGGAGCTGTGTGTGCATATATATGTATATGTGTATGTATGTATGTATATATATATACATATATATGCATGTATACTTTTACTTCAATAATAAACATTTTTATTTAAATTTTTGAGTTCTAAATTGTATCCTCCCCTCACTTTTTCCCCTTCCTCCTTTCCCCTCTGTGTGGAAAGCAATCAGATATAGATTATACATGTGCAATTATATAAAACATTACTGTAGTAGTCATTTTGTATAAGAAGACAGAAGAAAAAATGAAGGAAATAGAGTGAAATCTAGCATGCTTCTGTGTTCAATCACTATCAGTTTTTTTTTTTCCCTTTGGAGGTGGATAATATGCTTCATCATTAGTATTTCGGGATTGTCTTGAATCATTGTATTACTGAGAATAGTTAAGTCATTACCTGTCCTTCATCAAACAATATTGCTGTCACTGATTATAATCTCCTGGTTCTGTTCACTTCACTATACATAAGTTCATATTAAGTTTTTCTAGGCCTTTCAAAAATGATCCTGCTTATTTCTTATAGCACAATGATATTCCATTGCAATCATATACCACATCTTGTTTAACATTCCTTGATTGATGGACATCCCTTTGATGTCTAATTCTCTGATCCATAGTGATTTAGATAATTTTTTTCATATGACTATAGATAACCTTGATTTCACTGTCTGAAAACTGCTTGTTCACATCCTTTTAACATTTATCAATTTGGAAGTGACTTGTATTTTTATAAATGTGGCTCAGTTCTCTATATATTTGAGAAATAAGACCTTTATAAGAGATAATTATTGTACAAATTCTTTACGATTTCCTCTTTTCCTTATAATTTTGGTTGCAATGTTTTTTTTTGTGAAAAAAAATCTTTTTAATTTTACATATTCAAAATTACCTGTTTTACATTTTGTAAAGCTCTCTTCATGTTCTTTGTTCATAAATTCTTCTCCTTTACAGACATCTGACAGGTAGAGCATTGCATGCTTATTAATTTTCTTATGGTATCACCCATAATGTGTAATTCATATATCCATTTTGACCATATTTTAGTATATGGTGTGAGTTGTTGGTCTTTACCTGGTTTCTGCCATAGTTATCCAGTTTGCCCAGGATTTTTTGTCATACAGTGAAATCAAGCATACTATTTTGTGCTTTCTTTCTTCTTTTTTTTTTACTTGTCTTTCTGTAGAAAATGACTAATATGGTAATGTTTTCCTGATTACACATGTATAACCTATATCTGGTTATTTGCCCCCTCAAGGAGGGGGGCGGTGTTAAGGAGGGAGGAAATGAGAGAGAGAGGTACAGAATTTGGAACTCAAAACTTAAAGTGAATAAATAAAAGAGTAAAAATAAAATCTTTCTCTGTTTTTGATATTCATACCACATTTGTCTCATTAAATGAATTTTTGTTAATCTGGGTAATTTATATTTTATAGATATTTGTCCATTTCATTTAGTTTGTCAACTTTATCATCATTTAATTGGGCAAAATAGTTCCTAATAAATTTTTATATATTATCTCTTCATTGTCACTTTCTCTAAGGAAGGAAGAAAATCAAATTTCTAGTACGAAAAATGAAAGGGGTGAAGTCACCAACAATGACAGACAATTTTTAGGAACTACCCCTACCTTTGCTCTATGTGCATCTCTCTCATTCATATGTGTTTCTTGTAAACAACATATTGTAGAATTGTTTTTTAATCCATTGTGTTATTGGCCTCTGTTTCATGGATGAGTTCATCCCATTCACATTTATAGTTATGATAAATAACTCTTTTTCCCCCTCCATGCTATTTTTCACTTCTTTAACTCCCCCACTCTTAGCACTAACCCTTTCCCTCCTCACAAGTGTTTTACTTCTGATCACTACCTTCCCCAATATCCCCTCCCACTCCTATTATACCCCACCTTTTATTATACCCCATCTTTTTTTTTAACTTCTTTATAGGGTAAGTTAGATTTCTATGTTCAATTGAGTGAATATTATTCCCTTTGGGATCCAATTGTGATGAGAGTAAGGTTTAAGCTTTGCCTACCTCCTCCCCCATCTTCTCTGCCATTATAATAACTCTTTTATGCCTCTTTTATGCGGAAAAATTTACCCCATTCAGTCTTCCTCCTCCTTCTTCTTTGATGACATTTCTTTCTCACCACTTTATTTTGTTTTCTGTGGTATTGTCACCTTATAACCATATCCACTGTCTACATGTAATCCTTCTATTTGCTCTTTTAAGGAATAAAGTTGTTAAGATGTACAAATATTATGTTGTTATATGGAAATATAAACAGTTTAGTCTTATTGAATTTCTTGCATTTTATCCTTCTTGTTTCTTTTTTTACCTTTTTATGTTTCACTTGAGTCTTGTATTTGGAGGTGAAATTTTTTTATTCAGCTCTGGCCTTTTAATCAGAAATGCTTGAAAGCTGTTATTTCATTAAATATTCTTTTTCACCTTGAAAAATTATATTAAATTTTGTTGGGTAGGTGATTTTTTGTTGTAAAACTAACTTCTTTGCCTCCCAGTACATCATATTCCAAGCCTGGTGGTTCTTTAATGTGTAAGCTGCCATATTCTGTGTAGTCCTGGCTTTAGCTCCATGATATATGAATTGTTTCTTTTTGGCTGCTTAAAATACTTTCTCTTTGTTCTGTGAGCTTTGAAATTTGGCTATGATGTTCCTGGGAGTTTTCATTTAGAGATTTCTTTCAGGTGGTGATCGGTGTATTATTACAATTTATATTTTTTCTCTGGTTATAATATATCAGGCCAGTTTAATCATTTCTTGTAATATATATATATATATATATTATATATTATATATTATATATTATATATTTTGGGGGGGGTGGGGCTATGGAGGTTTAGTCACTTGCTCAGGGTCACACAGCTAGTAAGTGTCAAGTGTCTGAGGCCGGAATTGAACTCAGGTACTCCTGAATCCAGGGCCAGTGCTTTATCCACTGCGCCACCTAGCTGCCCCCAACATATTTTCATATCTTCATATCTATTATATAAAATATATGACACACACACTATGTATATGTGTGTGTGTGTGTGTGTGTGTGTGTGTGTGTGTATGGTTTTCAGGTAGTCCTCTAATTCTTATATTATCTCTCCTGGATCTATTTTCTAGTTCAGTTGTCTTTTCCATTGAAAAATTTTCACATTATCTTCTGTCTTTTTTAAAAAAACATTTTTGATTTTGTTTTATTGTATCTTAGTGTTTCATAGAGTCATTAATTTCCATTTGTTCAATTCTATTTTCAAGGAATTATTTTCTTCAGCAACTGTTTGTACTGCCTTTTCCATTAGCCTAATTCTGTTTTTTAGGGAATTATTTTCCTCAATACATTTTTGTATCTCTTTTCCCATGCTATTGACTTCTCTCATTATTCTATTACATTACTCTCATTTCTTTTCCCAATCTCTTCTATTTCTCTAATTTGCTTTTTAAAATCCTTTATAAGATCTTCTAGGAATTCTTTTTAGGCCTGAGACCAATTTAGATTTTTCTTTGAATCTTTACCTGTAGCCAATTTCTTAGTCTTCTTCTAAGTTTATACCTTGATCTTCTCTATCACCATAGTAACTTTTGATAGTCAAGCTTTTTTTTTCCCCTCATTTTTATTCTTTTTTTTGGGTGACATGTTTTTATGAGATAGTTGTGCTCTCTTTCTGCACTTTCCCAGCTCTTTCTTGCTTCTTTTATGTGAGATAGTTTATCCCATTTCACCTCTCCCTTTCCCTTTGTCCCCATACAATCCTCTCACCCCTTATTTTTATTTTATTGTTTTTGTTTTTGCGGGGCAATGAGGGTTAAGTGACTTGCACAGGGTCAAATAGCTAGTGAGTATCAAGTGTCTGAGGCTGGATTTGAACTCAGGTCCTCCAGAATCCAGTGTCACGGCTTTATCCACTGTGCCACCTGGCTGCCCTCCCTTAATTTTATTTTAATGATGTCATCATTTGGTAGCCAGGTGACACAGTGGACAAAACACCTTCCTGGACCCAGGAGGACCTAAGCCTAAATCTGGCCTCAGACACAATACACTCAAGACACTCACCAGCTGCATGACATTGGGCATACCATCCACCTCTGACTGCCACCCCCTGCCAAAAAAATTAAGAAAAACAACAAAACAATAAACAAAAATTAGATGCTTTACAGATATCATCCCTTCATAATCAATTACCTACCAGCTATAACCTCTGTCTAAATTTATTCCTATTATCTTCACTAATACTGAGAGAATTCTTATGAGTTAGGTATATCATCTTCCCATGTAGGAATGTAAACAGTTTAACCTTGTAACATCCCACATGATTTCTTTCTTTCTTTTTTTTATAAATGATTAGAATTTTATTTTTTCCAAATTAAAGGTAAAAACAAATTTGGATGTCAATTTTTTTTAAACTGTGTGTCCCAACTTCTCTTCCTCCTTCCCTCCACACCCCACCCCCTAAGAACTAAAGCAATTCAATTTAAGTTGTGCATGATTAGTCATAAAAACATCTCTACATTAGCCAGGTTGTGAAAGAAAACAGACAAAAACAAATCTTCAGGTTAAAGAAATATCAGAAAAATTATGCTTCAATCTGTTTTCAGAAACCATAAGTTCTTTCTCTGCAGGTGGATCCTATTTTCTTAAGCCTTTCAGAGTTATTTTGGATCTTTGCATTGCTGAAAATAACCAAGTCATTCACTGAAGATCATCTTACACTATTGCTGGTATTTTGTATACAGTACATTTCACTCTCCATCAGTTCATCTAGATTTTTCCAGGTTTTTCTGATAGCATCCTGTTCATTTTTTTTGTTTGATTCCAACAAAGTAACTAAAAAAAATAATTATGCTTCAATCTATATTCAAATGCCATCAGTTCTCTGTAGATGGATTGCATTTTTCATAAGACCTTCAGAATTGTATTGGACCATTGCATTGCTCAAAATAACTGAGTCATTCACAGCAAAATATCTCAGAATATCACTGTTATTTTCTATACAGTAGATTTCACTTTGTATTAGCTCATGCAGGTCCCTCTAGGTCTTACTGATAGCATCCTGATCATCATGTTTTTTATAATAAACTACATTCATATAGTACTTTGAAGAAAGATTTTGTTACAATGAGTCCATAAGATTAATTATTGCAACAACAGTAATAGAAGACTTTTATATAGTACCTTAAACTTGATAAAGATTTTTTTCACAATAGCCCAGTAAAATAAGTACCATACATCTTGCCATCATCATCATCAGTCAATAATCAATCAAGAATCATCCATCAATCCTCATCATTATGCTCAATCAGTCCCCATCATTGTCAATCAATCCTTCTTTCAATCCTCATCATCATCATCTTACATTACTCTTGCCTGTGCTTCATAATTTTTTCACCATTAATATTGTTAACTGTTTCTCTCCATCCTAATTCCCTTCCCATGACATTTACTCTACTTTCTATCTTCTTTTACCCTATCCCTCCCGAAATTTTTTTTTCTGACTGCCCCCTCCCTGACTTTGCCCTCCCTTCTTTCACCTCTCCCTCCTTATCTCCTTCCCCTCCTAATTTCCTGCTGGGTTGGATAGATTACTCCACTCAATTGTGTGTGTGTGTGTGTGTGTGTGTGTGTGTGTGTGTGTGTGTTTGTTAATCCCTCCTTCAGCCAACTCTGATGAGATTAAGGTATATGAGCCTATTCTGATGAGTGATAAATTCATTTACTGCCCTGCTTCTCCCCTATCTCTTCCCACAATCCATAAACCCTTTCCTGTTTCTTTCACTTAGGATTTCAACCTATGCTACCTCTACCCTAACCCCTCCCCCAGTACATTCCCTTCCCCCATCAATTTCACCCTAATGTTGACTTCATGGGGCAGCTAGGTGACACAGTGGACAAAGAATCTACCCTGGTTCCAGGAGGACCCTAGCCCCAATTCGGCTTCAGACACAAGACACTCAACAACCCTGACCACCCCCACCCCCACCCCCACCATAAAAAGTTAAACAAAAAATAAATGCTTTACATATTATCCCTTCATAATAAATTCCCAACTGTGCCCTCTGTCTAAATGTATGGCTGACATCTGCCCTAATACTCAGAAAGCTCTTAAAATTTAGACATATCATCTTCCCAAGTAGGAAAGTAAACAGTTTGATATTTTAACATCTCTCATGATTTCTCTTTCCTGTTTACCTTTTTATGCTTCCCTAGGGTCTTGCATTGGAAAGTAAAATTTTCTTTTCAGTTCAGGTCTTTTCATCACAAATGCCTGAAAATCCTCTTTTTCATTGAAGTCCCTTTCTTCCACCTGAATGATTATACAATTTTGCTGGGTAGGTGATTCTTGATTGTCATCAAAATTCCTTTGCCCTCTGGAATATCATATTCCATGCCCTCCAATCCTTTAATGTAGAAGTGTATAGATCTTGTGCTATCCTGACTATGACTCCACAGTGCTTGAATTGTTTCTTTCTGGTTGATTTCAATATTTTTTTCTTGACATGAGAGCTCTGCAATTTGGCTATAATATTCCTAGAAGTTTTCATTTTGGGATCTCTTTCAGAAGGTGATCAGTGGATTCTTTCACTTTCTATTTTGCTTTCTGCTTCTATAATATCAGGACACTTTTCCCTGACAAACTCTTGGAAGATGATGTCTAAGCTCTTGTTTTGATTATGGTTTTCAGGCAGTCCAATAATTTCCAAATTATCTCTCCTGGATCTATTTTCCCAAGACAATATTTCACGTTGCCCTCTATTTTTTGTTTCATTCATTTGGCTTTTCTTTATTGTGTCTTGGTTTCTCATAAAGTCCTTAGCTTCCATTTGTTCAACCCTAATTCATAGGCAACTTTTTTCTTCAGAGAGCTTTTCTATTTGGCTTTTCAAGCTGTTGAATTTTTTTCATGACTTTTCCTGCATCACTCTCATTTCTCTTTCCATTTTTCCCTCTATCTCCATTACTTTATCTTCAAAGTCCTTTTTGAGTGCTTCTATGGCCTAAGACCAATTCATATTTTTTTCTTGGAAGCTTTAGATGTAGGAGCCCTGACATCAATCTCCTCTTCTGAGGGTGTACCTCGATCTTCCTTGTCACAAAAGAAACTTTCTATTGTCCACACCTTTTTCTGCCTGCTCATCTTGCCAGCCTATTTCTTGACTTTTGACTCCTTCTTAAAGTGGGAAATTGCTTCCAGGATTCACTATCCCTAGCTTCAGGGGACCCAGCAATCTCTTTCCCTGGTGTAGCCTGGGGTTGGATCTGTGTTAGCACAGCCATGGGGCTGGGCTCCACTACCACCACAGTCATTATAAAGCAGAAATATGTAAGATTATGGTCCTTTTGCAAATTAATATAAATCAGTAAAGAGGAAAACATATCTTCCAAAACTTGGTGGGGGACCCAACTTTGCCACAGCACTGCTTATAGATGAACTAGATGAACTAGCTTATAGATGAACTAGCTTATAGACTGCTTATAGATGAACTAGTATGGAGGAAAATAAAGAGACTAAGTATAGAACAAATTGCCCAACATTTCTATAGAAATTTCTCTTCATCATTGAAGACAACAAGAACATTTCAATTTGCATCCTCTTGATAAGGACAGCAGATATGCTGAGAAATTGACAATGACATAAAGTCTTCAGGAAGAGTGGTTTGACATGGTCAAGTACAAAAAGAACCTATGTATACTGAAAATGAAACAATTTTATTTTACCTTATTTTATTTGATTTTATTCATTCATTCATTCATTTTTTATTAAACCAATTTTATTTATTAGGCATTTAGAATTTTTAAAAAGTGGCTCAAAGAAGCAAAGTTCTTTAAAGAAAGGAAATGTTTATTAGGAATTATCGATAGAAGTGGAGGAGTAGCAAAAGTAGGATTGCTTTACTTCCTATAAAAATGGCCAATTTAAAATTGGGATCTGTTGCTTTAGGAGGTAATGACTATTTCACATGAGTTCTCTAAACAAAAGCTGGATGGTCACTTAGCAGGAATGTTGTAAATGTATTCTTATTAAACTATTAATTGGATTAGATGACCTCCAAGGGGTCCTTCAATTTTGTAATTCTTTCATTGTTACATTTTTATTATTTTTTAAGAATTCAAATTTACTAAGGTTGTGCTTTTTTTCTCTTCAAAAATATTTTTAATTACTTTGCTAAATAGTGTTTTTTATTTTATTTTAGTTGTCCTTTGTTTTTGTTTTTGTTTTTTGAAAGGCAATTGGGGTTAAGTGATTTGCCCAGGGTCACACAGCTAGTAAGTGTCAAGTGTCTGAGGCCATATATGTGGCCAATTTCAGTGATATTTGAAAGCTTGTGGTTAATAGGGGACATAACTTCTGAATAAGTGTCATTGTTCAGGTTGTCAACAAAAAGAAAGGAAATAGAATTAAAATTGGAATATGTGTTTATCTTCAATTTTGTGAGAATTCTAGAACATTACTAAATAAATGGCTAGGGGCAGCTAGGTGGTGCAGTGATATAGGACCGGCCCTGGAGTCAGAAGGACCTGAGTTCAAATCCAACCTCAGACACTTAACATTTACTAGCTGTGTGACTCTGGGAAAGTCACTTAACCCCAATTGCCTCACAAAAAAAATAGATGGCTAATGAACATTTAGGATAAGAAGAGATTAGAAAATAGAGCCAACATGGCTTTATCAAAAGTAGATTGTAGGGGCTGCTAGGTGGCGCAGTGGATAGAGCACCGACCCTGGAGTCAGGAGTACCTGAGTTCAAATCTGGCCTCAGACACTTCACACTTACTAGCTGTGTGACCCTGGGCAAGTCACTTAACCCCAATTGCCTCACTAAAAAAATAAATTAAAAAAAAAGTAGATTGTGTATTCACATCTTACATAGATATTATATAAAAGGAAATGTCATATAGTGAATATTTTTCTTGAAAATATAGAAACCAAATATAAAAACTGAATAATTTTTTAAACAATAGTAAACACATTTATTTAAAGTTTTGAGTTTCAAATTCTCTCACTTCTCCCCTCTCTGAGGCAGTAAGGAATCAGATATAGGTTTTACATGTGCAATTAAGTAAAACAATAAAAAACAAACAAAACAACTAAAGACTAAACAGTTGTTCCTGGAATTGAGCTCAAGGCTCTTTAATAAAAGGCAGCCTGTGTCAGAGAAAATAGACCTGCAATGGTTTATAGGGAAATGTTGAAGAAAATATTCGTTCTTTACATATATTTAATTGGCGACTTATTAGCCTATATCACCATTTTATGAAGGATTCCAGCCATCCCATTTCACTTTTAGTCCATTCATTCTCCATACTTTTCTACCTCATTACCAACAACCTTCTCACATTGGGAATGCCCCTGTATTGGAAACTTTTCTTCTTAATGCTGAGTCCATATCCAGACCATCATTTATGAAGGAACTCAGCTATTATCATCTTATCCAGGCTCCATCCATTTCCTGGACTTTTCCACTTCTTCGCCAATATCCTTTCCTCCTTAAGAGGACAATATCTCCACACTTTCTATCTCCCATTTATGTGTTGTCTATGTTGTCTTTACTGTTAGCTTGAAAGGCCCTTGAACATAGGGATATTCTTGTTTGCATGTATTTGAGTTCTCAATATTTGGTACATAGTTAATAACTAATAAGTGTTTTCAATGAAGGAGAAATTACAAATCATTCAATTATCAAAAAATCTTTTTTTCAATTTTTTTTTTTTTGTGGAGCAATGGGGGTTAAGTGACTTGCCCAGGGTCACACAGCTAGTAAGTGTCAAGTGTCTGAGGCTGGATTTGAACTCAGATCCTCCTGAATCCAAGACCAGTGCTTTATCCACTGTGCCACCTGGCTGCCCCATTATCAAAAAATCTTAATCTGCAACCCTCCCCCCCAACAAAACAAAACAAAACTGGATATCTGAATGAAAACTCTATAGACCTATTAGCATCTAAGGGCAAAGTGAAAATTGAAAGACTTCCTTCAATGATCACCTTCTGAAAGAAACCACACAATAAAAAACACAAGTAATGTCATAGCAAAATCTAAAGCTTCCAGGCATGTTTTTTTTTTTTTCCAGGACCTTTTTCTTATAAGGGCAAGTAAGAAAGAGCCCCAGTTAAGACTACCAACACCTTATGACTATATATCAAAAGACAAAATAGAAAGGATTACAATAAAGAATACCTTACCTTAAATCATATTTAGAAGAGAAATCACTTTTAATTAAAAAGAAGACTTTTAAGCATTCCTGATGAAAAGACCAAAGCTGGTTGTTGTTGTTGTTGAAGAATCGTTTTTCAGTCATGTGACTCTTCATGAACCCCTTTGGAATTTTCTTGGCAAAGATACTGGAGTGGCTTTCCATTTCCTTCTTCATTTATTTTACACATGACAAAACTGAGGCAAACAAAGTTAAATGACCTGTCCAGGGTCAAATGCTCGGAACTGTCTGAGGCCAGATTTGAACTCAGTAAGGTGAATATTCCTCACTCCAGTGTTAACACTCTATGCAGTGTGCCACATAGTAGCCCAAAGGAAAGTAGATATTCTGAAATGGGAACTATGAAATCCAAAGAAACAGAAAGGTAAATGAATTTAAACAAAAATAAGGGACTGAAGGATGAACTATTTTCATTCCAACAGGACAAGAAAAAAATGTTCCCTTTGGATCCTAATGCCTTCAAGAGTCTTTTTGCCAAATAAAACTGAGGGCAGCCAGCCAGTACAGTGGGTAGAGCTTGTACCAGGAGTCAAAAACACATGAATTCTAGTGACCCCAAATAGGCTCTCAAAAATTTGGACATGACTCAAATGACTGAAAATAAACACCAACAAAATAAGGTTGAAGGCCTATAAATGGTTTGCTTTTTAAAAATTTGCTGATCTTAGAGATAGACCAAAACAAAGGAGAAAAGGAAAATACCAAGGAAGAAAGGATAAATCAGAAATGTTACTATTTTATATAATGTAGAGGCTGAAAAGAATGACTAGATGGTACAGTGAATAGAGAACAGTACTTGGAATCAGGAACTCCTGAATTTTGATCTTTCCTCAGACACTGAGTCATGATATGATCCTTGGCAATTATAACCTCTGTCTACTTCATTTTCTTTATGTGCAAAATGGGGATAATAATAACACCTACCTCAAAGAGTTGTTGTAAGGAAAAATTAAGTTAATTTTTGTAAAGTGCTTTACAAACCTTAAAGGACTATATAAATGCTCTCATAATCATTATTATTGTTATTACCTTGCACAAATGGAGAAAGGAGGAGCAAGCATCATAAAACCTCATTTTCATATGAACCAAAGAACATTTGAATATATACACAGTAATGGTGTGATTTTTTTCTTTTCTTTTATTTTTATCACATGACTGAACAGGAAATTGGGTGAGAATAGGTTGGATATGGTGGGGGAGAATGGAGAGAAAGGATAGGTTCATGGATAGTAAAGTCATAAGCAAAACAAACTCTACCTTTTGAGGGTCATATCTGAAGGGAATAGAAAGAATAGAAAGAAAAGCTAAAAATGTTATGGGAGACTGTTTCAGGGAGGAAATAAATGAGCAATAGATTGGAAGCAGATTGCATTAGAAATATAGAAATTGAGCATTGAGTACATTTTCTTTCCCACAAATGTAAAGGATGGGGGGGGAGAAATAACAAAAGCCATATTTTTAAAATAAGATAAATGCAAATACACAGTTAAAAATCATAATCTTGTATATAAAAGTGACAAGCTCCTCTGAAAATAGAGGAGGTTACAAGAATAGATTAGAAAACAGAATCTAATAAGAACAAAGATTCACATACTTGAAGGACTAGTGAAGAATCTATTATACTTTAGGTGAACTCAAAGTAGGCTATGGGGATGAATTGATCTCACCAACCACTGGAAAATGGCTAAAGGAAATTCTGAGGGGAAATCTTATTTGAGAATCAAATTTGGTTATATAATATAAACAACAATTCAATTTGATTAAAAAAACACAACTCCCCCCCAAACAAAACAAAACAAAACAAAACAAAAAACCAAAAATGTTCCTTTTACTGACAAGTATTGCAAAGATTGATGCTAGGTATTCAGATTCTACCTGGAGAAAAAAAATGGAAAAAAAAAACAACACAAGAAAATCAAGCAATCCTTTTGCTCAAGAGCTTTACATTCTCCTTTTTGGGGTCAAGGGATTATAACATTTACAAGATAATCTGAGTGGGGAGAAAGCACTAAAATATGACTTTGAATAACAGGTGGCTCTTGATTTGAGACTTGAAGGAAGATAGTTATCCTAAGAGGTTCTGGTTGTTTTCCTTAATTCTCACAGCGGACCAAAATGATATCACTATGTTGTGATTAAGGTAAGGGTGACCAACTGTAACTGATAAGACGAATATGCCCTCAGAAGGCTCAGGCCACAGTTTGGGCACAAAGGTAAAGATGAGATGATGTACATTCTAGGCAAAGGGATTGCCCATTCAAAGATGAAGAAGTAGTACATAGGATCACAAGATTGAGAAACATTTGGCTGAAATATAGAATGTGTCTTGGATACATAAATGAACTGAATCTAGAAAACTAAGTAGGAATAAGATTTATCAGATTTAATTACCAATAAGAATTTTTTATTTTACATTATGGAGGAAAAAAAGCCATTGAAGCTATTTGATCAGGGGAAATTAAAAAAAAAAAGTCTTATCTGTGTCATGAACTCTCCATTTCCTACATCTGAGTGGGTAGTTTATTTCATTCAGTAGCTTACCTTTGTGGCAATGTGATATAAGGGGGATAGAATGTTATCCTAATCTCATCTCTGCTGCTTGCTAGTTGGGTAAATTTAAATATGTTTCATCTTCCCTAAGGGGATTCCTTCATCTTTCAAATCTACTGTAATAACATCATAGGATTTTTATGAGTATTAATAGTAAAATATATGAGAAAGTGGTTTGTACATGGAAAGGTATAAAAAAATGAAAATCTATTTTTGCCATGTTTTCATCTATTTTTTGCCATATAATGATTGTGGATAAGGGAATGTAACTAAGAGCCTGCTGCAGTGGATGAGAATAATAGACAAATTGAAACTTAAGTTTTCTTTTCAATTCCTTAATCATTTTACAGAGGATAGATGCTTTGTGGTGGACAGACTATCTAAAATCAGCAAAACTTGAATTTAAATCTAATCTCTCCCACTTACTCTGGCACATCATACTCTCTCATGCTCCTATTTCCTTAGCAGTAACAACTGTATAGTAATATTTATGTGGTTATTATGAAGGTCAAATGAGATAATGATACATGTAGAGGAACTCAGCTGCCTTTAAAGTACTAGATCACCGTGATTTCACTTAGTAGAAGTTGGATATCATAACCCAGCCCTAAATTTTCTTCAAGTGAATTTAGTAACTTTGACTTCATATGAAGAAGATGATGATGACATTTACATATTGATATTTATCTAGGGTTTTAAGGTTTACAAAGTCCTTTGTATTACTTATTATATTCCAGTGGGGCATGTCTGTTGGATATATCCATCTAGGTCTTTTAACATTCTGTTTCAATACCTCATTTGGGCTGGCCATCTGTTACTCCCTCATTCTCTTTCCATGTACAGACTACTTTCTTTTCAATCAGCTGTGATCCTTGGCCCAGGGGATCCACCCTCTGACCAATGGCTCCATCCCTTGGATCACATGGACTGGAAGGTGTGGATGTGCTTGATCCCAAAGCAGGGAGGGAGTCTGTTACTGTGACTGATTTTTCTTGCCCTGGAAGAGAGGGGTCAAATGCAGCTGACAATAGTTCTGAATGATGTCCAAACCAGATTTCAATGTAATTGGAAAATATTTTAAGAATACATTAAAATATAATAAAACATAGATAAAATTACATTTTAAAACTAAGTCCATGAGTGGACTGCAAGGGTTTTTATGTATGGATTAGTGTTTCCCATTTCTATTTGAGTTTGACATCACTTCTCCGCTATAACTCTGAAGTAACCCTGCTGTAAAGGGTTAAACAAAGCCAAAGTGTGGCTCATATCTAGGGCTTGCTCAAAATGATTTAACAGGGCATCTTGTAGAAAGGTACTGAAAAGACAATGATTGAAACACAAACAAATCATAAGCATTGGTTAACAAATACAAGAACCTAAAACCGGAATATTTTGGGATGATTGAATTAGATATTTCACTCAGAAAAGACCTGTACTCCAGATTAATCTGCAACTTCCCGGTCAATCAGAGTATGGCTTAGGATTTGTTAATTAGCTTACCTATAGTATCAAACTGGTTGTGTTGTTTATTCTGCTATCATTCAACACAAAGTGATTAGCTCTTCTTTTTCTGAAATTTTCATCATGGATTTCTGAAACTAAGCATCTCAGAATCAGTGGCATGTGGCATGATGGATGGATTGACAAGAACAAATAAAAAATAAACAAAGTTTTGTCTTTTTTACGTGGATGTTTACATAGGTATTCTTTTCCCTTTTCATGAAAAATTCCTAACTCCTTGAAGCATTTTTATTTTAAGTAAAAACAGAGAATCTTTAAATACATATAAATCTAACAAAAAAAGGTATAGATAGGTATAGATATAGAAATACATATATGTGTGCATATTTGTTTTTATATGTATTTATTTTATTGTATACATACAAATACATGGGTGTGTAGAGGGAGAAATAGGCAGACAGACAGAGAAAGAAACAGAGACAGGCACATGCAGGTTACCAGGTTTTCTTGAAGCAGGGCAATGATTAAAGTTCTATTTATTGGGACCAAACAAATCTTGAGGATGATTTTGCTCCTTTAAAGAGAAAATAGTTCAGCCTATGTAAAAGAGGTGGTTTTCTTAGGATGCTCATTATCTTCAACAAACAATATTAAAAGGAAGGGACTAAAATGTCTACATACTTTGGGGTGAGGGGGGTACATATGTTATATATATGATATACATGATGTTTGATATATGTACATATGTAATATATGTATATATATATATATATACACACACACACACACACACACACAGATTTTTTAGAATTCCATCTAAATAATTGAATCCATTAGTGTTGGGAGTTTTAATTTTAGCAACCCCTGAAATGGAGTCTTCATTCTGATTTAATATCATTTGACAGCTCTGAGAATTTCTTAGCATGACCATTAGCCCTCCACCATCTACAGGATGGTCCCTTACATTAGTTTTAGGTTGTGTTATGTTATATTTCACTGGGGGGTGAGGGTAGAGATTCAGGAAGAACTTAAAATAAAGGATAACAAATCCAAACATTATTTTTCTAAAAATATCCCAGCTTAACTCAGGGGGGAAAGCCATATGGTACAACAAACCACAGGGGAAATTACACTATTTTTTAGAAAATATTCCCACTAGAAAAAGGGCAAACCTTCTGTTTATAATTATGTTTTATGAGGTAACTTCAATGAAATCATGGAAGTATTATCATATGAACTGCAAAAGAGGTCCTCTTTTCTGCCAGGATGGTCAAAGGGTGGAGGATGTCAGAGAATGGCATAATTGAAACTTATTTTCCATCCTGATATCAAGTCCAAGGACTGGTAGTTGGTGAGCAACAGAATGCTTGCTTTTTGTCGATGAAGATGGCCAATATTCGCAGAAGAACTTTTATGTGGGATGTGGGATGTATGTGATGTGCTCAAATTCACCAACCAAATTGAACTTCTAATATAGTTTACATTGATCCTTCATGTGGGCAGGATTTGGCTTTACTCAAATGTTCCAATGTGTGAAAGAAATAAGAGCCAGCCCTTCAAGGGATACTCATGGAGAAAAAAAAAAGTAAGTAGTGTATGTTTCCCTTCTTTCCTAGAAGAAGGGCAAAAACAGGAATGGGTGCTATTCTTTAAATTAAAATATTCACTTTCTTCTAAGAGCAAAATATTTTTAAAATTATCTTTTCCTACAACGTTTCACATTTCTTTTCAAACAAGGGAAAGTAATAAAATACAGTATTTTTATTCTTTTCCATCTGTTCTAAAAACACAGAGCATATGTTTTTTAGCAGTGCACAAAGCAATGAGAAAACAAAGTGGTGTTTTGCAATTGAGTAAAAGACAGCATGTTAATTCACTATATTTTTAACAGTTATTGTAATTGTCAGGTTGGTGGAGTTTATGTAGAATTTATTGGGGGGAGGTAATTAGGGTTAAGTGAATTTCCCAGGGTCATACAGTCAGTAGGTGTCTAAGGCTGGATTTCACCTTAGTCCTCCACTGTAATACAGAAATATGAAATCAGTATGATCTGAGTTCAAGTTCTGTCTTTGCCACATAACTATGTGACCATAAGCAAATAATTTAACCTCTCAAGCAGTATCCCTGTCACCAAGATCATAAGTAATATAATAGGCAATGATGTGAGTTGATAGAGGAGTTTCATAAATTATTGAAATCACAGGTCAGATGGATAAAATGGATAAAAATATGGATAAAATATCATTGTTAGGCATCAAAGTATTATATACATATATAACATGTATATGTATCAATCGCAAGCTAGTTATTTATGTTATTGTTATTCAGTCATGTCCAATTCTTTATAACATTATTTGGGGTTTTCTTGGCAAAGATATTGGAGTGGTTTGTCATTTCCTTCTCTCTTTTACAGTTGAGGAAACTGACACAAAAAGCCCTAGGATTTCAGCAGTGAGGAATCCCATTGCACATTAAAACCTGTCCATAACCTAGTAGACAAATTCTAGGGAGCTGATGGAAGCAAACCATAATTAAGTCCCTTTCCCAAGAACCTCAAAGCTAATAAGTTTCAATGGTATTTTTTAAACCAAGGACCGATTGATACTAAAACCAAGACTTTCTCTTCTATGGCATGATGCCACATGTATAGAGAGTTTCTATCTCTATATAGTATCTCTATCCATCTTTATAGATATCATATCCATCCATCCATCCATCCTTCCATCCTTCCTTCCATCCATCCATCTGTATAGTTTTTATTGCTCCTAACAACAAAGTTGAGTGAAATGATGGACTCTTTTTTCAATCTGCCAAATAGTTTGCAAAAGAAAAAAATCTTGAAAATGTATAGAATTTCTAAATATTTACCTACACATCCAGCAAAGCTTTTCATGAAGGAAAGAATGTAGCAACTTTTAAAACATCTACAATTATTTTGCATGTGATTTAAATAATAAAAACAAACATATCCCCCATTAATTTCCTAGTTGACTGAAAAGCAATGTAAATTGTTAGGAAACCTGAGTCTAATGATGACTGTGGAAACTTTTGAGTTGGGTGGAGTTTCTTATTCCATCTGTAAGAGAGAAAATATTTTATGAATAGAGTCACATTAAATAGACACTTCCCAAGGACAATTTCCTTTTATAAATCAGTGGGTCTTTAGCACCGGAAAGATATTGACTTTTTAAAAGCTATCATAGTGGAGAAATATTGAGGCCTCATTTCTTTCACATGAAAAACTGTGCTTTGGAAGAAACTATTCCTATTACATGGACTTCAGTCCCCTTCAGGGGATTTTTAGCTTGTTAATGGTTTCCTAAAAATATGGTGCTCAGAATAGAATACAATGCTTTGGATATGATATGAACAGGATATTTGCAATCACCACTATCACCTTGCTCTGTTGGGTACCATGCTTCTCCTAATGCAATCTGGGATAACTTCATAATAATCATATTGATATTAATATTTTGTTACAATTACAAATACTATTATTACCACCACTACTACGATAGCTTTTTTTTTAATTTTGTGGGGCAATGGGGGTTAAGTGACTTGGCCAAAGTCACACAGCTAGTAAGTGTCAAGTGTCTAAGTTGGGATTTGAACTTAGGTACTCCTGACTCCAGGGCCGGTGCTTTATCCACTGCGCCATCTAGCTGCCCTACAATAGCTATCTTAAATTATTTTTAAATATATTTTTCTTTATAATGAACTGATAAACATTTTTAACTCCCTATATGAGTCTAAGGAAGCTTTGTCTCCCCTCCCCTTCTCAACTGGTATTTAATGTAGTCATAGAGGGGCAGCTAGATGGCGCAGTGGATAGAGCACTGGCCCTGGAGTCAGGAGTACCTGAGTTCAAATCCGACCTCAGACACTTAACACTTACTAGCTGTGTGACCCTGGGCAAGTCACTTAACCCCAACTGCCTCACTAAAAAAAACCAACAACAACAAAATAATGTAGTCATAGAAAACAAAGAGGAGATAACCAGTTGTGAGGTATTTAAACCTACTGATCCATTTTTGTCCTCAGAGAACCCTCCTTTTGTGGTTTCCCTCTGAGATTATGTCCATTTTATCCTGCAGGTATCTTTTCTAATGCAGTCATTTGCATGTAGATTCCCCCTTTAGACTGTGAGGTCCTTTAGGACACAGACTGCTTTGGCCTTCATTTGCATCTCTGGCTTTAGCAAGTTGACTGATATATAGTAAGTACTTAAATTCTTGGCAGTGATGTGTTTCGACTTGATAGAATTGTTTGAATCTGCAATTGCCTTAGTAAACCAAAATCAGTTAAACCACTGTGGATTTAAATTGGTAAACCCTGATGAGTTGTGGATATTCTACCTACCTCTACACCTTTTCTCTCATCCATCCTCTTCTCTCTGCTCATAAGCCTCCCACTCTAATTCAGATCCTCCTTGCCTCTCATCCTAACTATTGCAATAACCTCCTAATTGGAAGTTCCTTCCTCATACCTCTCCCTTGTCCAATGTATTCTCCAGAAGGCATTTTCCTGAGATGTAGATAAGCTCATATTACTGCTCTACTCAGTAAACTTCTGTTGCTCCTTATTAATTCCAGGATTAAATAGAGTTTAACTTTATCTCATTAATCAACAATTATTTTTAAAGCTCTTGCTACCTGTTCAGTCCTGAGATATAAATACAAAAAATAAAATAATTCCACCTAAAGAAGTATAGGAGAAAACAAAGACACATACATTCACATATACACACTTATAAGGGTATATGTATATATGTACATATATAGAGTGTACATACATATAACCCATGTACTCATATTGCATATAATATATGTGAATATATATGTACATAGAATAAACATAAAGAGAATAAGTACACATAAATGGTATTTTAATCTCAATGTTGTGTTTTAGAATATATATAGTAATTAATATAATAACACATTATATAACTTGAAAATAAGTAAAAATACTCTCTTTTGAGTATATGTGCACAAATTTTACACATGGGTTACATAATCAAAAATGTTTGCAGACTGCAGCTGCTATAGATACCAACTCATACTTCCCTGGACACTCTCTGTTCACAAAGTCACTGACATTTTTTGATCCACTACAGAAAAGAAATATTTATTTTTATCCATGATATCTCATTGCCTTCTTCATCAAAATTCTTATGGCTAGATATGGACTGAAAATAATCAATCGCTATCCTCTCGTGATACAAGATAGAATTCATGTAGGTTAGTACTGGGTCAAAAGACATCTCCATTTAAAAACCCAATGCTAAACATCCTGGAACTTGTGAACTCAAATCTCATAAATTTTTTATCACTTTGTCAAAGTACCTAAATAGTCAACATGTGTGACTAGCTTCAAAGGAATGCACTATAATTAAAGACATTTAACATTAAAATGATCTTTGGCATAATTTACCCATTCTTTAATTGAGAAGGCATTTCAGGATGATGTTGATGAGCATCAATTATCTTCATGCAGTAAATGTATCACAGAGCTAATGAATAGTCTAGTTGATAGAATGTTGGATGGGGAAAAGATTTTACTATATAATAATGGTGTAGTTATAGGAATTACATCCTGAATTAACATCAAAAGTTCATTAAGCATGTTTTTACTTTAAAAAAAATATAAATGTGTCCCCTTTTATTTAGATCTTCAAGGTATTGTTTGGGATTTTCCTTTTCAGTTTTTTTTTTTTTTTAAACAGCTTCAATCACAATCCCTACAGCCACATTAGAATATTTCATTTCCTGGGGTTTGTCCGCTTTTCTTTCATTTTCCCCCCTTTTTTGATCAGAGACAACCCCACCCTTCAATTCCTGCAGCCTCTATTTTCAATCATGATTGTTGCTAATGATACCCAGCTGTACCAAGTTCAACTCCCTTTTGTCTGGCCTCACCTATCTGCCTTTCTTTCTGGGAAACTCAGCTCCCAAATTCCATGGCTCCAATGTATTTGACTTTGCTTAGATTGTGATGGTAGAATGAAATTAAATTTTCTGTGTCCTATAATGTGTAGTGGGTGATGTAGATGTTATTATTAGCTATTTCAAAGAGTATGCTTTTAAAGATAACTTAAAGCCCCTTTTTCTACCACTATATTTTACTTAGTACTTAACATTTTCAAAGTGTTTTATTATTTCTTTTATAAAAAAACTTTTGAGAAAGATGATGCAGGCTTCATGGCTAGAAGAACATAATACTCTTCTTTTTGATGCAGTAGTTAACACTTAGAGAGCAGTTTAATCTTTATTAAGTACTGGAATATAATTTTGTTTGATCCTCACAACAATCCTGAGAGGTAGGTGCTATTCCTATACCCAAATTGTGGAGGAGAAAACTGAGGCTGACAGAGGGTAAGTGACTTTCCCATTTAGCCTCAGCCTCAGTCAGTTTCTTCTATAAAATAGAGCAGCTATTGTTTAGCTCATTGAGGATTTTCTTGACTGGGAGTTTCTTATCGCTATGAAATAAAAAAAAAAGTTTATTTCTTTTATTCTAACTTATTTAAAAACTTAGGCAAACACACATAATGAGGGTGACTGAACAATATTGAAGATGACAGTACCAAATTGTTAATCCCCTTCAACTAAATAGTTGAGGGGACTAAGTGATTCACTTACCTGTTTAGGAATCAGGAAAAACACCTATTTAGGTTTGGGGTTAGCATTGGATATTAGACCCAAATGTCTCAAATGCAGTCAGTAGTTAGATTCTGGGTACTTTGAGGGCTAGAAAGGTTTTTTTGTATATTGTCCCAAAGACTCAGACTTTACTGAAAATGACTGAATAACAAATCCTGTGATTAGTACAATGCCTGGCACGTTTGTTGTTGTTGTTGTTGTTGAGTCACTTCAGTTGCATTTGACTCTTCCTGACCCCATATGGTGTTTTCTTGGCAGAGACACTGTAGTGATTTGCCATTTCCTTCTCCAGTTCACTTTACAGATGAGGAAAGAGAGGTAAACATGGTTAAGGGACTTGCCCAGGCTCACACAGCTACTAAGCATCTGAAGTTACATTTGAACTCAAGAAGATGAGTCTTCCTAACACCAGGCCCCAGCACTCTATCTATGGAACCATCAAACTGTCTCCTATGTATCCTCCCAAATGAAAGTAACCTTTGAGGAAAGAATTTTTTTTTCCTTTTTGTCTTTGAATTCCAAATGATTGGTACCTAGTGGGCAACTAGGTTGCCAGTTTCTTGAATTGAGATGGGGAAGTAAGAAAGGATTGAGGATGTTTAAAAATAAAATTGGAACAAATAATAATTTCCCAAAGAACTGAACCTCCCAGATTACTGTTTGGACAAAGGCATTGATCAATTCTTTCTCAATTGATAGTTTCTCTTAGGTGTATGAAGTAGACTTTATACATTTTTTAAAGAAATTCATTGCTATTAAATGTTATTTCTATTGTTATGTTACCAAAGGGAGAAGAAAGGAGGAAAAACGCTACTGTTTAGAAAAATCCTTACTTTAGCAAAGAACAAGTACTTTAGAGAAATTAATTTACTTTGGGCAAATATCCCCAAATCAAAGTTGTTATTCCTTAATTTTTTGAATGAGAGCTTCTGACTTCTATTCTCATGAATCATACTCAAATTATCAGAATGTCTGTGGCTAGATAACATCCACATCCATTGTTTACCAAGAAGCTGGTTTTCAGCTATGCTATCAAAGTGATCTTCAAATGGAAATAGGCCAATTGCAGCATAAAAGAGAATTCAACTCTTAAATGACTTCTCTTGATCATCTTGACCAACTTTGTTTTTCTTTCCTCTTCCCCTTCATTCTCAATTATTCTCCAATAAATATATTAGACCTACCAACTTTCTGAAATCAGATGCTAATATTGCAAAGCATTTTTCCCCTCCTGACAAAAAGAATACCTTAAGTAAATATATTCAAGGGTGATTGAAGTTCAACCTAAGTAGATACCTGTCCATCAATTCCTGAAAGAAATTGCCAATGAAAAGAAAAGATAAGCTGAAATGATTTATAACTGGAAGAGCTTTGTGAGGTCATCTATATTGCAACTCTATTGTTTTATAAATATGTAAACACAGGCCCGGATACAGAAAGTAATTTGGTCATGGTCCCATTATTGGTATGTCAGAAATTTAATCCAGGAACCACTATCATAGGAGCTTTAATTTAGAATCAGAAGTGACCTTAGAAATCCAGTATAAAAAATTCAACCAGGGAGAAAAACAGAAGATGGAAGACTTGGGTTACATGAGAACAGGTTTGATAAATAAAATGAATTTGCTAACAATTATAGATCCTGAATTAGAAATGCATCACTTTGCTTTAGGAGAAAGGAGGCATTTTGTCAACTGCATAGCTGTCCTGGAGAGGAATCAATCTAATGTTGGCAAGTAAAGTCAACATCCCTTAGATCAAATGAGACCTGACATGGCCTTGTAACCTAATACCTGCCAGTGATTAACAATGAGAAATACAGTCTGACATTCATTTAGATATGGTCCTTTTAGACAAGATTTACCCATCCGACTTGACACTAAACAAAACAAATCACAACAAAATAAAATGTGGATGGGCATTGTGAGATCTAAAGTATACTCCATTTTGACCCTGAGAGACATCTTTTCTTTGAGAACTTTAAGTAGATGTGACATAAACACAAAAGGAGTAAACATCTCTGAAGAAACAGATATAGAAATAAACGCATTGAGGATGTAGTGAAGGACACTTGTTAGGAGAAAAAAAAATCCTGCTGAGTTTTAAGAAGAAGCAGCATATTGAAAATGTCCTAATAAAACTTCCAGAGAAGAAAAACTATTTTTACATGTATATGCACATAAAATTCTTATATGCATGTATGAATACTACATGTACAGGGATATTTTTCTCTGCACAGACTTACATACATGCAGAACTATCTTCACATGTACTGAAAGATCCCTGAAAGACCATTGAAGAAAGAGTTAGAGGTCTAGATACACATATATGCCTATCTCTATATATGTGTGCATATAGATATAGATTATGTAGATAAATAGACATGTAGATGTATAGATGTGTGTGTCTGTGTCTATGTCTGTATGCTTATATACATGTATACAATACTAATTGCAGTAATTCAGTACTTTGCACAATCCAATATTTAGGATTTCAAAAGTTCTGAGGCTTTCTAGATGGATTTTCTTCACCCGACAGTTACAGCCTATCCAGAACTCAGTAGGAACATTTCTGAGTTGCTGGAGCCAAAGCAAAACTTTACTTTCTGGTATTCAGCCTTTTTTATTGTAACTAGATTGGTCAACAGACATGTGTCCTTCATGAGGCCTCTACCTTACACCTTTTCCTTTTGTTTTTTCCATCTTGGTAAGCTAGAATAGAGGTTTCCTGGATTTGTTTTCATTTTTTTTCTTGGAATGGTATATTATTCTAGAACCCCAGGTCATCTTTGATGAGGACGTTATTCATATTAAGCACCAAATAAATGTATTTGAGGTATGTAAAATTCATTTCTAAACACTTGCCTCTGTCAGTCTATTGGGTCTAAATGTTAGTCAAACAATGTCTTTGGTAGTTTTTAGATAAAATATAAGTAAGCAAACATTTTTTTGAGAAATTAAGCTTTTCAGATGCTTAACAGTTATTTTATACCCACGTACTGTGGTTATACGAACACTTAATCCAATTATTTCAACTGAGTTAAGTAGATAATTTAGTCAGTCCATTTAGTTGTATTTTCTAATTGACAGTACATAGAAGGAACCTTATAAGTAACAGAATCCCATGAATTTATACATGAAGTAACTGAGGCTGAGAGATTGTGTTCCTTCCTTATGGATACATAGCTACTAGGTGTCAAACATGTTTTTTGACCCCAGGTCTTTCACACTCCAAAGTCAGCATGCTATCCATTATTCCATTAGCTCAGTGATCCCCCCCCCAAAAAAAAAGCAAAACATTTAAAGTTAAATTAAATTAGCATGATGATTTACTTAGATACATTAAATAATTGACAAATATTTAATAAAAATCTTCTGGTAAATTGACATTAAAATTATTCCCTATCTAAAAGGTATTTCTTTCTTTCAACTAATAGAAAATGGTAAGACTAGGGAATTTTGCTGAAATATAATTTTCCTATAAACAAAGAAAAATAAATTCATGTTATACTCACTCCCCCCTTTCATCTCCCAAGAAGACATTGTATAAAATGCACTGAAGTTATTATGGATTTCAGAAAGTTTATTGTGAGTAAGAAAGATATTCCCTAGGCAGCTAGGTGGCACAGTGGATAAAGCAAAGCACTGGCCTTGGATTCAGGAGAACCTGAGTTCAAATCCAGCCTCAGACACTTGACACTAGCTGTATGACCCTGGGGAAGTCACTTAACCCTCTTTGCCCCACAAAAAAACAAAAACAAAACAAAGAAAGATACTCCCTGATTATGTATTTATTTTTGAGTATATCCATGTTTGACCATTCAGAAAATTACATTGAGCATAATGTGAACCTGCTATAGGCTCAAATCAATAATTTAACCAATACACAAACAAACAAATAAATATTTGGATAAATGAATGAATAAATAAGTAGATGTGTACATATATACACATATGCACACTTATATGTGTGTACACATATTCATGTCCACATCAATTTGCATGTACATGTATACTATACACACAACTATATATATACACCCCCATATACACACATACCTTATATGTAATTGCACATTTTAATAGACATTGAAAAAATAGTCAATACATGCATATATTTAGTATATATAATATATATAAAGTATTTATGTGCATGTATTTATTTTATGGGTCTAGAAGGTTAATTTAATGGGAATTGATAGAACAGAAATACACAAATATATGTGTATAGTTATATATACATGCATTTTAAATTGCATATTTACACACATGGGTATGTGTGCATTTTAAAATTGAAATTTATAGAATGTCTATAGCTAGGACTTGGACATTACTCAGATTCATTTTAATAGAAATATGTCCATAAAATATTATGAAAGAATTTTTACCCTTTAATTTTAAAACTTAAAATGATCTCATAATAGCCCATTGACTATTCTAAGAAAACAATTCATGTTATATTACAGTCTTTACATATTTATTTATTAAAGATTATTTTATAGGATATACAAAGTAACTCTGATGGGTTGTTTAAAATAGATTTCCTTCTAAAAGTGCTGTTTTCTGATGACAGATGACAGGATAATAACTACATCTTTTGGGTCCAGTGTTATGTACAATGTCATCTTTTGTTGCTGATTAGGATTTTGGTGAAAAGAATAGTGATTTTGGAAATTATGGCTATAGAAAATAAAGAACCTTTCGGAAGTGCCATTGCTGAATAAAGTCAAATAGATGTCCTTTCAATGCTCCTTTAAAATATTTCTTTGTTAAACATGGATTTAAGAAATATCAACCAACACAGAAATTTCCATATACAAAGAATAGAACAAGACTATTGCATAAGTACTCATGAATATATTATTCAAGGTTTGATTTTTTTAGGCTTCTATTCAATTTTCCATGATGACAGTAGCAAAAACTTTGTTAGTTTTGAATTTTCTCATGTTCCCCTGTATATTTTAAAATATCTTATTGATATTTTCCTTTCTTTTTTTCTATTACTTTACTCTAGACTGTGCCACTCCCCAAAAAGCACTCTCTTGTGACAAATAGTAAAACAAAAAACTTCTCATTCATGATATGTCATTCATGAATATTGTTTCTAATATATATATATATAATTTTTATCTCTGTTCCAACACTTTCTGCCATGAGTCAGAGTGCCTGAATCATTAGTCTCTCATAATAGGAATTGGTCATTGCCTTGATAATTATAATAATTTCAGTATTTTATAGGTGTTTCCAGTTTCATTTTCAGCCAATTTGTAAATTGTTCTCCTGATTTGAATCACTTCACTCTGTAAGAGTTTACATTTTAAAAATTATTTTAAAGCTAAGAAATTCAATTTTTCTAGAAGTCTGAGTTCCAGGGAACTAAAACAGTTTCATGAAATGCATTTCAGAATGCTATTCAACTCCCTCTTTGTGGAGTATGCACTCCTTGGGTTTAAGAAAGATAGAGGAAGGGGCAGCTAGATGGCACAGTGGATAGAGCACCGGCCCTGGATTCAGGAGGACCTGAGTTCAAATCCGGCCTCAGACACTTAACACTTACTAGCTGTGTGACCCTGGGCAAGTCACTTAACCCCAATTGCCTCACCAAAAAACCAAAACAAAAAAACAAAAAAGATAGAGGGATGGATCAGGAACACTTTGGATATGTCTGTATTGTCACACTAATATTAGCGACATGGTAGATTTTTATTTGTATGCCTCAGATACTTCTGTTTAGAATGACCTTTTATTCTCCATGGAATTAATCTGCACCCAATTTGAAAAATGAACAAATGAAGAAACAGCTTCTGGAAAATTTTTTACTAGGTCAAAGCCCTTTTGTCATAGGATAATCAGTTTAGAAGTAGAAGGAATTTTGGTGGTCATTGAATCTAACCCTTTCATTTCATAAATTAGGAAACTAAGGCTTATAAAAGTGAAGTGACTTGCCTATAATCTTAGGTCATACAGCAATGTAACATGTTTAGGCTTGAATTGAATTCATATCTGATTCTCATCCCCAGGGCAATGAGATACCCAGAAGGAAGGTTTAATGTACTGTTATTTGTCAAACACTCTCTGGACAAGGTTTTCTCTCACCTGTTGTATCTGGAATAAAATATTTAGCATGATGAGAAAAAGACTTCAGAAAGTTTATTTTTCTCCTTTTTGACTAAAATTGCAATCTTTACTAAAGAAAGGAATGTTATATTGAAAGAGCTCATGACTGAGTGGTTTCTGTCCTTTGCTCTAGTTGGCAATAAAGATGTTGGCAATTTGCTTACAATGATAAAACAACAGCATGCTGACTAATATCTCTTCTGTTTCTCCCTCTTCCCCTCCCTCTTTCCCTTTCTTTCCCTCTGTACTCTCTCTCTCTCTCCATCCTTCTCTTTCTCTCCCTCTCTTCCCATATAGGTGTATTATACAATTATGTTTATACATATATATATGTATGTATAAATGTGCATGTATATTATGCATGTGTGTATATGTATGCAAACATACTATATATAATATTGGGTATTTAAAAGTTACATCAATTTTCACTGTGTACACCTCTCCTCACTAAACTACTAATTAATTAACATAAATTTATTAAACACCTACTTTATATCAGGCACTGTGCTAGGCACTGAGGCACAAGTACAAAGAAGGAAATATTCCATACCAGTGAGTTCCTTATATTCTGAACAGAGGAGACAAGTACATATAAAACCTATAATGCATAAATAATACATTAATACACAGAAATAGATCTAGAGTAATTAAACCTAAAGTAGTGGAAGGTCACTCGCATGAATAGGAAAAAATAATGCAGAAGATGATGTTTAAACCACATCTTCAAGAAAGTGAGGGATTGCTTCTATATATAAAGAGGGTTGTCTGGTAAAGAGAAAATGTATTCTAGGGCTAGGAGCTGACTAAGAATGGAAAGAAGACCAGTTTGGTTGGGTCACAGGGTGTAGATGAAAATAGTTTATCTAAAAAAAAAAAGAAACAAACAAACAAAAACAGATGTGGAAACAATTTTATTTTGTGCAGGCACAGTCATTGATAGTAGTAAGGTAACATAGCAAACAGTCAGACAACAATGGATTTGAAAGTAGAAGACCTGACTTTGAGTCTGTTCTCTACTTGACTTCTCTGGTCCTCAGTTTCCTCATATGTATAGACTTCTAACTATTAATCTATGATCTAATCTTTAAAAGGAAATCCATTTTTCCTCTGCATCTCTCAGGATAAAAAAAAATTCTGTATGTAGAACATAGAATTGTGTATCAGACATCTTCTTTCTTAAATATTTGTCAGTAAAAGAAAGGACATATATGGGTACATGGGATGAAAGAGAGGAGATAACTAATAAATAAATAACTGTAACAAAACAAAGTATCAATAAAATATCTTTCAAAAATTTGAGGAGAAGTAAAGGGAGAGAACATTTGAGAAACACTGACATCCTGTTAGCATGCTGCTCCAAATTGTTAAGTGAATCATATTCATATTTGTACATGACAAAAATGTTAGTGCATATTTGCTCATTCCAGCATACATATGGGAATAATAATGATAATAGATCATTTTGTATGTTCCTTTGTATAACTACATTTGTCATTATAATGATGGAAGAGTTCCATTTTCTTAGCATAGTATTCCATCCTCCCTCCTCCTCCCCACTCCCCTATTCCTGCACCTAGTCTTGTGAGATTGGTAGTGAAAGGATCATTTCAGTTTAACAGAGGATGAAATTTTAGTTCAGGTAGTTAAGAATCAGAGGTGGCGTCAAGCAAAGATCTTTTGTGAACTCTGGCTCTTTCTACAATTTAAAACAACCACTTTAAAGCCTCAGAAGTAGCAAGATTACCTGTAGGAAGACAGGATTAGGATCATAGATTTACAGCTGGCAGGAAACTCATATCATCTAGTTCCATTCTCTCATTTTATAGATACAGTGAAATTCAGAGAGGTCCAGGGATTTGGCCAACACCCCATATGCTAAGTGAAAGGGGTTCACTTTGAGCCCTGACTGACTCCAAATCATGTATAGAGACTAGAGTATTAGAAGCTGAAATAGGTTTTCTTCTCTTGGCTTTTTTTTTTTTTTGCTGACACGTTATCTAATCATAGAAGCCTCCATCTGCTAATATCTATGTTCAGCAGGGTACATGGCCTTCTTAATGGACAGTTAAATGGCTGTCATCTCCTGGCAATGAAGTCACTGCCTACAACAAGTTTCACACAAAGGCAGGAGTTGAGGTCTCCTGCATGCTCCCCTCTCCTCTGCCCAGCTCCTGCTGAGGCGTTTGCATGTAATAATAACACCACCACGGAGACAGAGCATCCCATTTTCCAGCATGGGCAGAGGTAATGTGATCCATCACACTATGAGAAAGAGATGAGTACCATGAAAACACAAAATGGGGTGACTACCAACTGAGAGGGAGGAAAAATGTTTTCATTGGGATTTCAAACTTTGACTGCTTTAAAATTTGTGATTTTATATAGAATAGATGTTTGAAATCTTTTTTTAAATTTTTCTCAAAAACTTATTTGCTTTAAAGCTAACCTCAAATAAAAGGAGGGTTTGGATTTGTGCCAATTCAGATGTATGAACAGAATGAATATTCCAGTCATTTGCTATAGACATGACGGCAAATAGGTTTTATAAACAAAATTATTTTATTGAAATGTAGAAGACATTTATTAAATTCCTATTCTTTGCAGAACACTGCTGTATGCTGTCCACTTCACAAAACAATTTGATTAATCTGCAACTTTGTAGTTCATTTCCCAATCAAGTGTATCAATATATGGAGATGATACTTCCACTTCTATGTTTTGCTGCTTTCTTTGTCTCTGAATTTCCCTGTCTTTGCCTTTTGTCTCTTTTCCCATCTCTGTCTTCATCACTTTGTCTCAGTCTCTTGTCTCTTTGTCTCTACCTTTCTCTCACTTTCTCCATCTTTCTTTCTGTCTTTCTGTCTCTCTGTCTCTCTCTCATTGGCAGGAAGACTGACACAAATGTTTATTTTTTCCTCAAGAAGACGACGTTATGGGAAATGTATGCAGCATGTGTGTGTGTGTGTGTGTGTGTGTGTGTTGGCAGAGATGAAAGACAGTAGTAGCCTGTGAACTATTAAGCTCTAAGAAAGTGAATGGATTCAGTAGATGCCTACACAGTGGACCGAAGTTCAAAAATGAAGAACATTGCTATCTCAAATTAAATAAAACCATAAGAAGTTGGGGCCTTGTCTGGTTCATTGACCAATTTAAGGAGTTATTTACCTAGAAAGAATTGTATAGTTTTCCTGTCACTGATATTTGGGACCTGGTAAATTTATCCATTCGCTACTTCCTTTCTCCTGCTCCATAGAGGCCTGGAAAGTTGACATGGCTTACCCTAAATTTTCCTGTTATCTACAAAAGAAATTATTTGCTGTATTGTTCTTTATAATGAAATTTGCCTTCTAGATAAAATAAGGTGAGTTTTGCTCCAATTTTTGTTTTGTTTTTAATAAATAGCAATGGGATGTACAAATGTCAAAGGAGACCCCCATGGATTAATAGCTCTAGACTTAACTGTGAGCTTAAAACTACATGGAAGAGGGCAGCTAGGTAGTACAGTGGATAAAGCACCAGCCCTGGACTCAGGAGGACCTGAATTCAAATCTGGCCTCAAACACTTGACACTTACTAGCTGTGTGACCCTGGGCAAGTCACTTAACCCTCATTGCCTTACCAAAAAAACAAAAACAAAAACAAACAACTGAATGGAAGATAACTCTACCTTTTCCTCTATGTTACTGTCTTTCTGCTAGAAGGCACAGTGGATAAAGCACTTGGTTTGGAGTCATGAAGACCTGAGTTTAAATTGAGCTGGGTGAACTTGGACAAGTTATATGACATCTGTCTGCCTCAGTTTTCCTCCTATGATTGTTGTGAGGCTCAAGTGAGATAATATTTTAAAAGTACTTAACACAGCATCTAGTATTTAATTTGTTGCTGTCTTTGAGTTGTTTTCAGAGATGCCTGATTTTTTGTGACCCCTGCTTACAAATTTGGAATTGTCTTGGCAAAGAGACTACAGTAGTTTGCCATTTCTTTTTACAGCAAATTTTATAAATGAGGAAACTAAGCAAACAAAGTTAAATGACTTTCCCAGTGTCACACAGCTAGAAAGCATCTGAGGTCAAATTTGAACTCAGGAAGATGAGTGTTCCTGACTTCAGGCCCAGTATTCTTTGTCAGAAGAAGATATTAGGAGATATCATCATAGGACTGTCCATCATGGTGAGCTTGCATCAAAGAAGGTCCTGTGCTCTATGAGCAAAACAGAATTGCTGTAGCTCAAAAGAAACATGAGTTATGCAAGTTTAGAGACATCTCCATTGTTCACATGGGCTATTTGTGTCCAACCTGTGGTGTGCCTTCTGGGTTCATATTGGTCTATCAGTCTCAGTCCAATATGCCATACCTCTACCTCCAACATATTCATGCCATTTTGGTCTTCTGTAAGAAGAAAAATAACAGCCTCTTAATAGGTGCTTAATAAATGCTTAACTCCTTCCTTCTATCTCTGTCTCCCTTTCTCTCTCACACACATACATAGAGATTTACACTTGACATAGACTATGTCTATGAATGGATGGATGCATATTCATACATACATAAATACATATACATACATATCCACACATGTATACATATACATACATATCCACACACATATACATATACACACATATATGGATGGATGGATGCCTATATATGTGTATGCATGTAAGCATGTATGTATGTATACTCATCCATCCATCCATAGACATATACACTCACACATCTAAATGTGCATATATATTTTTAATGTGATATAAACCGGTACCTCCTCCTCCATCTCCCATTTGGTGTTCTATGTACCGTTATCTTCCCAGATCCCCAGCCCCCAAATCTATACCCATCACTGACTCTCCTTTTGTCCTGACCCAGCATTTTAATTTCGTTGCCAACTTTTGTCTCATCAATGTTTCCTGGTCTTTTTTCTTCTCACTATTGAAACAACTGCAACACTAATTCAGAGGGAAGGCATTGCAACTAAGAAGGTCCTCAGAAGGTTTTCTTTCAGAAGATGATACTTATTTTTTAAGAGAATCAAAGAAAGCCAGGGAAGTTAGGAGGCAGAGTTTAGGTGGAAAAAAGGTCAAGACATAAAAGGTGAAAGTGTTGGAGGAACAGCAAGGAGGTCAGTATCTCTAAAGCTCAGAGTATGTGGAGGTGAGCGAAGTGTAAGAAGGTTGGAAAGGTAAGAAGGGACCAGCTTATGAAAACCTTTAAAAACCAAAGTGATGATTTTATATTTGATTTTAGTGGCAATGGAAAGTGAATGGATTTGATTGAATAAGGGTAGTCACATAACCAAACTTGAGCTTTAGGAAGACCAGTTTAGCCCTTTAGTTGAAGATTGGCTCAAGTGAAAAGGGTTTTGAGGAAGTTAGAACAACAATAGTAGGTTATCAAAATAGTACAACCATGAGATAAAAGCCTATCTCATAGTTATTGTAGTGTTACAGGAGGAGTTAGGAAAGAGCGGACATGATGTAAAAATAGAAAAAAAAGGACTTAAAAATTCCTTAGATGGGGGTGGGGGGGAGAGAGAGCTCAAGGATGACACCTAGGTTGTGAGCCTGAGTGAGTAGGGGGAGGATGGTGTCCTTCATAGTGAAAATAATTTTTTTTAAAAAAAGAGGATTAAAAAGAGAAGGATTTCGGGAGGGTCGGGGGAGGTGATGAGTACAATTTTGGATGTAAAATAATCAGAAACTAGAGGAAAACGTGAACTTATATATTATAGAGTCCAACTTGCTGCCAGCCAGACAAAAAAAAATGGACACCATCACTTCCCTGTGCTCATTTGACCATTGGTTAAACACCTCCAGGGATGGGAAAATCACTATCTCACAAAAAAATTAAATTTAAAAGCATTTATTACAAGTCTAATATGTGTTTCACAATGATCTAAAAGATAAATCAGTGTACAAGCCATTGAGTTTAAAATATAATATGACAGCCATTATGTGACCATAAATAACTGTGAGGAAAGTTAGAATAAAAGTGCAAAGTAAATGCTCAAATTTAGTGTTGTGGGAAATGTGAGAAGGGTGAGATCATTTAGAGGTTAGAGATTAGGGAAAGCCTTGGAAATGAGGATGTGATATCAGGTTTGAAGCAGGGATTATATCATGAAATGTTGATTTATTAAGTTGGTTTTTTGTTTTTCTTTTTTGTTTTAAGTGCACTGATAAGCCTAAGCAGTGTTGGCATGAATGAGGGGAGCAAAAAGCTAAATTGGGGTTATGTAAAAATCAAGAATCATATGGAAGCAAAAAATTCACTCCATCGACCACTCAGTGGTCAGATTTGGTGTGGAAACACTCCAATGACTGATCAATGATCAGTCTGTCTGTGACTTTATAATAAGGAAAGGAGGTAGGGATTAGTCTGGGTATAGGGAGAGACAAAGGATAAAGGGCATTCAGATTGGAGGTAATGATAAAATGAAAAAAATATTTAGGGAAATAATGATTGGTAGAATAATGCTTATTGCATATTCCATAAAGATAAAGGTTAGAGAGAAAAATAGAATTGCTCTATTAACCTGGTATTTCCATGAATCAGTAATGACACAGAAGAAATCATTGGGCACCGGGACAATTGTGGGAGTGATCAATAAAGCACCAGAGTCATTCATTGATTAAAACTCTTTAGGCATTCAGCTGTTTTCTTTTCTTCCTGCCATCTACTGTAATGCCTTGCAGACTGATAAAATCTTTTTCACTAGCCTTTCCTATTGTATTACTTATCATCTCATTATCATCTCATTACTTATCATATCATCTTCCAGAAAACTATGGACTTTTTAGACTAGGTCATTGATTATACTCTTCACCACATTGTAGGACCAATGAGAAAGTAAAGGAGAAAGCTTATGAAATGAATTTCATTTATGTTCTAATAAAACACATAATTAGTCAAGTCACATTGAATATCATGGGAAAATATAAACAGTACACTGATGATGTACACTGTAGGTATGTCTTAAGTAGTAAATCACTTATTTCCCATAATATCTGACATAAAATAGCCAACATGATGACATATTCTGTATCACGGAAACAATCATCCAGTCCAACAGAATTTCAAGGTGACAACCATTGTTTTCCTGTAGAATTTAGGTTTTACTATTATAAAAGTAAATTTAAAAATACACTAAATATATGCATCAAGCTGGATGAAGGGACATGCATATGACAGCAATGATAGGGGAAGATAAATGGATTCTTTTGTTTGTTTGTTTTAGTATACTGGCACCCCTATAGAAAGGGATTGGGGTAGCTGAATGATTTTAATTGATATAATCATACCTGTGTGAATGGTACCTAGGATCCAATTTTTTTTTATATCAGAGTAAATTGAACATAAAGATCTTATCTTTATAACTGAATTCAGCTTGAATGAAGCTTCATAAATGTAGCAAGAGAATTTTTAAGAAAAAAATAAAAAAGTTGCTGAGTGGCAGATAGGAAGATATAGAGTGATAATTAAATAAAGTAACTTGGTACATACCATGGAGGCTGACTCCAAAATTCAACTGAACAAGTAATGAATGAGTGCCTGTTCTCTTCAAGGCTCAGAAATAGGACAAGAGTGTATTAAGCAGGAGAAGAAAAGAGAAAAAAGGAAGGAAGGAAGGAGGAAGGAAGGAAGGAAGGAAGGAAGGAAGGAAGGAAGGAAGGAAGGAAGGAAGGAAGGAAGGAAGGAAGGAAGGAAGGAAGGAAGGATGAAAGGAAGGAAGGAAGGAAGGAAGGAAGGAAGGAAGGAAGGAAGGAAGGAAGGAAGGAAGGAAGGAAGGAAGGAAAGAAGGAAGATCAGCACTCACACAGTTTGCATTCAAATTAAAGGAATGAAGCAAAGACACAAATGAATAGTTATTGACTATATAAAAAACAATTGGTAAGGCACTATTAAATGCAAGGATCAGCAAAAGATCTCCAATAAGATATAGCACCAGAACTGATTCTTAAAAGGAGCTAGGGATTCCAAGTGATGAAGGTTAAGAGGAAAAACATTCTAGACAGAGAACACATCCTGTGCAATGAAACTCTGTGTTTGAAGAATAATTGGCAGAACATTTCGGTTACAATGTAGGCTGAATAAAGAGGAATAAAATGAAATTGTTTCAGAAAGCTAGGCAGAAACTAGTTTGCTAAGTGCTTAAATGTCAATAAAGGATTTATATTTAAACCTAAAAGCTCCAAGTACGACTAATGATTTTTGAGTAGGGAAGTGACATGGCGAATCCTATGACCTAAGAAAAAACACTTTGTCAGCTGTGTGGAGTATGATATGGAATACTGGAGAAAATGGGTGCATGGATGCTCCTACAAAAGATCCTACAAAGAAAGGGATTAAGCAGAAAAGGAGACAATCCATAGCTCCAGAGACATAAACTTCTTATATCATGGAAATTAAAGTGTGTCCTAAAGATACCAATGCTCTAATATGAAAGATGATCAAAACTTTGGAAGACAGGTGGTATAAGGGCCTCCCACACTTTGGTGCAAGGTGCTTGACTAAAAGGACAGAATGAGCTATACACTTTCTGAATTGGTCTTTGTTTGATTCATGCTTCTTGTCTGTACTTTTTTTCTGATGAAGAGTCTATTGATGATGGTGAAAGTAGAGATGGTGGGAATTGATTCTGATGCATTTTTAAAGGATATGCAGAAAACCTTTCTTTTTAAAGAAAATAAGATATATCTATATTGCAAAAAAAGTAATCTTGAGAGGCATCATTGCCTAATTGTGAGAGAATGAAGCCTGGAGTAAAATGGCCTTTTTTCACTTCCTGCCTCTTATCCATGCTCATGCTGATACCTTCAATAAACATCACGATCTGTCAAGGCTGTAGACAACTCTCTACTACAATAAACTCCAGGAAGATTGCTGTTTGGCAAGGGTAATGAGAGTTATAGGGAGGTACCTATATCAATGAAAGGATATGTCTGGTAAGGTAATAATGACAACAAAGAGGAGGAAGAGTAGTAGTAGTAGTAGTAGTAGTAAAATAATCTTCAGTCATGACAGATTGTTTGTGAGCTCATATTTTAATCTTGAAATCCTCTCAAATTAACCTTCATATTTCCTGAATCTGAAGTAATGGAACAGTGCCTTTATTTTTTTTAATATTTTTGTGGGGCAATGAGGGCTAAGTGACATGCCCAGGGTCACACAGCTAGTAAGTGTCAAGTGTCTGAGGTCAGATTTGAACTCAGGTCCTCATGAATTCAGGGCTGGTGCTTTATCCACTGTACCACCCAGCTGCCCAAACAGGGTCTTTTAAAAGTTTGTTTTCAGCATTTAAACTTTGAGAGTTAAAGTTGCCTAAGAGATGGGATTGAACTAAAATAGTATGATTTTGACAGCAGAAGCAGATATCACTCTTACTTTCTATAGTATAAGCTTTATCTTCTGATCTAAGGGAGCCAGTTTTCCTTTGTCATGAGATTTAAAAGAGTATACATACACACACACACACACACACACACACACACACACACATATATATATATATATATATATATATATATATATATATACTGAGCACATAGATTGTAGTTTTACACAACTTCCAGAAAGTTCTCTTTAATGTCTTTTAATTGATTATTTTTGTTATCCTAACAACTTAATAATGTCAGTAGTTTTGTAAAGAAACTATTTTGTGTTTTCCAACTTAGTCAAACCAACAAGCCTTTATTAAGCACTTGCTACTTGCAAGGAATTCTGTCAGGCATTAGAATTACAAAGGCAAGGACTTTTAGGGATGGAGGATGCTTACTTTTGAGAAAATAAGGAAAGACTTTTCCATTAAGAGGGTGCTTGAGCTAAGAATTGAAGTGTAACACCTCTTAGGATTACTTACTTTTTCCAGAATCTCTTGAACACTGACTGTCTAGTCTGTTCCTTGGAGGAAAATCGGACTGCTTCTCTCCTTGGAATTCTTAGGGTAATCTCCTGGAGGGCCAAGGTGTTTTCTAATTCTTATCCTGCCTTAGCACCTATTCCCTAATATTATTCTCTATTGAAAATCAGTCATATTTAATTGGCTACAAAAAGGTTATCACTAAGTAATAATATCAAGGACAGTTGTAACAGAAATATTACCCCTCAAATGAAGAAAATTGTCCTCTTTATATTGTTCTCAAAAATAGAGGGCACATATATGAAACTATATATAAATTGACAGCTAAATTGACAGAAATCCTCCCCCCTCCTCTTTTTAGGATCTACCTCATCAGGAGGAATTTTCTGAGGAGACCTTGAAAGTCCTGAAGCTACTTTTCATTGCTATATCTTCTGACCATTTGAAAATCACAAGATTATAACTTATAGCAGATCTCTCTGAGGAGTGCTTCATTACCGAATATAACCTTCACTCTACTAGCCTCCTAATGCAGTGTTCAGTTTCAACCTGACTTTATGTATTATGCATTGGCCCAGAGGGTTGTCTGATCTTTTCAGCCAATTGCAAGACATTTCTTAACATCATCCATAGATCATAAAACTTCACTCAACCCCAAATTGATTAAGGATTCGAACACATCTCATTTATGCATTTAGTTATTTACTTGAGTGCCTTATGATGATTGGTCCTGCTAATCCACTACTGGTAGAATTGTGAAAGTGTACAACCATTCTAGAGAGCAATTTGTAACTATGCTCAAAGAGCTATAAAAGAGTCCTTTGACCCAGGAATAATACTACTATTTTCATATCACAAAGACATCCCCAAAATGAAAAAAGACCTATTTGAACAGAAATATTTATAGCTTCTTTTTGTATTGGCTAAGAATTGGAAATCAAAGGAGTACCCATCAATCGGGGAATGTATAAACAAACTCTACTATATGAATGTAATGAAATATTATAGTACTATAAGAAATGGCAAGCAGGAGGATTTTGGAAAGGCCTGGAAAGGCTTGTATGAACTGATGTATAGAGAAGTGAGCAGAACCAGGAGAATGTTGTGCACAGTGACAGCAAAATTGTTTGATAAAGAACTGTGAATGACTCGGCAATACAAACATCAAAGAATATCCCAAAGGACTAGTGATGAAGAATACTATCTACCTCTTTAAAAAAAAAAAGACTGATAGTGGAGCCAAGGTGGAGGAGGAAAGGCAGTGAGTTCTCAAACTTACTACAAGATCACTCCAAAAAAACCTAACCAAACAATGCCATAGGACTATTCCTGGAGCAGCAAAATCCACAGAAGAATGTGCTGAGATCATTTTCCAATCAAGGATGGCTTGGAAGGTTGGAAGGAGGGAGCCACTGTACTGAGACAGGAATAGAGCCCAACCTCACAGTCACACTGACACAGATTAAGTCTCAGGAAGTCCTCACCAGAGAAGGAGATGCCCAGATCCTCTAAATCATCTGTAGGGCTAGTGTCATCTGGAACTAAGCTCACAAACTGAAGAGAGGTCTAAGCCCTTGGCAGGGGAGAGATTACAGGGGTCTCTGCTTGTGCTGAGGAAGAATTTGGGTTTTTCACCCCGGCTCGGAACCAGGAGGTAGGCTTGAGTAACAGTGGCCCAGGTTGGGGAGGGAAACAGGTTCATCAAAGCTGACAACCATAGCACACAAACCTGGTTCATTAGCAAGTTGGTCTGGCGTCATCTACAGACCAGGGAACAAGCCAGGTGAGGGAACAACCTGCTCCTCCTTAAATAATACTACCTGGGACCTCCTGAAGCTTGGGATAGTGCAGCCTGGAAACAGTGCCCCACTTTAAGGAGCTGAAAGTCAAGTAAAAGAAAGTCAAGATGAGCAGACAGAAAAAGGTGAGGATCATAGAAAGTTTCTTTACTGATGAGGAAGATAAAAGTGCACCCTCAGAGGAAGATGTCAATGTCAGGTGCCCTATATCTAAAGCTTCCAAGAAAAATATGAATTGGTCTCAGGTCATAGAGGCACATAAAAAAGGACTTTGAAGATAAAGTTAGAGAGGTAGAAGAAAAAATGTAAAGAGAAATGAGGGTAATGCAGGAAAGACAAGAAAAAACTAAACAGCTTGAAAAGCCAAATGAAAAAGTTCTCTGATGAAAATAATTACCTAAACATTAGGATTGAACAAATGGAAGCTAGTGGCTTTATGAGAAACCAAGACACAATAGAGCAAATCCAAATGAATAAAAAAATAGAGTGTAAAGTGAAATATCTTTTTGGAAAAACTGCTGACCTGGAAAATAGGTCTAGGAGAGATAATTTGAAAATGATTGGTCTACCTGAAAACCATGATCAAGGAAAGAGCTTAGACATCATCTTCCAAGAAATTTTCAGGCAAAATTGCCCTGATATTCTAGAAGCAGTAGTTAAAATAGAAATGGAAAGAATCCATTGATCCCATTCTGAAAGAGATCCCAAAGGGAAAACTCCCAGGAATATTATATCCAAATTCTAGAGCTCCCAGGTCATGGAGAAAATTGTGCAAGCTGCCAAAAAGAAAAAAAAAACAGTTCAAATATTGTGGATCCCCTGCACAAGATCTAGCAGCTTCCACATTAAAGGACCAGAGAACATGGAATATGATATTCCAGAAGGCAAAGGAATTGGGATTACAACCAAGAATTATGTATCCATCAAAACTGTGTATAATCTGTCAGAGGAAAAAATGAGACTTCAATGAAAAATGGGACATTCATGTATTTGTGATGAAAAAACCTGAACTGAATGGAAAATTTGACTTTCAAATACATGACCCTAGAGAACCATAAAAAATTGGAGTTGGGGTATATACTTGGGGTCGTGTAGTCTTGTGTCTGAGGCCAAGTTTTTGCTGGGGTCTCCCTGGGTCCAGGGTGGATGCTTTGTCCACTGTGTCACCTAGTTGCCCCGTGATGACAAATTTAGGGTAAAATTGAGGGGTGAGGGGAATGCACTGGGGGAGGGGATGGGCAGATGTAGTATGGGTTGGAATCTCAAGTGAAAGAAACAGGAAAGGGCTTATGGAGTGGGGCAAGATATAGGGGAGGAGCAGGGCAGTAAATGAACTTAACACTCATAAGAATAGGCTCAAATACTTTAATTTCATCAGAGTTGTCTGAAGGAGGGATTAAGACACACACCCAATTGGGTGGAGTAATCTATTTAATCTGGGTAGTAAAGGAGCCTAACACTCATGAGAATTGACTCAAAGACCTCAATCTCATCAGAATTTGCTCAAGGAAGGAATAACATACACACTCAATTGGGTGGATTAATCTATATATCTATCTATAGGAGGGGAAGGATAAAGAGAAAGGGGCAAAAGAAGGAAGGCCAAATTCGGGAAGGGTACAGACAGAAGCAAATACCTTTTGAAGAGGGATAGGGTGAAAGAAGATAGATAATAGAGTAAATATCATGGGGAAGGGAATAGAATGGAGGGAAATAGTTAACAATAGTAATTGTGAAAAAGAGAAAAGGAAAAAACATGTACAAAAATATTTTTAGCAACTTTTTGTGGTTGCTAAGAATTGGGAATCAAGGGAATGTCCATCAATTGAGGAATGACTGAAGAAGCTGTGGTATTTGATTGTAGTGGAATGGTATTGTTCTATAGAAAATGAGAAACAGGATGATCCCAGAAAAAACCTGAAAAGACTCATATGAACTGTGGTATAGTGAAGTGAGAAGAACTGGAAGGACATTGTGCATAGTGGCAGCAGTATTGTTCAGTGAGCAATGGTGAATGACTCAACTACTCTCAGCAATACAATGATCCAAGACAATGCCAAAGGACTTATGATGAAGCATACTATCCACTCCAATAGAAAGAACTGATAAAAAAAAAGAGCACTTGTGAATTGAACATATAAAATCTATACCAGATTGGTTGCTGTTTTGTGGAGAGGGGAGGAAAGGGAGGGAGGAAGAAAAATTTGGAACTCTAAATCTTATGAAAATGAATGTTGAAAAAAAAACCTGATATTGATTGAACAGAGACTGAAGCATGCCACTTTTTCATTTTATTTCATTTTTCTTCTTCAAGTTTTCTTATACAAAATGATTAATATGGTAATGTTTTACAAGATTGCACATGCACATCCTATGTTTGATTGCTTACCACCTGAGGGAGAGAGGAGTGGAGGGAGGAAGGGAAGGAGTGATAAAATTTGGAACTCAGACCTTTAAATAAAAATCTTTATTATTTTTTAAAAAAGCATATTGGTCCTTCCATGTTTACATTGATTTGGTTGGATTAGAAACCCCCACCCTCACATAAATAAAAGACTAAACCAGGACAAGGAGAAGAAGACTCCAAATATTCAGGGAGAGCAGTGAATGGCTATGGAGATGGATGATGTGTCATGTACAAAGAGCAAGAAGGCCAAATTTCCTTGATAATAGATTTTGGAAAACAATGAATAGATATATAATCAAATTAAAAATAAATACTGGGATTAGACAATTACAGCCAAATAGAGAAGTTACAATTGATTCTAGAGATGAGAAGCAACTGGGGGTCTATGATTAGGGTAGTGATAAATCTGTATCAGGCCTTTGGAAAAACCATCTTGCCAATGGTATGGATGATGGATGGGAATTTGGACTAGCCTCAGGGATACCAATAAAAAACTTGCACAATAATACATACAAGAAGGATGAGGACCTCAACTAAAGTAGTATCTCTGTGATTAGTAAGAAAATTATTATTTGAGGCATATCATGGACACGAATACATCACAATTTGTTGGCTAATTTTATATGTGCTTTGAGCTATACAAAGAAGTCAAGGATAGGGAGCAGCTAGGTGGCACAGTAGATAAAGTACTGGCCCTGGATTCAGGAGGACCTGAGTTCAAATGTGGCCTTAGACTCTTGATACTTACTAGCTGTGTGACCCTGGGCAAGTCACTTAACCCTCATTGCCCTGCCCCCCTCCAAAATATATATACATATATGCATATATATATGTGTATGTGTGTGTGTGTGTATATACACATACACACACACATATATATACATACACACACATATATATACATACACACACACATATATATGCATATATGTATATATGCAAAGAAAAAAACAAAATAAAAATAAGAAGTCAAGGATAATGCAATAATGCTGAGGTTCTGAAATTTGTAACCTTAATAGAGGAATTAAGAACTGGAAAGAGGGATTGGTTTTGGGGGAGAAAATGATGAGGTTGGGTTTTGGACACATTGAGTTCAAGATGTCTTCCAGCTATCCAGTGTATATACCTGATAAGAAGCTGGTTCTGTGGTAATAAGTCAGAATATCCTGCATATCTAATCAGTGACCAAATCTTGTTATACCTCCACAAAAATCTTAGATCTGATTCCATTAAGTTACTGACATAGCCACCACCTGTTTACTAGACTATTGAAATGGCCTACAAATTGGTCTCCCTACCTTGAATCCATCCCATCAGAAATCCATTTTCCATAGAGCAACCAGAGTGATTTTCTTTTATCATAGATCTAGCCACCTCACTCTCTAAGTCAATAAGCTCTTGTAGCTAACCTCCTGTTGCCTCTACGAAAGAACATAAACATTGTAGGTTAAGTGTTGCAGTGAATTGAGCATAGGAATTAAAGATGACCCAAGTTCAATTCATGCCTCAGACATCTATTAGCTGTGGGACTCTGGACTAGTCAATCTCTCTCCTTCAGTTTCCTCATCTGTTAAATGCAGATAATCATAGCATCTATGTCAGAGGGCTGCTATGAAAATTCAGTGAGATAATTTATATAAAACATTTTGCAAACTTTAAAAAATCTATAAATTCTAGCTATTACTATTGTAATCATAAAGTCCTATGATTGAGTTTTGCAGTTGTATCCAATTTGGCACCAAGCCATCTTCTCAAATTCATTCTACTTTACACACCTTTACTCATTCTACAAGCCAACCAAACTGTCTCCTTGGGGAAAAATACAGAAAAGGATTACCTTGCTGCAATGAGGAACCAGTGAGGGCTAGACGAGAAAAATTTGTGGTGGACACCATCTACTCAGTTGTCAGCCTTCATCCAATAGTATTTGAGCAGGGTCAGAGGTAGTCATAGGACATACTATGTCCTATTTCCATCAATCACTCAATAAACATTTATTAAGATCCTATTATATTCCCGTCACTGTACTTAGTGCTGGGGATACAAAAGTAGACAAAAACCAGTTGCTGCCCTCCAGAGCTCACAAACTCTGTAAACATATTGGATGATTCGATTCAACTCAACTTTTATTAATTAACTACTCTGAGCAAAACACTGAGATCTAGATAAGAAGATCCTCAAGGAGTTTGTATTCTACTGGGATACACAACATATACATAAATGAGTAAATACAAAGTATAATAATAATTTATGCATATATTGTGAAAGGATAACTGATCTCAAGCTGATTTTACAGCTCATTATTCATTATTTAATCATTTATAAAACTCTTTTGTTTGATATCCCTCTTAGAATTCTGAAATTCACTAAATACTTTTTCTTTCCTTAAGTGAACATAAGGATGATAGGAGAGCTCAAGATGCTGCTTAGCGAAACCTGTTTTGATTTCCCAAAGTACAGCTACTTTGGGACACTGATTAATAATAGTGTAATTCATCAATAGCTTGTCTTTTTTTAGATGCACTGACAGCTAGTCTGTTGCCCAGAATATTGAAAAGTACTTTCAGCACAAAGCTGACATTTTAATTTGATGAATTCTGTGTTTCACTGACAGCCGTCACTGCTTCTCAACAAGAATGTCTCAGCAACAGTTAGAAATGGAATAAAGTACAAGATATGTATTATGATAAAGGTCATTGGTGTAGAAATTCCCTATAGCTTTTAACTTGGAGATGAAAGGGAGAAAACACAACTGCTCACATGCAGATTCTCAGATTTTTAGAATAATATAACTAGTGGGTATATATGGAAAATATATTTAAAATGTGCAAGGATATACACGCATGTATCTATATGTGTTTATACATATATTCATGAGGATATATGAATATAATATACATACTGTCATGTATTCTCTTTCTTTCTTTTTTTAAAGGCCAATGAGGGTTAAGTTACTTGGCAAAGGTCAAATAGCTAGTTGTGTCAATTGTCTAAGGCTGGATTTGATCTTAGGTCCTCCTGACTCCAGGGCTGGTGCTGTATCCACTGTACCACCTAGCTGCCCCCCCCCATATATTCTTAAATGTATGCAAGCATGATATACATATATATGCCCATGTACACATATGTATATAGTCAATTATTTAGCATTTAAGCATTTATATACATTTTGTACACACATACATTGTATTGCAAATGTCAGTGCAATTTAAACTATTAAAGCTCTCAAATACTTCATAAAAGAATATATGTATGTAAATGCATACCTATATTCATATTACCTTAAAATAATGTTAGCCTTTGGGGCAGGTATTTAGCACAGTAGATGAAGCACCGGCCTTGGATTCAGGAGAACCTGAGTTCAAATGTGGCCTCAGACATTTGACACTTACTAGCTGTGAGACCCTGGGCAATTCACTTAATACACATTTCCCTGGGGAGGGGGGGAGAGGAAAAAAATAATGTTAGCCTTGTCTTCTTGTATAATTAATGAGTTGGGGTTTTTTTGTCTTTTGGAGTTTTTGTTTTTGTTGATTATAGTATATATTGAGCGATAACCAACAGAATTTTGTTTAACACTGGTTTGTTTGAAAATTATTAATTTTAAAATGGATATTAAAAACAATTAAGAAATTATTATACCTGGAGAGAGAGAAAAAAATGAATACCAATATCAGAACCCAGCAGTTCATATTGATTTCTCCCTGCCGTCAGTCTCAGTCTTTCATCAGCCCTATTCCACATGACACTGTATGGCTATAAGTCATGCATTGCCATAGTCTGGAGAATTTTCTTGATCATGTCTTTGGTAATATAGTCAGTGGCCAAAGGTGATTTAAAGTCATGATTGCCTGAATTTGAATCTCTTCTTTGACAATTTTCAATTTTTTGGTACTGGGCAACTCTAAACTGAAATTTCCGAAGGCACGAAATGGAGACAATACTCTGTTCTAGAACTTTCTTTGCAGGTGTAATACATGCAAATACATCATACAACCATATACACCACACAATGACATACATTGTATGCATATGCATTGCTGTATAATATCTTCTGTAGAACCTGTTTTGCAAACTTTAAAGAGCTCCATAAATGCCTACAATCTAAGAATTGTATGTAACTTTTTTTTTACTATTAAAAGAATCTCCTTGACAATTAAATTTGAGATCTCAAAGTTTAGTACAGAGGAAGACAGTCTGCCAATACCTCAAATGGAATGATTTAGGCTTTAACCTTTGGTTCTCTGAGGATGATCTACAGTGAGCAATTTAGGGTTTGATATATGTACAAAAAACTCTAACAACTATTAGAGATAGAACTCTGACTCAACCTGCTGGAGTTCCCTTTTCTGCTTATAGGATCTATAAAGTGACTTTGAAGTTTGACATAAAAAATAGAAGGGCAAGAGACACAGCAGATTTGCTGACATTTCTATCTTCACAAAGGACATTGCAAAGAAAGGTGGAGAGGGGGAAGAAAAATATTTTGGAAGGCCTTTAAAGTAAACACAGACAGCTGTTTTAGACATTGCAACATGTGGAAGTCTGAAAGCTACATTAAAAGGGGGGACATGCTAAAATGTCAATTTTATGGCTCTAAGAGAGAGGTCATAGGGTTTAGAAGTTAAAAGTAAGTTAACTCCTTGCTTATTTGACCATTAAGCTGTCAACGTGGAACTAGGTTTAAAAGTTATGATAGTCTAAAAATGCGGCACTAAATGAAGTCTGAAGACCTATTAACCTGCCTGAGATGTGAACCAGGGATGGTTACACTTTCATGGATTCTGCATTCATATAAGTATTTTTAGAGCAGTTTAAGAGCTATTTGGAAGTGAAGTGAGCAAAGAAGCTATCCTCTTCTCTTCTCTTCTCTTCTCTTCTCTTCTCTTCTCTTCTCTTCTCTTCTCTTCTCTTCTCTTCTCTTCTCTTCTCTTCTCTTCTCTTCTCTTCTCTTTTTTTTTCTCCTCTCTCTCTCTCTCTCTCTCTCTCTCTCTCTCTCTCTCTCTCTCTCTCTCTGAGCAATGATAATGTAAGCTCTTTTCTTTTTTTGTTGTTTTTCTATTTTTGCAGGGCAATGAGGGTTAAGTTACTTGCCCAAGGTCACACAGCTAGTGAGTGTCAAGTGTCTGAGGCCAGATTTCAACTCAGATCCTCCTGAATTCAGGACCTGTGCCTTATCCACTGCACCACCTAGCTGCCCCTATGCAAGCTCTTTTCAACATTCATTTGGGGATTTCAGGCAAACCTGAACTTGTATATCTTCAGAGCAAATGATCCAATTCTCCATTAAGGGTATGGTATTACTGAGAGAAATAAGAGAACCTTTAATTTGTTTAAACAAAAATTTACTTTTCTTTATGTAAGGTCTTGCACTTTAATATTTTAAAAAACATAGTTTTCACAATGAGGATATTCCTTCTTTCGGTATGATTAACAGCCTGCTTATTCCTTCTCATTCTGTTGAATTCAACTTGATGTTTTCCCATAGATTCTCCACAAAGGAATGATCTGACATGTTACTTTTTATTGGTATCAGTTCTGGTCAGTCAGTATCCCACATTACTGGTCCATCTCCTTTTCTGTTAATATATTTCCATGAACCATTTAGGTTTTTATTTACCTGTTTGTTTCTATGTTCTGGAACGGTATTCTCATTGTTTTAGTTACCTCCCAATGTGTAAAATCCCTGCACTGTTACAGCTCAGTATCTAACTTAGTATCTAACTAACATATCTTTAGAAACTTAGGTGGCCCACCAAAAGGTTATGTGACTCTCTAATTGTCGGAGACTTTGTGTTGGTCAAAGGCAGAACTTCAACCTCCCTTACTCCAAATCTATACCTATATCCCACATCACTGATAGAAAATATAATATTTATAAACCAACTTATTATTTCTTTTTCAAATTTAATAATTTGTGTTAGAATTTTTACATTTTATATTTTATTAAACATTTAATGATATCAGTGGATCCCCCAAATTCAGAATACAATAAAGTTTTTTTTATTCATTTGAACATATTTGCGGGTTCATATTCCTTTCCTAGGCTAAAATATAAATAGCTATCACAATATTACTAAATCTAAGAAGTAAACTTACTGGGGGGTAAGATCCAAGGGCCCCTATGAATAATTAAAGCATTGAGAAATTTTTATTCTATAAAATAAGATTCAAACTAGAAACATGAGTTTGTTATTTCATATTTATAAAGATGGGAGGAAACCTAGCACAATTAACATGTTTTCAGAAAGGATGAAGTGGAAGTGAGTCTACCCCTTGCTGACTGAGAAAACAATTTCTGTTATGATAACATTATCCTTTTTCCTGGATCTTTGTGTGTCCTGTTTATGCTGATTGAATTTCAAGTTGGTTGGAACAATAACTACTTCAGTTTTAGGAAAATGCTATCATTTCACTTTGGCTTACCTAATTTAAAGAATATAATTTTATAGTATCCATGTAAAACATTCATTAGTCTAAGGAATATGTTCATGCTACTTTTCAATTCAATAAGCATTTAATAAATGTTAGTATATACTTGCATATTTCATATGTATATATGCATTTATTGTGATATGTAATTATATTCAATCAATCAATGAGTATTTTTTTGTGGAGCAATGAGAGTTAAGTGACTTGCCCAGGGTCACACAGCTAGTCAAGTGTCATCAAGTATCTGATGTTGGATTTGAACTCAAGTCCTCCTGGCTCCAGGGCCTGTGTTTTATCCACTGTGCCACCTAGCTGCCCCAATCAATGAGCATTTATTAAGAACCTACTATGTTCCAGGCACATAAAATAGCATAACTGTGCTAAGCACTAGAAAAACAAAAAGAGGTAAAACACAGTACCCACCCCCAAGGAGCTTACAATTGAATGGTGGAGAAAAATGCCAACAAATAAATACTTACACTCATACATGCATACATATATGTGTGCACATATATGTATGTATATATCTATATTTATATCTACATCTATATAAACTATACACAGGATACATAGGAAATAATGAAGAAAAGAAATGAGAATTAAGAAGGGTTGTGAGTGTCTTCCCATAAAAGTTGAGATTTTAGTTGTTACCTAAAAGAAGCCAGGGAAATCAGTTGCAAAAAATGAAGAAGGATACCATTTCTGACATAGGAAACAGCCAGAAAGAATGGTCAAGTGATAGAATGTATGATTCATCGAAAATCAAGGAGTCCAGTGTCACTGGATCATAGACTACATGGTGAGGGATGAGGCATAAGAGGATTTGAAAGGCAGGATGGGACTAGGGATGGAAAGCTTTAAATGCCAAAAAGATTATTTTATATTTGTTCCTGGAGGCAATAGTGAACTACTGGAGTTTATTAAGTAGGGTGGTGATATGATTGAACCTATGCTTTAGGAAAATCACATTAATGGCTGAATGGAGAAGAGATTGGGTTGAGGAAAGACATGAGGCACAGAGACCCACCAGTAGGCTATGGCAGTAGTCTGGGTATGAGGTAATAAGAGGCTGCATTAGAGTGAGGGAAGTGTCAGAGGAGAGAAGAGGGCCTATTCAAATGATGTTGCAAAGGTTAAATTAGCAGACCTTGGAAACAGACTGGATATGGGAGCTGAGACTGAGGGAGAAGTCCAGAATGATTTTTATATTGAAAGCCTGAGGGACTGGAAAGATAGTATTGCCCTACACAGTAGCATTGAAAATAGGAGCAGTGAGGGTTTAAGGAAGAAAAAAAAGAGGTCTGTTTTGGACATATTTAGTTTAAGATGACTACTGGACATGAAGTTTGAGGTATTTGAAAGACAGTTGGAAATGCAAGGTTGAAGGTCAGCAGAGAGGTTAGAGTAGATAAGGTACATTTAAGAATAATCAATGTAAAGATGGTTATTAAATCCATGGGAGCTGAGGAGTCTAGCAAGTGAAGTGGTGTTACTGAGAAGAGGAGAAGAGAATGGGGTCAAGGACAGAAAGCTGAGGGGCACTTAGAGGGTAAAATCTGGAAGATGATCCAGCAAAGGAAACTGAGAAGGTAAGATTAGATAGGTATGAGGATGAGAAAAGAATGATAATCTGACAACCTGGAGAGAAGTATTAAGGAGGAGAATGTGATCAACATAGTTAAAGGCTACAAGTTCAAGGAGAATGAATATTGAGAAAAGACCATAGGATTTCAAAACTAAGAAATCATTGCTTACTTTGGAAAGAACAGTCTGGTGGAATGACAAGGTGAGAAGCCAACTTGTGTCGAGTTAAGTAGTGAGAGGAGAGAAAAATCGAATCAATTTTTGTAGACAACTTTTTTCTTTACAAAGCATGGAAAAGATAAAGGAAAATGGCAGGGATGGAAGGCTCAAGTAAATGTGTTTTGTTTGTATTTATTCCCAAGGTGGAGGAGACATAGGTATGTTTTTAGCAATAGATAAATGAACCTGTAGACAGGGAGAGATTGGAAATAAGTGTAAGAAGGGGGGATGAGAGGGAGCATTGCTAGAGGAGATGGGATGAAATAGGATTACTTACACCAGTAGAGATTAGTCTTAATAAAACGTAAGATCACCTCATCATGTTAGATGGGAATAAAGGAAGAAATAGTGACAGAAAACACCTAAGGGAAATGAGGTGAAGAATGGAGAAGAGGGATCTCATGAGCATGGCTTAATTTTTTATATATGAGGCAAGAATCTCAATTGAGAGGGTGGGAGGAGACAGATCCATGGGACCTTAAAGTAAAGATGTAAAGGTTAGGAAATTAGTGAGATGATATGGATGGTACAGAAGGAGTGCCTACCTTCATCGAGGGCCCAGTTGCAGTTTTGTAACAAAAATTTGTAGTAGAATTAGTGAGAATATATGAATTAATTTCTCTACCTTTGTTCAACAGCATATATGTAAGAATAAAGGAAGCAAATGGTAGAAGTGATTCAAGGCTGAAGTTTGGCTGGGAATAATATGTAATGTGATAAGAACATTAGAGATTCAAGAGAGGAGGACATTATAAAGTTAATTTGGTTCACAAAGGGGTCAAGAGGAGGAAAAGGGCATAGAAGTGCTATTGCAGAAGGGATGGGTTGGGAGATAATTGAGGGGATCAAAGGATTAGCTATTACAGTGAAAATGAAGTTTACAGGATTTTTTGTTGTTGTTGCTGTTTTGTTTTGTTTTGTTTTGTTTGTTTTTTAAGAAAAGGCAGAAGGAGTGGTGAAAAGCCACTGGTCATGATGTGGTAAAGGGATTTTGGGTTTAATGAGCATGGAAGTGTCAGAGAAACCTGGAGGGACTTACGTGAGCTGATGATGAGTGAGATGAGCAGAACCAGAAGAACATTGTACACAGTATCATCAACATTGAGTGTTGACCTACTGTGATGGACTATATTCTTCTCACCAATGCAATGGTACAGAAGAGTTCCAGGGAACTCATGATAGAAGAGGATCTCCAAATCCAAGAAAAAAAAAGAAAGAAAGAACTGTGGAGTATAGATGCTGATTGAACCATATTATTTCTTTTGTTTTGGGTGCTGTTGGTTTTTTTTTCTATTTTGAGGTTTTGCATCACTGCTCTGATTCTTTCTCTTGTAACAGGATTAATGCAGAAATAGGATTAATGTTATTATGTGTATATATATGTGTGTGTATATATATCTATATGTATATGTATAGATATATATAGATATAACCTATATCAGATTACCTGCTGTCTAGGGGAGGGGGGAGGGAGGGGAGGGAGGGAGGGAGAAAAATCTGAAATTGTAAAGCATGTATAAACAAAAGTTGAGAACTATCTTTACATGTAACGGAAAAAATAAAATATCTCAAAAAAAAAATGAGCATGGAAGTGGCAAATAAATAACTGGAGCAGAATCTATTAGGCTTCAGCTAGTTTTGTTGTTTTTTTTTTAAAGGCAGAGCAAACAAACATGATCTCAGACAGAGGGAAAAGAATCGACCTCATTAAAAGGGATAAGCAAGAAAACAATATTTTTCTAAAAAGAATCATAGAAAGACTGTGCCAACACAGTCCCCAGGCAGGCTATGCCAGAGAAACTTACCACCCCCCCCCCTGCCTCCAGATCAGCTGCAGCACCAGCAACTTGTGGAAATAAGCTTAAGGTGGGGTGAGAGGACTGAATAGCTGGTGTGGGGGGGGGGACCTGAGGGGGGGTGGAAAATACAGGGATATCTGCAGGATCTAAGGAGGAATTTAGCTATCCTTCCCCTGCAGGGAACCAGGAGGAATCTTGAGCAGTGGAAAGCTCAGATGAGGGAGGGGCACAGCTTCATCAGAAGCTAAGAACCACCACAGCACACAAAGTTTTGCAGGCTGGTTAATTAGCAAGTTGGCTTAAGGTTATCTTCAGACCAGAGAACAGGCCAGGCAAGTGAAGAACCTGCCCTTCCTCAAACCAAAATACCTGGGACCCTCTGAAGCTTGGGAGAGTGTAGCTTGGAAGTAGGGCCCATTGTAAGAGGGTGTTAAAAGTCAAGTAAAAGATGGCAAGATGAGCAAGCAAAGAAAACTGAGAACTATAGAAAGTTTCTTTACCCACAAGGAAGATCAAGGTGCACCCTCAGAATATGATAGAAATCTCAAGCCCTCTACATCCAAAGCTTCCAAGAAAAATATGAATTGGTGTCAGGCCATGGAAGTGTTCAAAAAGGGATTTGAAGAAAAAATAGGAGAGAAAGAGGGAAGATTTAGAGAGGTGGAGGAAAGAATGGAAAGGGAAATGAGAGTGATGCAAGAGAGTCATGAGAAGAAAGTTAACAGCTTGAAAAGCCAAATGGAAAAGGACATACAAAAGCTCTCAGAAGAAAATGATTGCCTAAGAACTAGGATTGAACAAATGGAAGCCAGTGACTTTATGAGAAAAGACACAGTGAAGCAAACCCAAATGAATTTAAAAAAAATAGAAGGCACTATGAAATATCCCCTTGGAAAAAAAAACTTACCTGGAAAATAGATCCAGGAGAGATAATTTGAAAATCACTGGAATACCTGAAAACCATGATCAAAATAATAATTTAGACATCATTTGCCAAGAAATTGTCAGGGAAAATTGTCATGGTTCTAGAAGCAGAAGGTAAAATAGAAATTAAAAGAAACCACTGATTACCTCCTGAAAGAGATCCCAAAAGGAAAACCTCCAGGAATATTATAGCCAAATTCCAGAGCCCCCAGGTCAAGGAGAAAATATTGCAAGGAGCTAGAAAAAAAAGGAATTCAAATACTGTGGAGCTACAGTAAGGATAAAACAAGATCTAGCAGCATCTACATTAAATGACCAGGAGGGCGTGGTATATGATATTCTGGAAGTCAAAGAAACCAGGATTACAGCCCAAAATCACCTACTCAGAAAAATTGAGTATAATCTTTCAGAGGGAAAAAATGGCACTTTAATGAAAAAGAGGACTTTCAGGCATTTGTGATGAAAAGACATGAATTGAATAGAAAATTGGACTTTCAAACATAAGACCCTAGAGAAGCATAAAAAGGTAATCAGGAAAAAAGAAATCATGAGAAATATTAAAAGATTAAACTGTTTACATTCCTACATGGGAAGATAATACTTCTAACTCATAAGAATTTTTTCAATATTAGGGCAGCTGAAAGGAATATACTTAGAGGACAGGTCTGAACTGAATTTGAAAGGATGACATCTGTAAAGAATTTTTTTTTTGTTTATCCTTGTTTTTTGTGGGGCAGTCAGGGTGGGGTGGTTTATATCTGTGGCCAGATTTGGGATTGGGGCCTCCTGGGTCTAGGGCAGGTGCTTTGTTCACTGTGCCACCTAGCTAACCCATGATGACTCTATAAAATAAAGTTAAGGAGTAAGTGGAATGCACTGGAAGAAAGGGAAAGTGAGAGGTAGACTGAGGAAAAGTAGCTCACATAAAAGAAATAAGAAAAATCTTATGGAGGAGAGGGGAAGAGGGGAAGGAGTCGGGGAGTCAGTGAACCTTATTATCATCAGAATTGGTTCAAAGAGGGAATAACATTTATACTCAAGTGAATATAGTAATATATTTTGCCCTGAGGGAAAGTGGGAGGGAAAGGAAATAAGAGGGGAGGGGAGAAGGGAAGGAAGAAAGGGCAGATTGGGTGAGGGAGCAGTAAAAAGCAAAACACTTTCAAGGAAGGTGAAGATGTTCTGCATAACTGCACATGTATGATATATAGAATTGCTTGATTTCATAAGGAGGATTAAGGAAGGAGTGAGGAAGAAAATTTAGAACACAGAATTAGCTTAAAAACCTTAATCTCTTCAGAACGGGTGAAAGGAGGGAATAACATACACACCCAATTGGGAGAAGTAATCTATTTAACCCTGAAGTAAAATAGGAGGGGAAGGGGATAAGGAGGAAAGGGTGAAAGAAGGAAGGGAGTGCAGAGCAAGGAAGGGGGCAGTCAGAAGCAAAACATTTCTGAGGAGGAATAGGGTAAAAGATAGAAAATAGAGTAGATATCATGGGAAGGGAATAGGATGGAGGGAAATAGTTATGATGATTGATTATATTGGAAAAATGCATGGTACCTACTTTGCTGGACTATTGTGAAGAAAATTATTTGTCAAGTTGAAGGTACTGTATAAACAGGATGCTATCAGAAAAACCTGGAAAGACCTACATGAACTGAAAAAGAGTGAAATGTACTGTATACAAAAGAACGGCAATAGTATAAGATTATCTACTTAGAAGGCTGTGACTATTTTCTTTTTCTTTTCTTTTCTTTTTTTTTGCAGGACAATGAGGGTTAAGTGACTTGCCCAGGGTCACACGGCTAGTGAGTGTCAAGTATCTGAAGTAAGATTTGAACTCAGGCACTCCTGAAACCAGGGCCAATGCTTTATCCACTGTTCCAACTAGCTGTCCCTGATGTGGTTATTTTCTGCAATGCAATGATCTAATATAACTCTGAAGGACTTATGAAAATTTTAGTCCATGTACAGAGAAAGAACTGATGGTATCTGAAAACAGATCGAAGCACTTTTTTTGATAGTTCCTTAATCTGAAGTTTTGTTTTTGTCTGTTTTCTTTTATAAGCTGGCTAATGTGGAGATGTTTTACATGACTACTTATGTATAACTTAGATTGAATTTCTTGAGTTCTTGGGGATGGGGGATCAGAACAGAGGGAGGAAGAGAAGTTCAAATACAAAGTTTTTAAAAATTGATGTCAAAAATTGTATTTACGTGTAATTCTGAAAATAAAATTCTAAAGAAACAGGAAAAAAAACCTAAACAATGAAGTAATAGCAATACTAAACATGTATATATCAAATGACATGACATCTAAATCCTTAAAGGAAAAGTTAAATGAATTATGGGATGACATTATAAAACTATACTAGTAAGGTACCTAAACTTTCCCCTCTCAGAGCTAGACAAATATAAACATAAAATAAATAAGAAAGAAACAAAGAAATGAATGATATCTTAGAAATGTTAGAAATGATAGCCCTTTGGAGAAAATTCAGTAGTAGTGGAAAGGAATCTACTTTTGTTCTCAGCTGTTCATGGAACTTTCAGAAAAATTGATCTTGTTATAAGGTACAAAAACTTACAACCAAATGCAGAAAAGCAGACATATTGAATTCACCTTTTCAGACCTTAATACAATTAATTTATATTTAATAAAGAATCATGGAATCTTAGATTAAAACATCATTGGAAACTAAATGATATAATCCTAAATAATGAATGGGTCAACAAAAATAATCATAGAAATAATCAATAATTTCATTAAAGAAATGACAAGCATGACCCAACATTCCAAAATTTGTGGGATACAGGCAAAGCAATACTTAAGGGAAATTTTACATCTCTGTGTACATCAATACAGGAGAGAAAGAGCACATCAATGAATTGGGCATGCCACAAAAAAGTAGAAAAATTACCAAAAAGATTACCAATTAAACATTAAAATGGAAATCATGAAAATCAAATAAGAAAATAATAACATTTAAAATAAAAACATACATTAAATTAATATATAAAACCAAGAGTTGGTTTAATGAAAACAAAAACATAAACCATTTGTTAATTTGGTTAAAAAATAAGGGAAACTAAATTACAAATATCAGGTGAAATTAAAGCAATAATTAGTAGTTATTTTGTCCCCATTATGTGCCAGTAAAATTTGCCAATATCAGTGAAATGCATGAATATTTACAAAAATATAAATTGCTCAGATTAATAAAGGAAGAAATAGAAAACTGAAGAATCTTATCTTAGAAAAAAGAACTCGAACAATTCATAAATGTGCTCTACAAAAAAAAATAATCCCTAGGATCAGACAGATTTACTAGTAAATTCTAATAACTGTTTATGGAATAATTAATTCCAAAACTATGTAAACTACTTGAAAACATAGTTAAAGAAGTCCTACTATATTTTTTATATGATACAACTATGGTTTCCCTACATAAGCCCAGTTCAACAAAAGCAGAAAGAATTCTATAGATAAATTTCCTTAATGAATATCAATGAAAAATATTAAATAAAATACTAAAAAAAGATTACAGCAAAATATCACAATTACATACTATGACTAGGTGGGATTTATACCAGGAATGCAGAAATGGTTCAGTACAAGGAAAACTGTCAGCATATTTGTTCATATCAATAACAATAACAACAAAAATCAAGTAATTATATCAATAGATGCAGGAAAAGCCTTTGAGATTAGCAACACTTATTCATATTAAAAGCACTAGAAAGCATAGAAATCAAACAACATTTTCTTAAAATGATAAGCAGTATCTCTCTAAACCCATGAGTAAGCAGTATGTGTAAGAGGGATAAAGCTGAAGCCTTTCCAAGAAGATTAGGAGAGAAGAATATTCATTATCACCATTATTATTCAATATTGTACTATAAATGCTAGCTATAGTAATGAGACAAGAAAAAAGTTCTAAAAATAGGCAATGAGGAAACAAAATATAACTTTTCGTATGCCCTAATGGTATACTTGGAGTACTGTAGAGAATCAATGAAAAAAATATTTGAAATAAATAACAACTTCACCAGAATTGCAGGATACAAAATAAATCGAAATAAATCATAAGAATTTCTATCTACTACCAAGAAAACCCAGCTGGAATAGATAGAAAGTGAAATTCCACTTAAAATAACTATAGATGACATAGATACTTGGGTGTCTACCCAACAAAACAAACCCAGGGACTATAGGAACAAAATTATAAAGCACTTTTCACACAAATGAAGACAGATCTAAATAACTGAATAAATATTAATTACTCATAGACAGGTTGAGCCAATATAATAAAAAGCATAATTCTATCTAAGCTAATTTAATTGATGCCATGTCAGTCATCATACCAAAATGTTATTTCATATAGCTAGAAAAAATAAAATTTATCTAGAAAAACTAAAGATGCATATCAAAAGAAACAATAAAAACTATGTTTATTATATATATTTACTATTATTATTATGTTATTGTTTCTACATAGCCTACATTTCTTTTCTATTTTTTCAAATGAGCAGGTAATTTTGTTACTTTTTAAAAATCATAAAAATTATTTTATAATTTTTGTTACATGTAAATATAGTTTTCAACATTTGTTTTTATAAGACTGTTAGTTCCAAATTTGTGGCCCTCCCTCACTTACCTCCCCTATCCCCAAGACAGGAAGCAATTCAATATAGTTTATATATGTACAACCACGTTAAACATATTTTTGCATTAGTCGTGTGGAAGAAGAATCAGGTCAAAGGGGAATAAAAACCGCAAAAAATGAAAAAAACAAAACAAAACCAAAAACATTTCATAGTTTTTTGTTTGTTTGTTTTTTTGTAGTGAAGAGCATTTTCCATCATGAGTCTTTTGTAATTCTCTTGGATAATTGTATTGCTTAGAAGAGTTAAGTCTATCACAGTTTATTATCACACAGTGTTGATGTAACTGTGCCCAATATTCTCCTGGTTTTGCTCATCTCACTCAGTATCAGTTTATGTAAGTCTTTCCAGGTTTTTCTGAAGTTTGCCTGCTCATATTTTCTTATAGCACAATATTATTTCATTGCATTCATATATCACAGTTAATTCAACTATTCTCCAATGGATGAGCATCCCCTTGATTTCTAATTCTTTGCCAACATACAGAGAAATGCTGGAAATATTTGTGTACATGTGGATCTTTTTCCCTTTTTTATGATCACTTTGGGATACAGACTTAGTAGTGGAATCGCTGGGTCAAAGGGTATATATACACAGTCCCATAGCCCTTTGGGCATAGTTCCAACTTGCTCTCCAGAATGGATGGATAAGTATACAACTCCACTAAAAATGAAGTAGTGTTCCAATTTTTCCACAGCTTCTCCAAAATATATTATTTTCTTTTTTGTCACATTAGCCAATCTGATAGGTGAGGTGGTACTTCAGAGATGTTTTCATTTGAATTTCTCTAATCAGTAGTGTTTTAGAACATTTTTTCATATGGCAATAGATAGCTTTGATTTCTTTTTTTTTCTTTCTTTCTTTTTCTTTCTTTTTTTTTTTGTGAGGCAATTGAGGTTAAGTGACTTGCCCAGGGTCACACAGCTAGTAAGTGTCAAGTGTCTGAGGCCATATTTGAACTCAGGTCCTCTGGAATCCAAGGCCAGTGCTCTATCCACTGTGCCACCTAGCTGAAAACTTCATGTTCATATCCTTTGACCATTTCTCAATTGTGGAATGATGTGCATTCTTATAAATTTGATTTCATTCCCTATATCAGAAACACTGGCTGTAAAAAAAATTGTTTCCCAACTTTCCACTTCCATTCTAATTTTGGCTGCATTGCTTCTGTTTGTACAAAACCTTTTTAATTTAGTGTCATCAAAATCATCCATTTTGCATTTCATAATATTCTCTATCTCTTGTTTGGTCATAAATTCTTCTTCTCTTTACAAATTTGAGAAGTAAACTATTCCTTCCTCTTCTGATTGACCTATGGTATCACCCTTTATGTCTAAATTATGTACCCATTTTTACCTTATTTTGGTACATGGTAGATGTTGGTCCTTGCTTAGTTTCTGCCATACTGTCTTCCAGTTTTAGCAGCAGTATTTGTATAATAATGAGTTTTTATCCCAGAAGCTGGAGTCTGTGTTTGTCAGAAAGTAGATTTTTATAGTTATTTACTATTGTGTCTCCTATACCTAACCTATGCCATTGATCAACCACTCTATTTCTTACCCAGTATCAACTAGTTTTGATGACTGCCACTTTATAATGTAGCTTTAGATTTGGTACAGCTAGCTCACCTTCCTGTGTATATTTTTCATTAGTTGCCTTGATATTATTAACCATTTTTTCTTCCATTTAAATTTTATTACTTTTTCTAGCTCTAAAAATAAATTTTAGTTAGTCTTATTGGGATGGGACTAAATAAGGAAGTTAAATTAGGTAGAATTGTCATTTTTATTATATTAGCTCAACCTATTCATGAGCAATTGATATTTTTCCAATCATTTGGATCTGATTTTATTTGTGTGAAAAGTGTTTTGAAATTGTTTTCCTAGAGTTCCTGACTTTGCCTTGGCAGGTAGACTCACAAATATTTTATATTGTTCAACGTACTTTACATGGAATTCCTCTTTCTATCTCTTACTTCTGAGCTTTTATATCCTGCAAATTTGCTAAAGTTGTTAATTGTTTTAGGTAGTTTTTTTTTTTTAATTTCATTTGATTCTCTTTGTTCTCTTAGTATACCATCATATCATCTGCAAAGAGTGATAGTTTTGTTTCCTTGTTGTCTCTTCTAATTGTTTTTATTGCTTTTTTTCTCTTACTGGCAAAGCTAACATTTCTAGTACAATATTAAATAAAAGAGGTGATAATGGACATCCCTGTTTCACTCCTGATCTTATTGGGAATGTCTTTTACTTATCCCCATTATATATATATATAGATAGATAGATAGATAGATAGATAGATAGATAGATAGATAGATAGATATAGATATAGATATAGATATATAGATATATATAGTTTCCTGATGATTTTAGATAGATACTGCTATTATTTAAAGGAAAGCTCTGCTTATTCCTACCCTCTCTTGTGTTTTTAAGAGGAATGAGTGCTATATTTTCTCAAAAGCTTTTTCTGCATATATTGAGATAGCCATATGATTTTAGTTAGTTTTCTTATTGATGCAGTCAATTATGTTGAGAATTTTCCTAATGTTGAACCAGCCGTGAATGCCTGGTATAAATCCCACCTGGTCATAGTGTATTATCATGGTGAAAAATTTCTGAAATCTCCTTGCTAATAATTTATTAAAAATTTTTCATCAATATTCATTGGGGACATTGGTCTGTAATTTTATGTTTTGGCTTTGCTTGGTTTAGGTATCAACACCATATTTGTGTCATGAAAGAAATTTTGTAGAACTCCTTCACCTATTTTTCTCAATAATTTATATAATATTCAAATAGATTTTTCTTTAAATGTTTGGTAGAATTCACTTGTAAACCCACATGTCCTGGAGATTTTTTCTTAGGGAATTCATTAATGGCTTGTTCAATTTATTCTTCTAAAATCTGGCAATTCAGGTACTCTATTTCCTTTTCTGTTAATCTGGGCAATTTATATTTTTGTAAGTATTGATCCATTTAATTTAGATGGTCAAATTTATTGGCATACAGTTGGGCAAAATAGCTCCTATTTAATGCTTTAATTTCTACTTCATTGGTTGTGAATTTACCCCTTTCATTTTTGATACTGGTAATTTGGTTCTCTTCTTTTTTTAAAAGAAATTAACCAAAGGTTTATCTATTTTATTTATTTTTTTTCATAAAACCAGCTCTTACATAGACTGCATTTCTAACTTCTCCATTTCTCCCAAAACTATGCCACATAAAATAGAATTTGTATATAGCTACAACACAAACGGCATAGAGCATTGAACTTTGATTCAGGAATAACTAAAATCAAATATCATCTTAGATACTTTCTGGATATTTGACCTTAGATTAATCATTTAACCACCTTCAGTCCCAGTGTCCACATCTTTTAAATAATAGTATATAGAATAATAGGATTGTTGAGAAGAGCCAATGAGAAAATATTTATAGAGGACTTCACAAATCTTAAAGTATATTAGAAATCCTGTTATTATTATAATTATTTTAAGAGAATAAAGAAAAATTAATAAATAAATGATGCCCTATTCTGAGTGCCTTGTTGATTTTTGTGAGGAGCTCATGGCCAAGGTATTAAAAAGGAAGAGTAACACTCAAGGATCATATCATATAGTATAAACTATACATACAAGTGTGAGTCTTCCTTGTTCTTCACTCAATTCCATGGAAAAGCATAGACCAAAGTGGCACAGGTATAGAATGGAATCTTCAACCTGATCAAGAGCATAGACCTCTGGATTTCTGCCCCTATATTTATTTGGTCTATCATTGGACAATATCGACAAGTAGGAGTAGGATATGGGGTCAGTCAATAAGCATGTATGCCATACTTCAATCCCATTCCCTACTTATCTTACATAACAGCATTGTTATTAGGAAAGTTTGCTAACCTTATATAAAATGATTATATTAAATTCACCAAAGCAATTGTGGTAAAGAAAACTTTATATGCATTCCTTAAATGAAGCTGACTGAGGTTTTGGGTACCTAATTATTTTCTGGTATATAGGTGGGTCAATCAGTGGTCAAATATGGGTTATTTCTATAGGCTAAGACCTATAGATAGACCACTCTTCACCCTTTTTATTGTTATTAGAACACGATGACTTTTTCAGCAGAATGAATGTTTCCAGAGACCATGGTCACTGTAATTATATGACAAAGTCAATAATATTTCAAAATGATAAGTAACAAGTCTTTGATTCCACAGTTGAGGTATAAACTTAAATATGTATTAAAGACATTATAAAGATTCACATCAAAGTAAACTAAATAGAAAATGTTAACAGTGGAAGTAAATGAACATTTCTTCAGGTTCATAAACATATTTTCAAATGTCTTAGTTTTATCATAAGTAAAATTACTGTGAAAAATATCAACATTTTATGGAAGGAGGAAAATTCTACTTACAAAACTTTTATTGTCATTAGTAAACCCAAGTTATTCTTTTGAACCTTGTAGCAGTCCCCTCCCCCACTTTTTAATTTTTTAAAAATTTTGTCCCAGAAAGCAAAGTGTCCTCAAGGCAAAATTACTAAGAAGTTTGTTTGTCTTTCACTCTGCTCGCTGCCTAACTACTTCAGCTATTTAGTCCTCTGGTGACTACATGGGGCCGCTTATCCTACTTCCTCAGGCTTGCTCTCCTGGAGTTGTACACATGGTTTTCATCTTTTCATCTACCCTCCCTGACTGCCTGCCTTCAAAACTCAGCTCAAAGCACACCTTGTACTAGTTGTTTTTTTTTTCCCCAGTCCTTCCAGCTGTTAGGGTGTTTGCTCTAAGGTTTTCTTCCATCTAACTCAGTAGAGTAATTTTGATTTGTGATTTTGACTTCGCATCCCCAGTGCTTAACAGAATACATAGCACATAGCAAGCATTTAATAAATGATTCTTATTAACTCCTATGCCCCTTTCCATCAGTTTTCATCCTATGCTAGGCAAAATATAAATTAAATTTTACTAATGGAAAATTTTAAAAATACTTTCTGAAGCAAAGTTAGCATTCTGAGTATATAGAGAATTGAATTTGGAGACAGGAAGAACCAGATTATGTTTCTGCCTCTGATGAGTATTTTCTATGTGATCCTCTCTTAAATCCACAACTTGAAAAGATGATGATGACCACTGTTAAAATACCAATGAAATATACCAACGAAATCACAAAGCTATTGCCTATCCCTATTCTTTCAGAAATCAGTGCCTAATCCCAAAAGGAGTGTGACATCTTTGGGGACAAAGAAATAAATGCCTCTTATCTCCACTCCATATGAAATCATTTGCTATTCCATGGCAGTTATATAACTAAGAGATCTTTTTTTTTCTTTTCCTATTCACCTGCCAAACACTCAAGTTCCAAACTCTAGCATCCCTAACTCTGGTCTTTCTTTTCTCTAATCCACTCATTAAATTAGTAAAATAATCTTCTAAGGCACAAGAATGGTCACTCCTTGAATCAAAAATGTCTTGTTCCCCCCATTCATTGAGCAAAATAGATGTATCCTGGCTTTCTATTTAAAGTGTTTTACAATCTGTGTCTTATCTTATTGTCACATTCTACATTACAAACACACTGGCTTACCAATTGTTTCCCAACCTTGTCAACCCCACCTCTGTCCTCTAGTCACTCATATAAGCTATCTGGTAGGCTTAAAGTTTACTAATTTCTTTTCAAGGATAAACTGTGAGCCAAGTGTCCCTTTAGTGGCACTATCTTTATAGATTCTAACTTCCTTTATGAAGAACATTTAAATTTTGATATATTTTGGTTGATCAGTTGATCACCTCACTGGGCTTTGAACAAGGATTCCACATATATAGCATATACAATTAAATAAATATTTATATAGTATGAAAAAGTAGTCATTATTAGCCTCTTTATCACCCCCATTCATTATACCATTCATAACTATGCCAATAAAATGTAGCTAGGTAGAACTGAGAACCATTAAATATATTTCTTTGTCTTGCATTTCACATGGCAAAATCATTCTCTTGCCTCTAATAATCTCTACTCTCCAAAAAAAAAAAAAAGAGTGCTACAAGGTGTGGCATTTGAGACATTGAGGACTAACCTTCTTCTGCCTAAATTATTGGGGAAATAGGATGGAGTTTTAAAGATATTGCTACTTATAAATTAATAGCTATTGCACCCATTTAGGTAGTAAGCATTTATTAAATCATATTAAATGTTGGAGGGCATTGATAGCATTTAACATAAGCTGAAAAACCCCCAGGACCATATTGTCTAAGTGATCACATAGCTCCCAGCAGAGTTCAGAAACTCTATATGAGAGAGAGAGAGAGAGAGAGAGAGAGAGAGAGAGAGAGAGAGAGAGAGAGAGAGAGAGAGAGATCAGCCTTCCTAGGCTAGGGTCCACCAGAATGGCATTCACCTTATGATCTCCAACTCTTTTCCTCTTCTAATAGAGGTGGTTCTTACACACTGATCAAAGATAATTGGCTAGAATCATTCAATTCCATTGGTTGAGGTGATCTGAGGGTGGTCCATACTTAAATGAGCTGTACTATGACCTAATGATGTATTGACTTAATGGTGAAGTGTGCAAAAACACCATCTCTGAAGAGCAAAGCAGATGAAGTCTATGTGGGGTTTCTATCTCTACTTTACTGAGTTATTCTGATTTCCATTTCTATTGATCCACCTATGGTCTCCTGGACTGGTCCCAAATGAGATTAGGTAAAATTTCTCAACTAAACCTTGGGGGAAGGGAGTCCATGTGTCCCCAAAAAGTATATTATTAATAATTATTTTCTCACAAAGGAAAACCAATTGGATCTCAGTGTCTGGCCAAATTGATCCTCAGATAACAGATAGCTGTTTGTCATGTATATATTTGGAATTTTCTCAGAACTTTTTCATGATAAGACCTGATTAATATGGAAATATTAAAGATATATTTAGAATTTGTTATCATTTATGATTTCTATAATAAAACACAATTTTATGCCAGAAAAATTGAGTATTCAATGAAAATTGATGAGTAACCACAGAATATAAAGATTGATTTACTTTATAAAACATTTTGAAGTTAGATTTTTAACATTATATTATGTTTAAAAAAAACCCCTGATGATTCATAATTACAATCAGATACATGAAATTATGTTGTTATGGTGATTAATGATATTTCTTTGTTTCATTTGAAGAATTTGACTTCACCTGATTTCTCAGTATGTGCCTGAGGTTTGTTGATTAATTATATAGCAGAAGGTTGTCAGGACTAGATGGTTAATTAGAAGTGATCATAGTTATAGATGTGTTATAAACTTGTATATGAATAGTCATCGATGCTATAAAATGTGTTATCACATTTCCCCACATTATTCATGTCTGTGTATTTATAGAAGTGATTGAAATCAACATAATATTTTGACACTGCAATTATTTGAAAAGACAGTTGCATTTTATAGTGCTTAGAATAAGACTCCGATACTGAGGCAGTCATGTAGAATCAAAGAAACTTTTCTCAGTCCATTCAATGGAGTTGGAATCTCTACATTACAGCTACAGTAATTGTGGGTTTTAAGGGTCACATTAATTTTATGGGAATCCAAATCAGTTTTGAATGGAGGAAAGCAGCATGCAGATTTAAAAAATTAAGGAAGACACAGGTTATTCTTGTTTAAGAGCCACCATGTTTAATGGAGGCTAACAATCTAAAGTTCAGGTCAATATTTAATATCAGAAGGTAACTAAGTCAGTAATGAATGTTGAGTAGTTATACCCCTAAACTAAAATATGATTAGAAGGACATGTAAGACAACAACAAAAACAATAAAATTATAATTTAGCCTATGATGGTGGGCAACTAGGTGTTTCAGTGGATACAGTGTTAGGTCTGGAGTCAAGAAGAACCAAGTTCAAATCAAGCCTCAGATATTAATTAGCTGTGTGATAGTGGGGAAGTCACTTAATCCTTTTTGCCTTGGTTTCAACATCTGGCAAATGAGCCAGAGAAGGAAATGTCAATCCATTCCAGTATGTTTGCCAAGAAAACCCCAAGTAAGGTCATGAAAAGTTGTACATGACTGAAATAACTTAACAACAACAAAGGTTAAGATAGTACTGAGATTGGAAAATAAGCAGGGACATGGAGGACATCTAGACTTCTTTTTACATAGTACTCAACACTGAAAAGGAATGGGCTGGAGTTGATATCTAGAATTTTTGATCCATTGTACTTTGATTTGGGGCCATATGGGAAGGTAGTGATCTGAGAGGACATATTCACAATGGCACATACGTTGACACTCCTGCATAACTATAATCACATTTAATTGAGAAATATGAGAAAATACCATGTCCAGCTGCTCCTCATTTACTACCTTAAAATAAATCCCACTAAAAAGTGACATATGTGTGGTTCTTGGAAAACTTTCAAGAAAAAAAAATGTCATCATATATAATCTAAAAGGTTCCTCCCCCATTCTTTTCTGATGTCCATTATGTGATGCCATGTGGAGCTGAAATATAAATTTTTAATTTGATTTTTATTCCATAAAAGTTTGGCTCTCTAGTTCATTATAATATGAAGATTACTCTGTTTTTGAACCCTATGCCATTGGAACATGGCCAGTGGCATATTCTACCAAATTGGAAAGATTTCTAATATAGTCCTAACGTTATACTATGCCTGATAGGTAATCATGTAGTGGCTAATCACCAGGAGACAATTATTTTTTTGGGGGGGACTATGGTGACCCGTGAAAGAAATGGAAGTACAAGGTAGTTCCAGTGTATTCCCTTTTCACTTTCACCATGAAAATAAAATGTCAGGAATTGAAAATGAGGTTACCAAGAGACATCATTTTTGGGTTGTTCATGAACATAAATTTAATTGTTGTCATTCTGAATATGAGATCTCTGTTTAAAAGTCAAGGTATCATATTTTTAGAAGAATTAAAGCTAATCCATATTGATACCATCTTTATCAATGCAACTAGAATTTCAAAAGAAGTTGAAATTGTTGAAATGGAAGAATGGCTCAAAGATTTCCCTCAGAGATAAAAAAAAATAGGATAAGATGTTCCATACTGTGTCCACATGTACTTTGATATTTAATTAATTCAGTGGAAAATGACTATAAAATCTCATTGTGAATGATCACATTGAAAGGTAGTATTTCTTTTATATAATATTCACACCCTTTGGGGCAACAAACAAACAAAAAGAAGCTTAGTATTGTATCTTTATTAATATGCTACCAAAATTGACCCTTTCATTTAATATGAGATTGGTTTTTTAATATCTTCATTTATATAGATGGAGTTGGTATTAAAAGCTTCAGAGATTTCCATCCTTATATTTTATTACTCTTTTTCCAACATGAAACATTCAAGGTATTTTCTTCTCTTTTCTCCCATGACACTCCATTTCTAGCCTTCTCCCTGGCCTGGAATGCACTAACTCCTCAAGTCTACACCATACAAGCATTTACTTATTTCAGTATATAGCTCAAGTATCGCTGTCCAGTATACTGCCTGGAACATAGTACTTAATAACATTTGCTGATTGACTGCTTGTCCCATACTAATAGTGTCCTTCATAATTATATACTGGATTTAACTTCCTAGTATTTACTTTGGAATTTAATTTATAATATTCTGGCATATGTACAAGTTGTCTCACCTATTAGTATGTAAGCTTCTGGAAACCAGAGACTGTTTCATTTGTTATAGTAATACCTCTAAAGCCTGGAGAATAATAACATTTTTAAAGCACTTGTTTATATTGTACTCTAAGAAAACAAAAATGGAATAGTTTCAGAGGAACCTGGGAAGATTTTTATGAAATTATGTAGAGCAAATTAAGCAGAAAAGGAGAAAAATTAATTTATTTTATCTATTTTAAAAATAAATTTTATTTTTATGTCTGCATTCTTCCCTCCTAATTATTTCCTCTAATCCCCACTGAGAAAGGAAGCAACATAAGCTCTTGTTATAAACGGGTAGAGTCAAGTAAAATAAACATTTGGGCCAAATCCAAATATAGGTTCGTGTGTGTGTGTGTGTGTGTGTGTGTGTGTGTGTATGTGTCCATTACTGGATCATGAATACTCTGGAATGCTAGTGGTCATTGTACTGATTGGAAGTCTTAGTACTGTGGAATATGGATGCTGATTGAACCATACTATTTCAGATTACCTATATCAGATTACCTTCTGTCTAGGGAGAGAGGGAGAAAAATTTGAAATTGGAAATCTCATAAGAACAAATGTTGAAAACTATCTCTACATGTAACCAGAAAATAATAAAATACTTATATATATATATATAATATTATATCATAGTCACATACCTACAAATGTATATTATGTAATATTCATTTAATATTCTAATATTCACATTTAATCTGTAACAACTCATTTTGGAATATATAGTAGTTTGTTTTCTGATTTTTGCTTTTACCAGTAGTGCTGGTTTAAATATGTTTTCTCTAGATAAGTTTCAATGCTTCTGTGAATTTTTCTTCCTCTTCATTCTGAAATATGGTATTTAAACTCTGTTGCTTTTTTTTCCTGAATCACTAATTATTTTCAAGTTGCCTCAGTAAGTTTTTTTTAATATGACTGCATTAATTCTATTTATAGTGTTCTCAAATCTCCATGTTTTATAAATTAAGAAATTTTTTAAAATATTGCCACCTCTTCAGTTTTGTCTTCAAACTAAATCATTGTATTCCTTAGGGAGTTTAACATTTTCATAAGATTTTTCACCATCTTTTTTTTTTGCCTTTTTAAAAATTGAATTCCAAAAAAATGGACAGTGATACTCCACTGAATTATGGGTAAATCTGACTTCCATTGACCTTACATCTTTTATTTCATATATACGTCATTTATAAAACATTTGTTCAGGAAAATTGGAATACTTGTTTTTCTCTGAATAATTCATAATTGCAACTCTATGTATTTGCAAAAGTTATCTCCAGTTTGAAGTGTACATCCTTCTTATCTCAAACTTTCAGAATCTTTGTCTCCCTTCATTAAATAAATTCATGTCACGTCTTTTCATTAATTCAATATCATTCAACCACTTGTTATTCTTATGTCCGTTATCAGTATTCTAGATAGTATATTTACTTGCATATATACAGAATATCTTTGTACAATGGAAAGTCCTTCAGGGCAAAAACAATTTTTGGCTTCTGCCTTTGCATCGTCAGCACTATTTTCAGTATCTTGTACATAATAAGGATTTAAATATTTGTCAAATTAAATTATACCCCTCTGAAGGGTATTTTATTAGATCAAATTCAACTTCTACATTTATTGAACAATATTGTTATTGATGTAACCTGATTTTTCTCCTGGGGGCCCATCCTCATTTTCCTTTCTCCAATTATATGTATTTCATTATATATGAAAAAAATAGTTTTTGTTTTAAATAGTACATTACTTTAGATAGGTTTTCTTTTCTTTATTTTTTGTTGTATTTTTTTGTTTTGTTTTTGTTTGTTTGTTTGTTTGTCTGTTTTTGTGGGGCAATGAGGGTTAAGTGACTTGCCCTGGGTCATAAAGCTAGTAAGTGTTAAGTGTCTGAGGACAGATTTGAACTCAGGTCCCCTTGAATCCAGGGCTAGTGCTTTATCCACTGCGCCATTTAGCTGCCCCTCAGCTTCTATGAAGTGATTGTTCCTTAATTACCTTTTCTTGGAAGGAAGGAAGGAAGGAAGGAAGGAAGGAAGGAAGGAAGGAAGGAAGGAAGGATGGACAGACAATTCCTAACCACAAGGAGCTTACAATTTCATAATGGAATACTACACAGAGGACAGAAATGTGGACTGAGGGGAAGTTACTCAATGTGGAGAGTAAGGTGAAGAAGTCAGAGAATTTTCAGAATATTGTAGCCAGTTGAGAAAAGAGGAGTTGTTCTGAGCTGACTTCTGTTATGAAATCGATATTTGGACTGCATGGCCCTATACTCCATTTGGAGAGGCATAGAGTAGTGATGAGGTAGAGTACTAAGGGTGATGAAATATTGCAGATTATGGAATTTTTCCAGTATGGTGCTTCCTGGGAAATCAGTTCAGAAGTCACAGAAGTCAAAGATGGTGGATAGATAAATGGATGGATGGATGGATGGAACAATGGATGGATGAGTGAATAGATAGATAGATAGATAGATAGACAGACAGACAGATAAAATTTATTACATCTGACTTCAAAATACTGGAAAAACGAACTCATTTTAGGGTAACTATGTATAATATTACTGGTCCTCTTCTGTTCATTTTGCATAAGTTAATTATTCTCTGTAATCTTGTTGTTGTTGTTGTTTTGTTTGGGGCAATGAGGGTTAAATGACTTGCCCAGGGTCACATAGCTTGTAAATGTCAAGTGTCTGAGGCCATGTTCTCTGTTATCTTTATGTGAATTGGCTGGATGTAAGGTTTTATTGATCTAGGGAACTACTGAATGAAGATGTTCTCTACTGATTCAGCTCAGAACCTTCTATGCGACTTAACTGAAGTAATAGATGGTTAAATAGGGTGCTGAAATGTTGTGACTTTACCAGGCTCACACAGAGTCACACATTATTTTTTACCATAATATAATATTCCAATGTTTTCATCTACCACCATTTCCCAGTCAATCTCTAATAAATGGGCATCTATTTTGCCTACAATTTTTAGGGAGAGCTACTCTAACACCCTTGGGGATAAAGAGTGAGAACAAAATTAGCCATAGTGAAAATATGATCTTTTCTTATGCAGCAACTGCCAGCTACTGAGAAGCTATTTCAAGTATGTATTTCTGTTTATATGTACATGTGTACTTATCTATATCACAGTAGCATACCAATAGTTATGTCTCATTACTTCAGTTTATGATCACTCATTTTCTGTGCTCTATTAAGTGGAGCAGCAATTTTTGATTAATAACTGTTTAGTTTTTATCTATATGAAATGGGAACATAATAATTCTTCCTTTCACCCTTCTTCACCTCACCCACTCTGGTAGATGTTTTGAAAGGAGTTAGACAGAGAGTAGGTGACTGAATTAAGGAAAATTTCTTTTGTTAACGGAAAATATTTTTCTCTTAAGACCCAACCAGTCCTTTTAAATGGTATACCATATACACCCCAGAGTTGAAATTTTAAATTCTTTACACAGAAAAATGGTGTTATGTGAATATGATTCTCATGGTCATTTGAGAATGCTCAATACTTTCTTTGACTCTAACAGGAACAAATGTGTGATCTAAGTAGATTCAATGTGGTATGGAAGATAATGGAAATATATACATACATATCCATGTGTGACCTCAGTTAAACAAACTGAGATGTATTTATTAAGTATTTGTAAGGCACTATAATAGTATTCAAAGGGCCCAAACCAAGATAGACTCATCTCAAAATAGCTTAGTACCTTCTTGGGGATATAACATAGATAGAGGTAGACTGATTCATTATAGTTTGGTCTTGAGTGCTTATCCCAATACCTGGAACATATAATATTCTTACCAATACTTATTGATCATTTGATTCATATACACCATTTTGAATACTTCCAATTAATATAGTGATATGAGAGGTCCAAAAAGTATCCAGCTCTCCCACAAAGACTTAAGCAAGGTACTAAAAAGATCAGTGATAAAGAAAACTGAAGAGAAATAGTTGTAAGTTCCTCCATTAATGTAGGACTGCACAAAGTGAATGTGCAAAGCTTAGTAGGTTTCTGAGCCAGGACAAGAAAGAGAAGACAGAAGATGCCCTTGTGACATAGTACAGAAAACCATTGGTGTCTTGGACTGAGCAGCAGAGGACAGAGTTAGCCACCAGAGTTAGCCACCAAAGCTCATTGTACAGGGAAATAATACAAGTCAGGGCATCCATACTTGGGTCTTCCAAGAGGCCTAAAGCCAGTGAGCTACAGGAGAAGACAAAAATTAGATGAATACCTGGGCAGCACACATTAGGGCTGGCCTGAAATAGTATTCAGAAAGCTAGCACTTTGTCACTACATTGGAGAGAGTATAGAATACTGGGCCATTGATACAATATATATACGTATAGTACTAGTGACCTCCTGACCACAGAGGGAAAGGAAGAAACAGAGCTTATATACCAATACATTAGAGTAGGAGTGGGTGGGCTCTGTCTCCAGAACAATTTCTCTATGCAGAAGCTAACAAAGGTCATATGAGTTAAGAGAATAAACAGATAACAAAATGAAAAAATATTATAAGTAAAAAGAAGCCTATGAGTTAATAAAAAAAATAGATTTCCAAGTTTTTTTAAATGCCTCCAAGGGGATAAAATCAAAATTCTTGGTATTAAGAATTGTGGATGGGTGTCAACTAGGTGGTGCAGTGGATAAAGCACTGGCCCTGGATTCAGGAGAACCTGAATTCAAATCTGGCCTCAGACACTTGACACTGAATAGCTGTGTGGCCCTGGGCAAGTCACTTAACCCGCATTACCCCATAAAAAGAAAAACCAAATTTTGAATGAATGGAAAGAAGGAAGTAAAATATTTTTTGGGTGGTGGAGTTAAAGTGTCTGAACCCATGCAAATTACTCAACCTGTCTATGCCTCACTTTGTTCTTTGATAAAATGAGGGAGTATCAAGTCAGTGACCTCCAAGTTTCCATATAGTAATAAAAAGATGATTATATGATCTTGGTGGGGGGGAGAAAGCTTTTTCAAGAAAAAATAGTTAAGAATAAAAAAGGTAAAATTTTTACTTAAGTACTTAACTCCCTGGGGGGAAAATAAAAAGAGTGGAAGAATTAATTAAAGAGCTCCATAAAACATTGAAAATATTAGAGCAAAGTCAAAATATGGCAAAAAAGTAGAAGGAAATTTTGGGTTCTACCATCCTAAATAATTGATTCAACCTCCAGAGAAAGAACTGATAGTGTCTGAATATAGACTGAAGCATATTCTTATTCTCTCTCTCTCTCTCTCTCTCTCTCTCTCTCTCTCTCTCTCTCTCTCTCTCATTCATTCATTTCCCAGTTTGTTTTTTTCTCCAACAAATGACTAATGTGAAAATAACCTATATCAGCTCGCTTACTGTTTCAAGGAGGGGAAAGAGAAAGAAGGGAGAGATAGAATTTAGAATTTGAAACTCATTTTTTTTTTTCAGGGAAATGAAGTTTAAATAACTTGCCCAGGGCCACACAGTTAGTAAGTGTCAAATATCAGGACCAGTGCTTTATCCAGTGTACCACCTAGCTGCCCCCTCCAAAAATTTTTAGAAGAATGTTAAAATTGTTTTTACATGTAATAAGTGGGTATTATTTTTACAAAAATACTTATTTAGGAAACAGCTCCAGAAGAGATTATTTAAAAGCCATTAGAATTCCTGAGGAAGATGTTTAAACAAAAGATCCAAATACAGGATTTCAAGAAATCATAAAAGAAATGTCCAAATCTTTTGGAACTAGAGGGAAAAGTGAAAGTCCTATCTGTTTTACTGAGTGAGATTCAACTCATCCCTATGCCCTATTGTCAGCTTTTTTTTTTTTTTTGAAAAGGAGTCCTAGCTTCTGGCAATGTTTATTACAACCCCTCTTAAACTATGAACTCACAAATAAGGATGAGCATTGCACACTTCTAATTGCCTACAAACATATACCAGTCTTTATTTTGATCTCTCTCTTCACAGACACACACATATGTATATGTACACACATATGTGTGTATATGTATATTTGCTGTACACATCTACATACACACAATATATAACAGAAATATGTGACTATATGTGTGTATATATATATATATATACACAAATATACATATTCAATGATACACATACATATATATGTATATGTTTATATATGTTTCACAAACATATATGTGTTTATGTTTTCATTCAGCTGTTTCAGTCATGCCTGACTCTTCATGACCCCCTTTTGGGGTTTTCTTGGAAAAGATTTTGGAGTGGTTCACTACTTGGTTCTCCAGCTCATTTTAGAAATGATGCAACTGAGGCAAACAAAGTTCAGTGACTTGCCTAGGACCACATAGCTAGTAAGAGTTTGAGATTAGATTTAAACTCATGTCTTCCTGACTCCTGTCTCAGAGTTCTATCTACTGTGCCATCTAGCTGTCCTATGTGTGATATACATCCATAAATGTTTTAAAATTACTACATAAAATAACATTTTCTTATATCAAAAGTTATTTGCTCTTTTCCTCAAAATTGCAAGGTTTGCTTCAGTATATGGTACAGGTTTGACTTTATTCTTCTTGAATGCCTTTATAATTGCCAGAACTATTTTATAAATTCCATCAAATGTTTCACTTGTCATTTGAGAAACTCATTGTTACTTTTCTGTCTTCCCTTCCAATAATCAGAGATCTTGGGACAACCTGAATAGTCCTGGGTTCACCTTCTTGTCTTGGTTGACCCACTGCCCAATATGTTGTCATTTATTGGTCTTCAGATTCTGTCACTTTCTTATTTGAAAGGCAGTCTCAAGGTTGCTTCAGTTCCCAGGTGGTGACTTTGGTTTACTTAGTAGCTGCCAGAGTCCAGGTTTTCTAAAATGTCAAATGCTGTTTTTGAGTGTAGAATTCTCAGTTTTGATTTCCGATCTCTCTTGTATAGCAAAGATCACGTCTGCTCTACTATGTTATAGTTTAAAGCCTACCTGTAATTCTGATAGTAAATGATTGATGCTGGTGTTCAGTAGCTACTACAGAAAAATCTAAGCTAGGATCTTGCCAGAGAGAAAGAGAAAGGAGGTATCCTTTAATGGCTTATAGTCAATTTTTTGTTTACTTCTTAATAAAATATATTTTATAGGACTATTCCCAATCTGTCACCCAACTTGGTTATAATATGATATTGATAGTATCTTTGTATGGTGCTACAAATTATATCCACACATTTCATATGTATAAGACTACACACAAAACCACATATACATATATGTATGTCTATGTATATATGCATTTTACCAGTTGACACACACATATATATGTATTTGTATGTATGTATGTATGTATGTATTTTGCCACTTTCTACGTATGTATAGGTATGGGTATTTGTATGCATATATTTTATGAGTTTCTATATGTGTGTGTGTGTGTATATATATGCATGTGCATGTGTATCTTACCAGTTGATCTCTATATGTGTGTATATATCTGTATTCATTCTACCAGTAGCTTTATGTGTATATGTGTATATGAACATAGTTTACAAGTTGCTAACTATGTATATGTGTGCATGGGCCTGTATATGTAAATTTTCATGTACATGTATACATATATGTATATGCATGTGTTTTACCAGTTGCACATAGTCATTGGGTTAACTCAAAATGTCTTTAAGATCTTGAAAAGTTAAAAGCCTTCAAAGCAAGCAGAATGCCAAGAGTAATATGAATCATCAATATACCATTAAAATGGATGTGACATTAAAAGACATCAATATTCAGATTTTAGTTTATGGCAAATCTTGGTTGCAGAAAGCTGATTATGATACATTATTCACTATTCTGGTGAATGTTGGTTCTGGAATCATGTGTGCTGTATTAGAGATCATTGGATTATTATACTTGAAGAATAATATAGAAGCACTGATGTAAAGGTGGCAGGGACATCAGTGACCATATAGTATAATCTCATTTTACAAAAGAGGAAACAGATTCAGAGAGGTTAAAATACCTCATGTCATTTAACCATGGTTATATCAGCAATAAGTGTCAGAGGAGAACTTTGGTTTGAACTTTGAATCCATCACTGGGATCTTTCAAATGTACCATTAAAAACAAACAAAATTTTGATTTTCTATGCGACAAGGGGGAATTTGATTTAAGGCCAAACAGACACAGTGGCATGTCCAGGCTGGGTAACCTTGACCCTTCTTTGGAACACTAAATCTTTTTCTTTTCATTCTATTTTTTGGGGGTAGAGGGATTAGGAAAGAAGAATGTGACCTATGGAAGGACAAACCATTGACACATTAATAAATGTACAAACTTTGTAATCTCTCTTATTTATGTTTTTATTCTGTAATCATATGGAGATAAGCCTCCAGAGTGGTACATTTATAGGGAGAAAAAATAGAAGTAGCTAGAACTCAAGGAATGAAGAGGGAAACAGTTTTTTTTTTATTTAAGACATGGATGGATTGTATTTATAAGTTAATTTATTTCAATAGAGACAAATCCATTTAAATATTTTTCTTTAGAAATAGTTATCAAATATGAAATTGAAATTTCATAGAATATTATAAAAGCTAGTTGAGAGTAAAAAAAATGTTGTGAGATGGCAGATATAATGATTACATTTCTAATACCAGAAGTAAAATTCAGTCATTTTATTCACCCTAAAACCATGTCCCTGGTTATCATACATATGGATATTATTAGCCTATTAAGAGACTATCCCAAGATATTCTAATAACCCCATTTCCCCTCTCCATGGAAATTAAAATAAGGTGATTTGGATTTTCTCTAAAGTTGGATGTATGAAACCTTTCTTTTTTAAAGAATGTTTTATATTTTATATTTTAAAGAGACAGCAAAACTAGACTTTGTTGTGGATCTTATGGCTTTATATAAAATATCTATTATAATTTTATCTCAGACTTCAAGTATTAAATTTAATTATAGGAAACCATTTCAAGAACATTTTGCTTATAAATTGTTGATGCAATGTCTCTGTTCATTTTAATCATGACTTTTTAAAAATTTATATCTGTGGTATTTTAGCAACTCATTCTGTTTCTGTTTGTCTCTGTCTCTGTGTCTCTGTGTCTCTCTCTGTCTTGCTGTCTCCCTGCTTTTGTCTCTGTCTCTGTGTCTGTCTCTCTCAGTCTCTCTGTCTCTCCCTGTCTCTGTTTATTTCTCTGTTTCAATATCTGTCTCTGTCAGTCTTTGTCCTTCTGTCTCTTTCTGTGTCTCTCTCCCCCTTTCTCCATATCCATCTGTGTCTCTGTTTCTCCATGTGTGTCTCTCTGTCTCTCTGTGCCTGTGTCTATCTCAATACTTTAATGCAGTTTGAATTATATTTATGTAGGCATTTCCTCCAATGTTGTAGATAGAAATTTCTTATTTAAGGTGATATTTGGTGGCTATATATAACAGTCAGGTGGAACTGCAAAAATCGAGTCATGAATCAAGAATGGAAATTGGAATAGAAATTGTCAGGTATTTATTGTATGTTGGATGAAAAAAAAGTGAATAAATGAGATTACAAAGGAACACAAGTAGAGGAATTACAATAAGAAAAAGAACATAACCTCTGGAAAACATCTTCCTTTTGGCTTTAGGAGGAGAAAGAAATCCATGAAGGAAACAAAGGAACCATTAGATTAGTAAATGTAAAATAAAGATACTTGTTCAATTTGTGTGGTTTTTTTAGTTGATTCATAATATTGACTATTTTTGCTTTTTGTCAATTCTATTCTGTTCTGCCAAAAGGTGAATTTTGACTTATATTATGAAATAAAGGAATAAAACGTTTATAAAATGATTATTATGTGAAAATAGAGGATTTCATCTTCAGTATGGAAAGAAGTGACATCAGTTAAAATGACTTTGTTTATGACTGGATTCTGCTAGCTTGTTTAGGAACACAGTTCTTGAAATTTCAGTATCAACAATTCCACATGTTAAAAACCACCCAAAAGTAAAATCAGAAAAATTGTTTCATAAAATGTGAATGTACCTTTCAACAAAATGTCCATTGCATATAGGTTCATATTCAGTAAAGTATTTGTTAATCCATAAAGTGAAATCTCATTAAGAATAAGAGCTACTTATATTTTATTGTGGATCTTGAAAACATAGTTTCAGATTCAGTTAATTTCAGGAGAATAGGGATTGAAAGATAAATGTGTAGTCACTGATACAGTAGCAACCCACCAATCTTTGGCAAAGCCAGGATGTCAACCTTTATGCCAGTCTCAAAAAATCTAAACTTTCCTGAGAGAATTGTGGATTACTTTTATTTTCTTTGCTGTCAAACTTGTCTTCTTTTTGCTTTTCCCAAAATATGCCCAGTTGAGATGGGAAGTCTTCTACAATAGTCCCAATGTAGGTCAGCATGTAACTCCCTTGGATACTCAACTTGACTTCAGCAGTGAGATTCCCATCTCAGTTTGTTGGGTTGCTCTTCATTTGTATGCAGAAGGGCCCCTGAGTTCTTTCATTTCAGTCCTCTTCCTATGAACATTTTGGTACTAATGAGTCCCAGAGTGACTTCTATTGCATCAGCCCTGATTTCCCTTTGTATTACAGCTCCAGTAGCTGTCAAAAAAACCTTCAACTTTCTCCTTCTTCCCCATCTGGGATTAAGTCACTTCCTGATACCCTTGGGGTCACATTAACTGAATATTCTGTGATAAAAAGAGCATGCAGATCCCACTTCCTACTGCCTTCCCCACTAATCAAAGCACTAACATTATAAGAGATCACAGAATCATAGGTTTGGAGCTGCAAGGGACCTCAGAGACCATCCCATCCAACTCCCTGATTTTACAGATTATTTTCTATAATGACCTATTTATTACTTGAGTACATGTGGGATTCCATTTGTATTTTCTAAAATGAGATAACAAGATATGGTATATTGATTAATAATAATAATACATTAATTTAAAAGTAATAATTTCCCTACAGCAAGAAAAAATATTATCTTGCTCTGGTAATATAGGCTATTCTCTGGGTACTGACAATATTTTGCCTTACTCTTCCCTTTCAATCTCCCAAGGGGCTACTTTAATTTTAATGATTTTTCCAATTTTTTGAAGAATGATATGAAAAGGTTTTTTTCACCCTTTTCTTATGTCATGGTTTCAACTCTGTTACATGAATGATTTTAAATTCCAGATTCATGATGGCAATAGTAGAACCAAAAATTTTGATAGCCCAATTAAGGCTCAAATACCCCTATTAGCTGAGGCTTTCAAAATGCTTTGTTTACAATTTGGAATCTGCTTCTAATTTACTATTCTATCTCATCAAGACTAGTTCTGAGTACTAAATTAGAACCTATTATTTCTTTTTATTTTGGATAATGCTTTAAGTTAAAAAAAAGTAGCCTCCCTAATTGAGGATCATTATTTTTAAAATTGTATTATGAGAGGTTATCCTACTCAAATTCCATATATAATATATTATTTTATTAATTTTCCCCTCTTAATCTGCATTTCCTTTGAATTCTTAATAAAGTTGTTGATTATCATCCAGAGGAGGATATATTTGGAAAAAAAGAGAAAGAATACTGCCACCCTAAGAACAACTTCATACTTGCCTCAAGAAATATATATATATATATATATATATATATATATATATATATATATATATATATATATGGAAATATCTAATTCTTTCTTTCCTCTAGGATTAGAGATTTTCCTTTATATTACCGTCCTCAGATATTTTTTTAATTTCACATAATTTAATTTTACAATTTCAGGGTGGGAGGATTACTTGTTTTTTGTTTGTTTTTGTGAGGCAATTGGGGTTAAGTGACTTACTCAGGATCACATAGCTAGTATGCGCAAAGTGTCTGAAGCTGGATTTGAACTCAGACCCTCCTGAATCCAGGAATGGTGCTTTATTGACTGTGCCACCTAGCTGCCCAAGGGGAGGAATACTTAGAAATTATAATTCAACCTATACCTTTTGTAACATACCTGGAGAGTGTTCATTGAGTTTCTTTTTAAAGCAGTTTTTGAGAAACCCGTTACTGTTCCATCCCACCACCATCCAAAACCTTTTTCATTGCTGCATAGTTGTTATTCTTAGGAATATATTACTTTGTTTGTTTTTCATTATGCTAAATCATACATTGCCCTTATGCCATTTAAATCCATTTGTCTTAATGATCACAGTGGGGACAAACAGAATGAGTTCAACTTTGCCATTAGAATCTCTATCCTCTTTCAAAGCATAGTCATAAAGGTTTCCCTCAAGAAACCTTCCCTGAATCCTCAAGAGAATTCCACCTCTCAGAATAATTGTGTATCCTTTTGAATACAGTGTATATATCTATCTGTGTATCCCTTTCCCCCATTAGATTGTAAATTCATTGAAGGCAGGAACAGTTTCTTTTCAGTTTCTATTATCAGTATGTAGTACAATATTTTGTGCATAGTTGGTGCTAAATGCACATTTCTTAAAGTGTAATGAAGGTAATTTTTTTTCATGTAAAAACCCTTTAGGTATTTTGATATAGATATGCCCTCTTGCCTAAATGTTCTTTTTTTTTTTTTTGATAAGGCTAATAATCCTCAACTACTTCAAAGTTGTTTAAGATTCAAGTCAAGCTAACAAACACTAAAAAAGTGCTTAATATGAGCAAGTTGCCATGCCATGGACAGACGGTAGAAATAAGGAAAAGAAAAAAAGATAAAAAACTAGGCCTTGTCTGGAAGGATTTCATATTCTAACGGAGGAGACAACATGCAAAAAAACTAGGACCATAAAAGGTCAGATAATATATTAGGTACTAAGGGACAGTAGAATAACAACACTGCACATTAAGAAGAAATATTTATGTGAAAAAAATGCATTAACTGAATGGACAAAGCAATATGAAGAAGATTTGAGTGAGGGTTAATGGAGGGAGAAACTGTGGCAATAGTATAGCAGAAGTGTATTCCTAACAGACAATGTGGTTAAAACCTTTAAAAAAAATTAGAAATATTAGTATGGGGACTGCTAGGTGGCAGAGTGGATAAAGCACAGGATCTGGATTCAGGGGAACCTGAGTTCAAATCCAGCCTCAAACACTTGACACTTACTACATGTGTTACTCTGAGTAACTTAACCCTTACTGCCTTGCAAAAGAAAATAGTATGAAAACATCATAAATGTTATGCAGAAATATGATATCCAGTATTCTCATTATGGAGGCAATTGCTGCACTTGTCTTTTTTTCCCCCCAAAAGCCTTGAAGAAGGGAAATCTTGACTTACTTTAATGAGGAAGTTAATCTTAGGAAGTTTCAAAAGGATATATTATCCTGGAGCTGATTTTACCAACAGGGGGATCTAGAAAACAAAGTAAAAATGATGGAAACCTTGGTAGACAGTAACCACTCCATTTTGGAATTTATGATAAAACTGTCATAGTCAGAAATGGAATCTGAATTGGGAGTGTTAAATTTAAAGTATGTAGAAAAAAATAAAGCAACAAGATGCTTAAAATGCATTATTTAATTTCATCATCAGACTAATCTTATGAGAGAGATGAAATTATTGTCCATATTTTAAAGATGAGAAAGTCAAGGCTAAGAGAAATTAAGATGCCTCCATGGTCACAAGGCTGGTAAATCTTTGTATGAGGACCCCATATGAAAGCAGGTCTATGTTATTACAATTTGAACATTATTATTTTCTGTACCATGCTTCCAGATAACCTACCAACACTTACATTTATAATTCTGAAGTTAATAAAAGGGAGATTGTAAAGCTCTCAAGAATGCAACCCTCTTTGTCTCTGTATCCTTTTTGTCTCTCTGCCTATCCATCTGTTTCTTTGTATATCTCTCTCTCTGTCTTCATCTCTCTCTCTCAATATACATATACATATGTATATATATAACATGTTATTATATACAATTAATATGTGTGATATTGTGATAGCACATATCTCATTAAATGATAAGACAGGCAAGGTAGAGTTGTCCTAAGATTAATGTGGAGGAATAGCTAATGTATTTTAAAATATGTGGATGGGATGCAGCTAGGTGGCACAGTTGATAGAGCACTGGCCCTAGAATCAGGAGGACCTGAGTTCAAATCAGGCCTCAGACACTTGACACTGACTAGCTTTGTGACCCTGAGCAAGTCATTTAAGCCCACCTGTGCCACCATAAATAAATAAACAAACAAATAGATAGATAGATAAATGAAGTAATAAACAAACAAACAAATAATAAAATAAAATATGTGGATGGAAGTGATGGCAAGAAACCATAGAACAGATAAAAATTTCATAGTCCTATGAGATTAATGCAAGAATCTTCCAAAGTGAGTATTGTTTGTGAGTGGTGAGAAGAAAAAAATAAAAGCCCTGTTTTGGCAGTGAATGTTGGGGCAAAGATAGTTAATGAAATTACTGCTATTTAGATTGATGGAAAAATCATAAAAGATAATGAAGAGAAGACAGAACTATGCAACTTAATTTCTTCCTCACAGGATTTCAGATAAAACAGAATAAAATAACAAAAAAAAATATTGAAAGCCAAGAAAGTGAGAAAGTGGAAGGTGACTGACTTCAATCAGTGAGTATGAATCAGCAAGTCCAGAAAACTGGATGTCAGAGTACTCAAAAAAGAGATGGATATGTGAGTGCTTTTAGTGTCTCAGGGGGAAAAAAAGATTTGTGTCGGTGGAAGGGGGACTATGGGAAAAGGGAAAAGTTTATATAGGACATCAAATATGAAAATGCTATTCCAGTTTTAAAAAAAAACAATAGAGCATCTTGATGTGACTTCACAAAATCCAAGAATCCAAGAGTTGAGAAGTTGTGAAGGATTTTGAAGTATCTCTAATTCTAAATTCTATCCAGACCTATTTAAGAATCACTTTCATAGTATCATCAAAAATTGGTTCTGTATTCTCTTTTTTCTCATTAGAGAAATTCCCCCACCTACTGAAGTAGTTCATTATACATTTTGGGTAAGTTTAATTGTTAATAAAAATGTCGTCCCCCTTTTCACTCTTGAACCAAGCTTCACTTTAAATTTTGAAAATTTCCATTCATTAATGCATTAGGGTTTTTTCCTATCCTCTAAGACCAATTAGTACAATTGCAATATTTCTTCCACAGACTTCAGTGTTGATTTTGACAGAATTTGCTATGACAAACTTGTGTATAAGATGGAAAAATGTAGGATAAATGCTAGGAGAGTTATATAGAATTTAAACTAGTTAAGGGACTGGAAGAAAAGAATTGTTAATAGTGAATTAATGTCAGCTTTTAGTGATCCAGATTAGAGTTCTTTAGGATTTTATCTTTGGTCCTCTGTGAAAAAAAAAATGATGGGATTTAGCAGATACTCAAAGGCTTACCTGGAGATTAATCTAAACTGATTGAATTAAGAGCGATTGACTTTGCTGATTTGCCTACTTCAAGTTAATTAGATTGTAACCACACTCAGCTGGCCCTTAAGAAGGCATTGTTCTCAGAGACTTAGGACTTTGAACTCAACTGGAGACCACTTTCAAGTCCAGTGAACCAATGGATTTGGATTATGCTAACCAATCAACTTGAAGCAGTGTATAATAACCACCTCTGCTCCAGACTTATAAAAATCTTCCACACTCAGTTTGAGAGTTGTGGTTGAAGCAGGCTCTTGGCAAAGGACTTGAGGAAGAACCTGACCAGGCTGGAACTCTAGGCTAGATAGGCCTTTTCTTAACTTTCTGAACTGCATGTGAATACCTGGTATACTTTAATAAATGCTTAATGCCCAAAGACTGGTGCTAAAGCTTCTAATTGAAGGCAACCACACATTTAGATTTTAAACACCATACCTCTAATTGTTAACATTTTTATAAATGACTTTTCTGAATGTCCTGTGTTTGTCAAATTTGCAGGTAGCAAAAAAAAAAAGGGAAGTATGGCTAATATTTTCGATGAAAGAGTCAGCATCTAGAACATTCTCAACAAATGAGAATAAAGAAAATAAATTTAATAAGAATAAATGCAGTGTAGCAACCCTATAAATACAGAATGATTTAGGTGTGGTTAGCCTGTATTTTATCTGAAAGGGTTCCTAGTGCTAAATGTATGGAAAATTCAACAGTGTGACATGGAAGTCCACAATAATTAATGCATAGTTGTGGTACATTGATAGAAATATATGATCTTAAACAAAGGAAGTGATGGCCCAACTACACACTCTCCTAATTAGCTCACATCTACAGTACTAGATTGAGTTCTTGACACCAAATTCAGGAGAAACTTTTTCAAAGTTGAACTTGCACATGGGGCAGATGCAATCTCTTAGAGGATCCATTAAATAAATGTATGATTTCTAACATGAGAGGGCAGAGTATTTACAAACTATATGATTATATCCAAGGTTTTAAATATATATATATTTTTCTGCTTGATTCTGCAAGAAAAATAAAACTCAGAGTAATAGATAACAGAGAAACAAATCTGGGCTCAGGAAATTTGTGTGTGTGTATGTGTATGCATGTGCACATGTATGTTTGTATGTGTGTGAGTGAGACACAAAGAGAGACAGAAGCAGATAGAAATTCTTAATAATTTGAATTGCAATAAATTCTATTAACCCCAGATCACTGATTGTTACTATCCCTGAAAATTTTCTAGAAAAGGATGAATATCTAGTTATCATAAATGTCACAGAGGGGATACTTTATTAGATATGGCCTTGACCAGATGACCTCAAGATTTTTGTCAAAGCAATTTTTGTGATTTGGGGGCCTTTCTTTATTAAATTTTTATCCATCTAATTTCTCCTTTTAGGTCCTCTCTTTGGATTGGACAAGGATATGCACCATAACTCTGAGAAGAGGCTAATGTAGAACATAGTTTATAATATTAAAATAAGATTGCTTTGGAAAAATGTGCATACATATATATGCATGCATACATACATAAAATGCACACACATATGTGTTATTAAATAAAAACTAATCTCAGGTTTTATAAAAACCACATTAATGGGGCAGAGATAGAGTATATGAACTTAATCCAGGTAATTAGAGTGGTTATATCACTTACTAAAGATTTAGGTATCCATGCAGAAAAAGCACAGTCAAGACATGTTTTATTCCCCTCCAAAAAAACCAACTTTTTGAAACATATCTAGATTCTACATACTATAAAGCTTAAACATCACAAAAGGTTTAAATTTTAAATGCAAAATATTAAAAACCATTTTCAATAAACTTTAAAAATAAAGACATTTATATAACTTCGTTATAAGATTTCATCACAGAAGTAGTAATTCTACAAGTTTCCATTATCTGTGAGACCCTTCTGCACAATCCTAAACTAATATATCTATACAATTGGCTATATTCACTTTACATTTTTATAGTATACATTTTGGAAAACCTCACATAAGAAAACAGAATAAGGTGAGCCTAAAGCATTTCTTGAAGTATTCCATTACCAAATTAGCATTTAAAATACATAGCAACATCCCTAACTTTACAGAAAAAGAGAAAAAAAAAAGGTGTACATGTGGAAAAAAAAACATGTGGAATGGTGCTTTTGGAAGGGTAAAACCTATACAGAAGCCAATCTTAAATGTTTAATTTTCTAATCTTGATTCCAACAAAATTTTATTTTTGTTGGCCAACAAACAAAAAGCAAACAAATACACAGACTAATCCTTGCTTCTTCATAGTCCATGTTAATTTGTTGGAACAAATGACCTTCAGGGAATCCCTTTGAAATCGTTTTTTAGTTAGGAACCTGCCTAAGGGAAATCTTTTCAATTTAGTGTTCTCACGGAAGATACTCTTCTCTTAGGTTCTCACTTTTAAATTTGTTAAAAAGAATCATAATAAAAAAAAAAGAATCATAATGATTTGGAATATTGAAGAAATTCCCATATAGGTTAGAGGACAGTTGAATAAAAAGCAACCTGTCAATACATGAGCTAGACATGTACAGTTATATTGATGATCACCCCTATATACTTAAATTGTTTATTCACTGATCCTTTTTGTGTCCTCTTCATGGTATAGAGGCAGTATGGCACAAAGCATACAAAACTGAAATTCAAGTCAGGATGGCTGGTGTTCAAATCTTCCTTTTGACCATATTATCCATGAAAACCTATGCATTTCTATTCAGCATAAGGCCTCAGCTAACTACAAAGTACTTATCTACTAAGTCATAGATGTATTGTGATCTCTGTTGGTGGAGAGTATTTCCAATGCTGCTATTGTCAAAACACTTTGAATCAATTATGATTGGAAACATGTGTTGTCTAACTGTGCCATGAGATTCACAATAGAAGACTTTGGTTTTAAATATAATGAAAACCCATCAAAATGTTCTGTCTTCATAAATCATTTAACTGGCTGAATGATTATAATTTATAAACATTAGTACCCTAAAAAAGAAAGGTATAGTTCAAGATCCTAGGACCTTTATATTCTATGGTCCCTAACATGGAATTTTGTGGTTTGGGTTTTGTTTACTGTGACAACTACCTCTTTTTTCATATTTAGTATTGAAATAGTAATTGTATTTACATAACACTTTAAGTTTTGCCAAGAATTCCACAATTCCACTTATTTTCTCTGCTCATCATAGAAATCTTGTGTTCTCTCTCTCGCTCTCTTGCTCTCTCGCTCTCGCTCTTGCTCTCTCTCTCTGTGTATGTGTGTGACTATTTTTAGTTCCATATTACAGAGAAGGAAACTGAAGTTGAGAGTAGCTTAAGTGACTTGCTCAGGGTCAAAAGTTTGACATAAAATTTGGGCTAAGGTTTTTCTGAGTCCTGGTTCAGGCTTCTATTTATTAGTCCATTTCAATGAAATACACACATGATTTCTTATAGAAAATTTGAAAGTGAATCTTGGCCTTCAGGTCTATGTCAATCTATTATAAAAAAAGAGAGATATTAAGTAAAATTACCTCTCACCTAAATGATGCTATAAATATGTTGGTTTTTTTTTTAAGTGGGGCAAAAAGAAAAAAGTAATTGCTTCCACTAAATATGTAATGCCCTGGATTTTTCCAGCTGTCAGCCCATAAAAGGAACAATGTACCCTTGAAACTCCCTTTCTTGCTGAGGAATGCAGGAAAGAACATAAAGAATCAGCTTTCTGAAGGCAGTAATGTACAAATTCAATTCTTAAAAAAACCCTTAACTTCTGTGATCACATTCCATTAAGGGTTCTGAATAGATTTGTCATATTCAAATGCTGTAAATAGCAATAAATGGATAACTTCTTGATGCCAATTATATTTTCTTCATGAAATACCAATTTAAGTTTTAAAAGCATGAATATTGCATTACATGTATCAGAAAAGAATCAGTGATTTTGGTCAGAGTGACAGACTCCCATTTTAGGAAGAACTTTTACCAATGGAGATCTAAATCTTTCAATGACTAAGTATATAAGTCCTGTGGAGTTTCCCAAGGCACATAAGTGTTAAATAACTTTACTGGGGACATCTAGCTACTAAGTTTCACAAATGGGTATTTTGCATTATACAAAATAAAATAATCATATAATAAATCAACTAACAATCATAAAACACTTATATGCAGGGGTTTGTCCTGAACATCTTGCTGATCCATACAATTTATAATTGAAACATTCTCATGAAAATAAGATTCTACCAAAATGCCAAACTTATAAATACGTGATCCACAATATAGAATTATTTAATTGCCAAAATTCACTCTCTGAGTAGAACAAGAAAACACAAATACCATCTGTAAATTCAAATATTTGGAAACACTTCAAATATTTTTGGTTGCTCTACTGCCAAAATGCTGTGTTTGCTTTAAAAAAAAAAGCAAACAAGACCCTTCAATTCAATTCCTTGTGTACTGTAGCTGGTAGCTGTTCTGATATCAAAAGGAAATGAAGTGTTTCATTGTTGTATTTCTGTTGAATTTCTGTATTTCTGATAAATTCAGCCAAGTATTATTGAATTTCAAACTGAGGTGCCAATGTCTTCCCAAAATGACCTTTTTTTGGAGAGTGTTAAAAGGATAATATACGATGGGGCTTATGAGACAACAATCTGAAAGGGTGGCCTTACTTTAGGCATATCTGGTTTCAGTGACCATATAAATTCTGGCTGCCATTTATCTTTGGACATTTTCCCAGATTTTGAAGATTTAAGAGTTATGGTTATCCTCAAATCTTTAACAATCACAGGCATGATAATCAGTCCTTCCTTTTTCAAGTTCATAAATTCTGGAGAAGAATGGTCAGTGTTGATGTCAAAATGTCTTCATGATCAATAACAGATTAATTGTACTCTCTTTTGAACATTTTAATAAATTATTTTTTCCTCCACTAAAATGGTCACTTGATCTTGGTGAAAATAAAATGTATTTTATAAACAGTCAAAATTTTAATGTTCTTAAAAGTAATGGAATTATCTAAAAGGGACATTACAACAAAAATGCAATGATGTCATCATAGTCAGAAAATATAGGAAGCTTTTTTGAAAGATTGATTCTTAAATTTATGAAAATGGCTGGCATTTTTATACTGCTTCAAGAGGTACAAAATACTTTACAAAGATTTGAGCTTTCAGATTACCTTTAGAAGTGGTACCTGTATATATTGTTAACTCCATTTTTCAGATGAGGAAAATGAAACTAAAACCAGTTAAGTGATTTTCCCTTCATGATAGTAAGGTGAGATTCAAATCAAGATGCAAATGTGATCGTAATCACCTTCAAAACGTGTAGTTAAAAGTTCACAGCTATAGTCACCTCAAACCATCACTATAACTACTATAAGTTTTCAGAAACAGAATTTTACCATGCAATTCATTGTAAGTCTTGATGAATAGTCTGAAGAATCTTCTTCTTCTTTCAATATTAGAGTTTAATTTAGTCTCTCAGAAAATAAATTATTAGCCTTTTTCCCCCTTTTTCCTCCTGTGATAACTAAGTCAGAATCACAGGAAACAGATTTTTCCATAATATATTGTTAACTGCCAATTCTCTGCAGACTTTTCATAAAATCTTAATGTTTCTTTATAACATTGTAGTTAAGATAGTTCTCATAAGAAAGATGTTTATGTACACTCTGTCTCTTTGTGTCTCATGCAAGTTTTAGTTCATAGATCACAATCGATTAAAATTAAACAACATGTTATCCCTGACTCAATGGAGAGAAACACCTCATAATAAAACATTTTCAAAGTGATTTTTAACTACCACAACGAATTGCTTTTTCTGCATAATTCCATTTGCTTTTTAAACTACAGTAATTGTATTTATATTTTCCATGGGAGACACTGGGGATACAATATGTGTTTTTGTCTAAATAAAAAATAATCATATACAGAATAAATATAAAATAACTACAATGTAGTTAGGGAGAGAGTGTAGTAGTAGTTGGAGATTATGAATGGATTTTTGTTTGTTGCACAATTTCTGCATCTTCAAGGAAGAAATGGAATCAAGGTGGAGGTTAGGAATGGACAATCACTGTAATGGTATGGCAATGAGATATAGAGCATCTTGTGTGATGATAATGGAGAAGGCCAGCTTGACTGGAGTATAGAGTCAAAAAAAGGGAGTAATATAAAATGAACATGGAAATTTAGGTTGGGATGAGGCTATGGATGGCTTTCATAAAGAATGAAATAAGTTTATATCTCATCCTAAGAATAATATAGACCTTTCTCTGTCCCATTTTATAATATCCTCAACTTTATTCTTGTAGCTCTTCCAATTCTCATAGCTATTTGTCTTTTCATATGTACACTTTGGTGTTCTTAATCAATAAAACATCTTTTAAATAATTTAAATTTCTTTCTTACAAAAATTTGTTAGTCAACTGCTTCATGGCCTCTATTCTACTGATGTGATTTTAAAAAATCTTTATTCTTCTCTATCCAATTATTTTTTTTTCTTTCCTTAACTTTCTCTTCAAAAGAGTAATCCTAATTTTTCTACTCTTCTTTCTGAAATTCAACTAAGTATCTAAGAACAATAAACATTGATAATTTGTGTCACTGATCCTTATGTTATTTACAATTGTTTATTTTGTGCAAATAAATCTAGCATGGTACCTTGGAAAGAGACTTAGCATTCTGGAGAACAGTTTGAAGCTATTCCCAAAGGGCTATACAACTGTGAATATGATTTGATCCAGCAATACCATTGCTGGGGTTATAGCCAGAAGATAAACCCAAAAACAGAATAAAAGACCTATTTGCACACAAAAAAAATTATAGTAGCTCATTTTGTGGCACTTAAGGATTGTAAATCAGTGGAATACACATCAATTGGGAAATGGTATGTGATGATTGTTCTATAAGAAATGACAAAGGTTGACATGATGATTTCAGAAAGGCCTGGAAAGACTTATACGAACTAATGTGTAATGAAGTGAGCAGAACCAAGAGAACATTGTGCCCAGAGACAGCAATATTGTTTGATGAAGAACTGAAAATGAATGACAACTATTCTCAACAATACAATGATCCTTATTTGGACATAAAAGGTGATACCATAGGTAAATTAGGAAAGGAAGGAATAATTTACCTCTCAGATCTTTGGAAAGGAGAACAGTTTATGACAAGAGATGGAGAATATTATGAAATACAGAATGCATGATTTAGATTACATTAAATAAAAAGTTTTTGTATAAACAGATGCAAAGCATCCAAAATTAGAAGGGAGACAGAAAGCTGGGAAACACATTTTACAGTCAGTATTTCTGGTAAAGGCCTCATTTCTAAAATATATCGAGAACTAAATCAAATTTATAAGAATCCAAGTCATTCCTCAAATGAGAAATGGTCAAATGATATGAATAGCTAGTTTTCTGATGAAGAAATCAAAGCTATATATTACCATATGAAAAAAATGCTCTAAATCACTATTGATTAGAAAATGCAAATTAAAACAACCCTGAGGTACCATCTGACACCTATCAGATTGGCTAATATGACAAAAAAGGAAAATAATAAATGTTGGAGAAGTTGGGGAGAAAATGGAATACTAATGCATTGTTGGTAGAGCTGTGAACTGATCCAACCATTTTGGAGAGCAATCTCGAATTATGCCCAAAGGGCTATAAAGCTGTGCATACCCTTTGACCCAGCAATACCACTATTAGGTCTTTTTCCCAAAGAGATCATAAAAAAGGGAAAAGGACCCACATGTACAAAAACATTTATAGCTCTTCTTTTTGTGGTGGCAAGGAATTGGAAATTGAGGGGTTGCCCATCAATTGGGGAATGGCTGAATGAGTTGTGGTATATGAATGTAATTGAATTCTATTGTGCTGTAAGAAAGGAGGAGCAGGCAGATTTCAGAGAAATCTGGAGAGGCTTACATGAACTGATGATGAGTGAGATGAGCAGAACCAGGAGAACATTGTACACAGTATCAACAACATTATGTGTTGATCAACTGATAGACTTGATTCTTCTCAGAAATGCAATGGTTCAAGATAGTTCCAAAGGACTCATGATGGAAAATGCTCTCCAAATCCAGAAAAAAACAAAACAAAACAAAACAAAACAAAACAAAACAAAACAAAACAAAAACCCAACAACTGTGGAATCTGAATGCGGATCAAACCATACTATTTCTATTGGTTTTTTTTGTTGTTGTTTTTCTTTTTTGAGGTTTTTCCTTTTTGCTCAGATTCTTCTCTCATAACATGACTAATGCAGAAATATGTTTAATGTGATTGTACATATATAAGCTATATCAGAACACTTGCTGTCTTGGGGAGGGGAGGGAGGGAAGGGAGGGAGAAAAATTTGAAACTATAAATCTTATAAAAACAAATGTTGAAAACTATCTCTAAATATAACTGGAAATTAATAAAAATATTTATATGAAAAAACAATACAATAATCCAAGACAATCCCAAAAGACTATTGATGAAACATATCATTCACCTCAAAAGAAAGAGCTGATATTGATGGAACACAGACTGAAGCATGCTATCTTTCACTTTCTTTATTTTTTCTTTTATTCAAGTTTTATTGTATAAAATGACTAATATATGAATGCTTTACCTAATCATACATGTATAACCCATATCTAATTGCTTACTGCTTCAAAGTTGGGAGGGAGTCAAAATTGGTAGGGAGGGAAGGAGGGATAAAAATTGGAATTCAAAGTATAAACAAAAATGTTTATTACTTTTAAAAAGAGAGAGAGTTAGCCTTTGAATCAGGAAGACTTGTATTCAAATTATGTCTCAGATACATATTGTCTTTGTGACTCTGGGAAAGTCATGTAATTTCTTACTCCTCTAGACCAGTGCTATCAAACTCAAATAGAAATGAGACTATTACACTATTTATAAAGATCCCTTTAATTTAGGAGATCAGGAAAAATTGAGATACTAATCCACTGTTGGTGGAATTGTGAATTGACCCAAGAATTCTGGCAAAAAATTTGGAACTACACCTGAAGGGCTATAAACCTGTACCTAGTACTTTGATGTAACAATTGTACTATTTGGTCTATATTACAAAGTGATTGAGAAAACACAGGAAAGGACTTTATTGAACAAAAAATATTTATTAAAGGTCTTTTATATTGGCAATGGATTGGGAAATGGCTGAACAAGTTGTGGCCTATAATTTTGATGTGAACACTATTGTACTCTAAGAAATTATAAGCAGGATAGTTTTGGAAAAACCTAGGAAGACTCATATGAACTGATGCAAAGTGAAATGAGGAGAAAATTGTTGACAGTATCAGCAATATTAGAATGATGATCAGTTGTGAAAGTTTTTCTGTTTTAGAAAATGATCAAAAGAAATACCAAATAATCCATGATTTAAAAAAAAGTTATCTCCTTCCAGAGAAAGAAGTGATGAAGATTTAGTGTATATTGAAACCTACTTTTTCACTTTATTTTTCTTTTGTAACATGGCTAATATGAAAATATGTTTTGCATGAATTCCTCTTCTTCCTCTTTCTTCTTCTTCTTCTTCTTCTTCTTCTTCTTCTTCTTCTTCTTCTTCTCCTTCTTCTCCTTCTCCTTCTTCTTCTCCTCCTTCTCCTCCTTCTTCTTCTTTTTCTTCTTCAAAACTCAAAATTTTAAAAATGAATGTATTTTGGAAATATTTAATGAAATAAATGTATATATGTATATATATATATATATATATATCTTTTAAAACATGATCCCTACAAGCTTAGAAATTCACATTAATAATACCTATCCATTTGTATATTAGGTTAGTTTGTTAATAATTAATTACATTATAATATGGTTTGTCTGGCTCCATGAGTATTCCCGGTTCATATTGCCAGAGACCCATATTTGAGGTGTCTTCTCTAGACAATTCTCTAAGACTATAGAGAATTGGCCAGCTTGTGTTGATAGAGGAAATTTCGTCATACGTATGTTTCCTGTACCAATTAAATCACAAGTCCATCTTACCAAGTCTTACTTTCAATCCTCATTGTGTGGTAGTTATTTTAAGAGACATAACATGGAACTGCAAACATTAAAAGGTTCTCCAAAAATGTAAAGCTTTGACTATGGTACATGGTGACCATTTATTTTTTTTTCTCAGCTGAGTGACAACATATCAGAATATAGAAAGCTCCATCATATGTATGTCAACAAGTAGGTTATAGACTCTTTTGCCTTGATAACCCAAACAACTAAAGACAAATATAAATAAATAGATAGATAGATAGATAGATAGATAGATAGATAGATATTTTTAAAAGATGATAAATAATTTAATTTAAAGTTTTGAGTTCCAAATTTTATCCCTCCTTCCCTATATTCCTTTCCCCTTCCCAAATGCAGTAAGCAATCAGATATAGGTTATACATGTGCAATTATATACAGTATTATCATAGTAGTCATTTTGTATAAGAAAATGAATAAAATAAATGAAATGAAAGAAAGTGAAAAATGTCATGCTTCAATCTGTGTTCAGTTAATATGATTTATTTCTTTGGAGTTGGATTGTAGGCTTCATCATTAGTCCTTTGGTATTGTCTTATATTGTATTGCTGAGAATAGTTAAGTCATTTACAGTTTTCACTGAACAATATTGCCATCACTGTTCACAACATTGTCCTGATTCTACTCACTTCACTATACATCAGTTCACATAAATCCTTTCAGGCCTTTTTGAAATAATTCTGCTTGTCATTTCTTACAGCACAATAATATTCCTTCATAATCATATACTGAAGCTTGTTTAGTCTTTCTGCAATTGATGGATATTTGTTTGATTTCCAATTCTTAGCCACTGCGAAAGGAGCTTCTAGAAATATTTTTGTACAAATAGGTGGAAGACAACATTTTAAAGGCCCTTAATCTTTTTTATCTCTTATCATTTTCAGTGAATATTAAAAATAATCCAAGGATATTAATCATTACATAGGTTTTGGGCTGATTATAAACATTAAGTTACTCTTCTTAGTCTAAGTGTGAAAAGATTGAAACATTACTGGGTGAACTGAACCACATCAAAATTTACATTTATTTTCACTCTATGAAGTTGGGAAAAAGTAGGACATTTAAAACAGATGGGAAGAATAATTAGGTCCTTTACCACCTATAAGATAGTATCTAATGATCCATATGTACCAATAACTTTTGGAGAGGATAAAGTGGGAAATTATATAAAAATTCTCCAGAAAAAAATATTCCAAATGATGTCAAGCTATACCTTGATATATGACTTCAGCATAACACTTGACTTTAGGAAGAGTGGAAAAAAATGAAAACTGTTTTAAGAAACAAGAAATTTAAAAGGACAATTGTTCATAGACTACTTAGGAATCTCACTTATTTATATCATGAATTTGTTCTTCAAGTAGAGATTCAGTAGTTACTTGACATGACCAACAGCTCTAAACACTGTAATCGGTAAATTTGAGTAATCTTGGCAGTCAAGATGGTTATTATGTGGGAATTATTGCAGAGTTAGCCAGGTGTGTGTATTCAGACCACTAACCATTTAGAACAAATATAAAAATAAGCAAAGTTGAGACCATGTTTAATTATAATAAGTCTAATATAAGCTTTTCAGACAAATTGTTGACTGATGTTGTTTATCAACATTTCTTAATGAAGCTTAGAGGACAAATAGTACTCACTGCATCAAGGAGACCAAGAGTAGAGAAATCTACTCAGATTACAAATTCTTGGTTCCTTAGTCAAGCACAAAGTTATAACCACAAAAGGTATCAACAGCATAAGGTACATACTGATTTGAAAGAATGAATCAATGGGGCACCTAGGTGGCCCAGTGGATGGAGCACCAGCCCTGGATTCAGGAGGACCTGAGTTCAAATCCGGCCTCACTTAGACCCTTGACACTTACTGTGTGACCCTGGGCAAGTCACTTAAGCCCAGTTGTCTCACCAAAAAAAAAAAAAAAAAAGAATGAATCAAACTTTACATAAAAGAATGACAGAAAATTGTAAGCAATTTTTTTCTTTTCTTCTAAAAACACTGAAACAGCGAATAGAATAAGTCTTCAGAAAGCCTTATTCAATTAGACATTAGTGAACATGATGTATAAATACACACACATATACATATGTACAAACATAACTACATAATAGTAATGTGTATATGCACACACAACCACACACGTGTGTGTGTGTGTGTGTGTGTGTGTGTGTATTTCTTGGTTTATTTCCTTTTTCCCCTAAACTGAATAGCCAGTAAAAGAGACAAGAGAAGAACAGAAAAACAGAGGACTAGGACAGTGTGGTATTGCTTTAAGCAAAAGACTGGACATTATCATTTGACATGGGATGGTGAGTGTTAAAATTGCAAGGAAAAATGAGGATGATGGAAGATAACTAGAGTGACAATGGGCATGAATAGTGTAAAGAATTAATTGTTGTTTGAGGTTTTTATGATCCCATCTTTTGGCTAGAATTTTTACAAAAACCTCGGCGCATGCACTGGCCTCTGGTGCTCCGCAAACAGCACCGTGCTCCACCCAGTGGTTGCAGCCATCACCATGGCTGGCACCTCACGTCATCACCACTCACTGATTCCTACATGGGTCTAGTAAAATTATAATGGTTAGAAGCCCAGTGAGGGCAGTCATGTGACTGTCAGAGTGGCCAGCCAATTGGCTGGGGGCTGTGTGGTCAGACTGGGCTCTGCTGGGAAGAAGGAAGTTTAGTTCGTCATTCTAGCTTGAAGCTGGAAGGCAACAGGATGCTGCTGTGTGTTCTCAGCTGATTCCTGGGTGGTGGTGTTGTTCAGGTGGTATAAGTTCCCTTTCCCCATTTTATTTCCTTTCCCTTAATCCTACTGATCCTGTTTGTGTTTTTTTAAGTTGGTTCTTGTTAAATAAATCCTGCTCCATTTTGAGGGAGGCTGTCTGTCTCCTTCCTTGCCCCAATATTACGGCGAGCTGCTTAGCTAATACTCCCCAATTAAAAAATGGTCCCCACAATAGCAACAACCATTGATTGAAGGACATAAGTTCATATGACTGAAGTGGAAAAAAGGTTTTGAGGGTATGTGTGGGGAATCACTCTTTGTCTCATCTTCTAGAGTTAGGCAGGCTACATCTCCTCTCATGACACCAGAGGGTATTGTAAAATGTTGGGATTACTCTCTTCTCTTCTACTTAAGTCTCCACTTCTCATGTTCCTCATATTTTAGAAGCCAATGGCTATTATATCTATTCCATTTGGTCACTTAATTTTGATAGCTTTTGTAAATATATATATATATATATATATATATATATATATATATATATATATATATATATATATATATATATATATATTAAAGTCAAAGATATAAGTAAGCACAGGAGAAATATTTTTGCCCCTGATATACTCTCCCATAAACTTGGGGGCATACTTTTACCTATACCATTTCAGTCTTTGGGGAATAAGCTGAAAATTTAGGTCAGTTCCTACAGAATTGGTCACAAGTTCCCATTAACAGGGCAAACTATTACAGGATGAATCTCAGTTTCTACTGGACTCAGAACATAAAAGTCCTTCTTTGGGACATCAGTATTTGGCTGGCTAGAAGGCCCAGCTTTTAACCTAAGATCTAAAATGCTGGTGTGCTGTAGCCCCCTCAGGATAACTTTTGAAATTCTCTAGGTTGGGAGATTTTACTGTCTTTATATCGTACAGAAATGGATAGGTCAAAAACCAAATCTTGTGTCTTAGAGTCACATGGCCCTAGAACAGAATGGCCTTAGGTCCTTTCCACTTGCAAAATTATCTTGCATCTGATGATTTAAAGGAGTCACCACTATATCCCAAGAGAGACTGAGGCAAAACAGGGATTGGCTGGTGCTGATGATCTATTTTGGAAAACCTCTAAAACTAATCAAATGGGGAGGCTGGAGAAACCACCCACATGTTGACTATGTTATTGTTTGTCTTTCTCAAAGATGGCCATGACATCAGGAAGTGATATCATGACTTGGCAGTGAATTGGATTTAAGTGAAGGGGGCTGTATGAAGTCACCAACCTCACTCTCCTCCAGAGCCATCTGTGTCCAGTGGCAAAATATGCATCAGGATTACTGGAGATTGCCAAGGATTTTTGAGGAAACCAGGTTAATTGACTTGCCAGAATCACATAATGTCAAGTATCTGAGGCTGGATTTGAACTTGGGTCCTCCTTATTAGGGCCAGTGCTTTATGCTGTAGAGTGGATTTCTATTTTGGGGTAAATTGGATTACTTGGGAGATCTTTTTTTAATCTAAAATTATATAATCCAATGATTATTTAATTTGTCAGTTGGTAATATAACTTCCTTCAATATGTGTTCCTTTAATTAATTCGCAGTCAGTTATTTTAATTTATCAGTAAGTAAATAAACATATATTATGCCTCTACTAGGTGCTAGTTATTGTGCTAAGTACTGGGGATACAAACAAAAGCAAAAGATAATCCCTGTTCTTGAGGAGCTCACTGTCACATAGGGAACACAACATTAAAACAATGATGCAAATACAAGCTATAGACAGGGTACGTTGGAAATACTGAACAGAGGTAAGGCACTAGAATTATGGGGAATCTTTACATGCCACAAATACACAATCCTAGGATACTCCACAGAACAGCCCAGAGAATAAATTTAGAACCTGTGATCAGGAAGTCCATAGGAGAAAAGACACAGAGGATCCTCTCAGGACTACCTCCTCCACCCCTGCAGATTTGCCCTTATTCTGCTAAGTACTTCTAAGGTAGGTAGCTGCCCCTCCTTAATCACTTCTTTCTCCACTCTCCCAGCTCTGCCTCTAACTGCAATCCTAGCTCAAGTGTAGAGAGGTATTGGACAGGGACCCTCCAGAAGGCAGAAGAGATAGAGTGGCCTTGAGCCAGAGAGACAAAAGAACCCCTGGGGAGAGCAAAGATACATGTACTTACTAGGAACAACAATGACTTACTGTACTCTCAGTGCAATTATTATCTAAATCTCTTCAATTTTCTTTTTCCTCTGCCAAGTAGTTATTAATCTGTCTTGTTTCTATATTCACAGTAGTAATTCTTCACTTCTGCTTAAAATGAATATATTTTCTCCCTCCCCCACCCCTTTCCCTAGCTAACATCTTACCATTTTTAATATAGTAGACTGAAATAATCTGATATGACATATCCTTTTCTCTCCAGTTATTTTCATCTGTCATTATCCTGCTTGGTATGTATTTTTCATTCATGCTCTGACATGTTAACCCTTCCATTTATTCTCTCAAGCTCATGTCACCTATTTCCTGGCTTCTCTCCCGTATGTAATAAGGATCTTAAAACCATATGATGATAGTTCTAGAGTGGAAAAGAACTTCAGGGTCCATCTTGTATAACCCCCTGATCTAAGAGATGAATCAACTAGAAGGCTAATGATTTATTCAAAAACATACATTTCTCCAAACTTAGAAGGGGAAAGATTACATTTTATTTTCATTTATTCATAAATAAAATGAAACAATTATTTTGAAACATTATTCTGTGAAGGGGATCATAGAGTTTATCAGATTCATGAATAATTCAGTCAATAAATATGAATTAAGCACCGACTATATTCCAAGTAATGTGTTAAGTACTAGGAATACAGAAAAAGGCAAAAGATAGCCCCTACACTCAAAGAGTTCATAATCCAATGGGTGACATGACATATACAAAAGGGTTGTTAACTTTTAATCTAGAGGGACCTTAGAGCTCATCCAAACATTGAAATATGTAGAGGACCTCAGAAGCCTTCCTCAGTTGAATTCCTTATTTTACAGATGAGGATATTGAGGCCTAGAGAAGTGAGATGACTTGTCCAGGGTAACACAGTAAGAACATGGGAAAGCCAATATCTGAACTAAAATATTTTGGGTCCAAGTTCAATGTTCTTTTTAATGCCTCAGGCAATAAATTAAAGAGTCTTCCGGATTTTGCTTCCAGCAAATCTAGAGGGCAAAAAGAATTGTTTAACTCTTACAAAGCTTTTGTCCTGCTTATGTTTTTGTGACAGATTGGTCAGCTTTAGAGGAGAAGGTGGAAGTACTTGAAGAAGAAAAATATACTACTTATTGAAAGTTAGGGAGAAAAAAACATCAGAAAACAAGTAATTCAAGGAGCAAACAAAAGGGAAAAAAGAAAAAAGATGTGATGATTCAGAAATGGATCTTAGCCTGTGAGAGAAAATCGGAAATTTTCAGCACATGAGGCAGACATGCAGAAGTAAAGAAAGTTCTGTTGGGTATTTGGGACAAAAGCAATATATGGTGACGATGATGATAACCCTTAGAGAATGTTTTAAGGATTGCAAAACATTGATGCTCACAACAATCCTCAGAGGTAGATACTATTATTACCCATATTTTTGCGTGAGGAAACTGGGAGAGAGGTTAAATAATTTGGCCAGATTCACGTAGTTAGCACTGAAGGCAGAATTTGAACATATCACCTGACTTGAAGTCTACCACTCCATCCAAAGTATAATCTAAATGCCTTCAATAATAGTAATGCCTTTGGAGAGTAATAAAAAATAGTTCCAGGAAATAATGATGGATTTCTACAAGGAGAATGGTTGTCCACCAAGACAGTAATGATCAGCGGAATAGATGAGATATTCTTATTAGTAACATCCTGTAGAAGCATGGGGTAGTAAGCATTTGCCGACCTGCCATAAAAAATAAACACCCTTCATGTCTTTTTGATTCATGTATTAATGACTTAAAAGAGAAACTCCTAAAATTTATCAATATTTTCCCCATCATTCATGTTTGTATAAATTAATTATACCTTTAGAATTAAGGCAGAAAGGGGCAGCTAGGTGGTACAGTGGAAAGAGCACTGGTCCTGGATTCAGGAGGACCTGAGTTCAAATCCAACCTCAGACACTTGACACTAGCTGTGTGACCCTGGGCAAGTCATTGCTTCGCAAAAAAAAAAAAAAAAGAATTAAGGCAGAAAGCATTGCCATGGTAAATAAGACTTGGCCAAGCAGTGGAAAATTTGAGGGGCAGCTGTGGTCTTTAATAACAATAGCTACTCTTCATAAAGCACTTTCAAATTTGCAAAACAGTTTGCACACGTTATCTCAATTGATCCTCACAATAACTATTCAAGAAGTAGGGGCAATTATTATCCCCATTTTCCAGGTGAGGAAAACAGGGCTGAGCTAAAATAAGTGATATTTCCATGGTCACCCAATTAGTAAAGGACTCTGGCAGGGTTTGTATTTAGGCATTTCAGACTCCAAGTCTATCACTCTATGGATTATGATACTTAGGATGGTGTTTGTATTTGTGCTTCTAACTGAAGTACTTGAAAAAACAGATACATCTGGGGAATGGTCAATTGGTTAAGATGATGGTATCTGAGAATAGTTTGGGATTTCCTTATCCATAGATCTGAATCTAAGACTGCTATAATGTTTAATAGTGAATGATTGGGTATGCCTGACAAGGACCAGAAGATACATAATTCACCAGAGATCATTAATAAGAGTATAAGCAAGATAATTCATATGATCAAATGCATCAAGTATAGACAGTTATCAAAGTGAATTTGATATCCTTATGAAACCATACGAAGTTATTTTTATAATAAATGGGTATCACCGAAGAGATTCTCGCTTGTAGTGCATTGAGCTGTCATCAGTTTTAGCAATACATTCATGTCCATTCTCTGAACAATACGGCTATGATCTAGACAACTTTCTAACAGTGTAAGTTGTTGGGAATGCCTTTTTTTTTTTTTTTGTATTTGTAGAGCAAATTCCTCACTTGAAGCTCCCTACATTGATGAAATCACTGGTTCGGTTTGAAAAAAAATAGAGGGGACTGACTATGATTCTGTTAAGTCAAAAATTATCAGAAAGGAAATTGCAAGATTAAGCATCAGTAGACTAGGTCCATATATTATGGGTATGCACTCATATAAGGAAGTTTATGTGACATTTGTGGGGCGTTTTGTAGAGAACAAGGGTGGGGAAATAAAGACAAATAAAAAAGCCAGAAACATTATTATGAAGGGTCTACAGTATTCACCAAGTAGATAAAAGGTGAAGAAAGATAAGGCATTTGGAAGGAGACCACAATTCTGCCATGTAAACTTGAGGAGGGTAGGGACTATCTCCCTTCGTGTCTTTATCTCTAGCATCTAGCACAATTCCTAAAATAGAGAGAAGTTTAATTAACATTTATTAATGTTTGATTACTGACTATATCATTTCAACTATGCACACATATATTCATCTGTTCTTTTTGTCTTCTTTCTCTACCATTCTATCCCCTTCTCACCTATCTCTCATCTCTCTCTCTCAACCATCTCTACATTTCTATATATCTCTCTATTTCTCTTTTTTCTATCCCTTTCTTTCCCTCTCTCTTCCTCCTCCTCTTCTTCCTGCTTTCTCCTCCTCCTCCTCCTCCTCCTCCTCCTCCTCCTCCTCCTCCTCCTTCTTCTTCTTCTTCTTCTTCTTCTTCTTCTTCTTCTTCTTCTTCTTCTTCTTCTGCTTCTGCTTCTGCTTCTGCTTCTGCTTCTTCTTCTGCTTCTTCTGCTTCTGCTTCTTCTGCTTCTGCTTCTTCTTCTGCTTCTGCTATTGCTTCTTCTGCTGCTTCTTCCTCTTCATCTTCTTCTTTCTACTTCTGCTTCACTTTTTGCTTCTGCTTTTACTGTGTACAATGTGCTCCTGGTTCTGTTCCTCTCAGTCAGCATCAGTTCATGTAAGTGTTTCCAGGTTTCTCTGAACTCCTTCTGCTCATCATTATTTTTCACATTGATTTTTTAAAACTTTGTGTTCTAAATTTTCTTCCTCCCTCCTTCCCTCCTTGTCCCTCCCTATGAAATCCAGCCATTCAATAAATCATACATGTGCAGTTATGTAAAACATCTCATTAGTCAGGTTGTGAAAGACAATAGACAAAATACCTTTAGAAAGGGGAGCTAACAAAGAAAATTATACTTCAATCTTTATTCAGATACCATCAGTTCTTTCTCTGTTGATGGTTTGCATTTTTCATACATCCTTCTGATATCATCCTGTTCATCATTTCTTTCACAGTTACTATTGCTAACTATATTACCCTCCATCTTATTCCCTCCCTTTGATATTTACTCTATTTTCTATCTTCCTTCACCCTATCCCTCCTACATAGTGTTTTGCTTTTTACTTCTCCCCTCCTCCAGTCTGCCCTTCCTTCTTTCACCTCCCCCCCAATTCCTTCCCCTCTCACTTTCCCTCAGGGCACAATATATTACTATACCCTGTTGAGTATGTATGTTATTCCCTCTTTGAGCCATTTCTGATGAGTGTAAGGTTCACTCACTCCCCTGCTCCTTCTCCATCTTCCCCTCTACTCCATAAGCTTTTTCTTGTTTCTTTTATCTGAGCTACTTTTACCATACACAGCTAGTAAATGGCAAGTGTCTGAGACCGAATTTGAACTCAGGTCCTCCTGAATCCAGGGCCAGTGCTTTATTCACTGCCCTTCCTTAACTTTATTTTAAAGATATTATCATGCATCAGCTAGGTGACACAGTGGACAAAGTACCAGCCTTGGACACAGGAGGCCCCAATCCCATATCTGGCTCCAGACATAAGCCACTCTACCCAGCCTGCCCCCCCCCCCAAATAAGGATAAAGAAAAAATAAATGCTTCAAAGACATCATACCTTTATATTCAGTTCATACCCGTATATTCTTTTTAGCCGAATAACCAGAATGCAAAGAGTAGACATTAGGATCATAGACTTAGAGTTAAAAAGTATATAAGAGGTCACTGAGTGCAATTCACTCATTTAAGAGGTGAAGAAACTGATGTCTAGAGAGATATAATGACTCGCCCAAGGTGAAACAGGTAGTACGATGCAAAGTCAGCATTTTAACTCAAGCTTTCTGACTCAGAATTCAGAATGTAATACACTGGGCCACATTGCCTTCCTAAATTGAATGCTAACCAGTCATTCAACAAACAGCTAACAAACATTTATTAAGTACCTAATATGTACTAACTACTTTGGAAGCATGAGAAACCACCAAGAATGGGATCTCTAGTGGAGTGCCCAGGAAGAATTTGTTCTTCTCTGGTGAATATATATATATCAATGAATTGAATAAGAGAGTAACATATTTTTTTTTTCAGAATTTTTTCCAATGATATAAAACTAAGAAGGGACAGTTGGTTGAATGGCCAGGATCAAGGTACTGTCTAAAGCAATCTCTTGACAAGAGCCCAAAGCTAACAAGATTAAGTTTTATAGGGACAAACATAAAGTATAATACAACTTCAAATAATCAAAAAAAGATCAAGGAGGTCAATATTAAATTGTGTTGAAGGGGAAAATCATCATGATATTTCTTTGCAATGAGAGAAACAGAATTTCAAACATGAGCCATATTATATTTCTCCAGTTCTTTTCTTTGTGTAACCCATATCTGGAGTATCATTTTCTGTTCAGGCCTCCACATTTCAAGTAGTAAATCAATAAGTAGAGGCATGCTCAAGGAAGAGGTAAAAAGAAAATGAAGAGACTGTATACTATATTGAGTGAGAATTGGGTGACTTAATTAAGATTATTTATCAAATAGAGAAAATTATTTTTGCTGCTATGTTAGCTGGATGAATGTTAACTCCACTCAGATATCTGAAGAGATGTCAAGTAGAAACAAAGTTTGAATTACTCTACAGAGTGCATTTTTAGGAACAATAGGTAGAGGTCACACCATGGTAGAATTTAGCTTGGAGAGCCCAGGAGAGATTATATCCTTTTTTTGCTATAGAAAACAATTGGGGGGGCAGCTAGGTGGCTTAGTGGATAAAGCGTTGGCCCTGGATTCAGGAGGACCTGAGTTCAAATCTGGCCCCAGAAACTTGACACTTACTAGCTGTGTGACCCTGGGCAAGTCACTTAACCCTAATTTCCCCACCACACCCCCCCCCAAAAGCTATGGTGATTCAAAAAAAAAATAAAAGACTACAGTGATGAATTTAGAGAAGGATGGAACAACTTTGGTGAATAGATGCAGAATAAGTAGAACCAAGAGAGCAAACTAGACAATGGAACAATATAAATGGAAAGAAGAAAAACAAGGATGAAGGATGATAGCATGTTCTTCCTTTCATTCTTTGCTGTGGTAAGGGTTATGGGACTGGAACATTGAATATCATTGCTATTATACTCAGCTGATGTGTTTGATAGTGTTTTTCTTTTCTGAACTGTATTTCCTCTTTTTTTAAAATTCTTTGTTCCCCACTTCATATGATTATAGATTTAGAGCTTTAGGGGAACTTAGAAAACCAGCTGCTCATTTTCAAGATGAGGAAAATGAAGTCTGGGGAGACTAAGCGATTTGATCAAGATTACAGAGGTAGTAAGTGTCAGGGCTGGGATATAAACCAAGGTCCTTTGAAAGGAAATCCATGGCTGTCCCTCAGTGTTATGCTAATTCCAGATTGGCTCTCTGAAGAGGGCAGGGAGGAGGAGTGATCAACTTGAAATGAAGGTCATGTATCAAATAGAAATACATAAAAGTGAAATATGCTACATTGGAAGGTGTTAGGTTTATACTTCACTGAAGGTCTTTAAGCAGAGGTTAATTGGCTACTTTTAAAGCATATTATAGAAAGGATTCCTTTTGGTTTGGGGTAGACTACATGACTTTTGCCACCCCTTTAAACTGATATTCTATGTATAAAATTAACTTAGAAAAATGAAAGGACATATAAAAATTTGCCCTCGACATATGTATGTATATGTATGTGTGCATGCATGGCAATTCGATGCTGCTTATAAACAGGGTTGAGCATAGAGATGGCAAGTGGTATGCACATGTCCCTAGATACACTTGGAACATGAACATCAAAGTAGATTTGCAATGCCACTTATATTCCCTGTATTGGCCTTTAAATATAAGCTCAAATAAAATCCCAAATGTCTATCAAAGCTTGCAGAGTACAAATTTATAGTCTCTCTAAAAGTCACATAAATCCAACAGGTCAAGGGAAAACAGCACAAGGGACTTTCAGACCATAATTTGTTTCAGGTTCCTGAGCTAGGAATGACTTAGTTTTAAAATAAGCTGCTTTACAACTTCCCCTAAAATCTCCAATTTTCAAGTTTCTCTTTGTCACAGGCTATGCGTGCAAAATATCAAATAAAGGCCTATAATTATTTTGAGCTAATAATCAGAGGCATGAATTTGTCATAGGAAAAATGTAATCAAACCCACAAAATATTCATGAAACACATTTTTTTCCAAGGTGTTCTATATTTGGAGGCAAAAGGACTGGTCTAAGTGATTTATATTCAGATCCGTCTCTGAATCTGATTGTCAGTAACTTGACCTGGGGAATTTCTTTCTCTTGGTGCGTGATACATTTTTTTTTCTTAATTTTCTTAAATATAGTGGGGAAAAAATAGTATGTTTTACCAAACACAGTATTGTTAAAAAGTATCTAATTTGTAAGGTTGTAAGCATCATCCTCTTCTTCCTTCCCTCCTTCCTTCCTTCCTTCCTTCCTTCCTTCCTTCCTTCCTTCCTTCCTTCCTTCCTTCCTTCCTTCCTTCCTTCCTTCCTTCCTTCCTTCCTTCCCTCCCTCCCTCCCTCTTGTGATATCATCACTTAAGGCAACTTCTAGAATAGAAACTTCCTCCATACCCAAGTTTTAATATATTAAAGATTGGCTTTTTTTGAATTCACATTTTTAAGGAGGACCAAGGAGCCAAACTGAGATTTTATTAGGAAAAGCTCTTTCCACAAATGTCGATCAATAACTGTTCATAGATTCTCAAAGAAACTGATTATATCACTGAAAAATAAACTATTTGCCCATGGTCACACAGCTAGGGCAACTGAGTATAAAGTAGGCCTCCATAGAAAGGGGTATAGTGGTAGCATGCCATTTATCAAAGGTAGAAAAGAAAGGAGGGGAATGTAAAGGAGAAAGGATTTGAGCAAAGAGGATAAGAGGGAAGAAAATGTTAGAGAAGGGAGAAGACAGAGAAAAAGGGAGGAAAAGGGAGAGGAAGAGAAGACATATGAGATCTTATTTTTCTGAAAGCTCAGAAAATAGAAATAGTTTTAAAAATAAATTCTACTTTAGTAAAATATATAAAGTTCATTTAACAGTTTGTGCTTAAAATTATTATATATATTATATATGTACATATACATATATGTTTATATGTATGTATATATATATACATACATATACATATATGTTTATATGTATGTATATATATACATATTCTTTATCATCAGAATGCAAGTTACCCTAAATTCTCATGTTAAACCTTTATTCATAGAAAGTGGCATTAAAATTAAGAAAAGTTATACCTGCATATAAGATGAGACTGCACTGTCATCCTACTGAAGCACAACAATAAATGTTTGTAGAGAATTAGATATACTATAAGATACCTTGTTCACAGCTTACATTTGCAGAAATTCTATGTGTGCATTGGGCAAATGAAAATGATTAGAGTTTATACTGGCCAACAACTGATAGAATTTATTATTTTCTATGAAAATCACCAGTTTGAAATGGAAATCAAAGGCAATCAACAAGCAATGGTATCAAGCAAGACAAATATATGGCAGTTACATACAGATGTGATGATTGATTATAGCATTTATGTAATTTTCCAGGTGTAAAGCATTGTTGATCACATGATGAAGCCTGCTTATACTTCATGTTTTTCTTCCCATTAATCTTTTATATTTACTTGCTATTTTATATTTACCTTTTATGAGGTGGTGAGAATTCCATCACTTTTAGCTAGGTAGTATCACCAGGAGCACATTGATATTAAAATCACTTTTGTGCAGCACATATTAGGAGAATTCAAAGTGCTAAATATTTTCTCATGTAATGTATCTTCTCTTAAAATCTGAGCCCAATAAATTATATATGTATAATATCAATTTAATGATATATGCATGTCTGTATACATACACATATACATATATGTATGTGTGTGTGTTCATATAGACATGTGCCAATGTAATAAGTCAAAAGACTGCCTAATTAAATTAATTTTGTAATCTGAATAAAGTATATTTCTATGTGTGTGAGTGAATGACTGTACATGTGTATATGTACCCATGTGATTGAAGGTTAATCTGTGTGGGTGATCCCACAACAATGCAGAACACCCCCCACACTTGCTTTTTCAGCCTGTGTGATTCTTATCTATATCCTTCTATGAATCCCCCAGTGAATAGCTGCACACATATAAAATAAAGGTGTGACTGTTTCCATTCATCTCATCAGACAGAGTTTTAGTGAAAGAGGGTGTCTACAGCTGTCTTTGAAAAAGCACCACACATTGTACATAAAAAGAATTATCTTATCATTTCTGTATTTTGCCAGATGTGTGGAATCAAACTCATTTTTCCCAATGACTATGGTGTGGAGAGTCTGTTTAAAGCTGAGTGCCCACACTTTGTTTAGACTTGGCTCGAGTTACAGTAACCACAGCCCACAGTCTTATTTCTGAAAACCAACTATAGTCTCTCAAGGCTGGGTTGCTCCTAATAAGAAACATGCTGGGCCCCTCCCCCAATCTGAAGTGTTTATTTTCCTTGATATCATAAATTTATAAATATAAACATGACTTTAAAGCAATTTTTAAAATCATCAAATGTCCCTGTCTATCCATGTGTCCTTTACCCAAAAGGCTGAAAGGAACACAGCCATTTTTCCTCATCTTAAGATATTCAGAAATCCTGTACATTTAGCTTGTAACTTCACTTAGCAGCTTTTTCAAATTAAAGCAAGGAAGGAATGATAAATATTCATTTTCTCCTTTCCCACTGGCACCAAGATGTAAATATAGCTAATTATGGCCTTCTAAATACAATTATTAATCAGTTTTGTAGCAACATGCTATTTGTGCCCAGATGTATGCAAATGTTCAGGTTTCTCTTCCAGATGGATTTCATTAAGTTAAGGCAATCGAAGGAGTCTAACAAAGTGCTCAGCTTTTTGATGTTATTTGGTTTAGATGGAAAACATAGACATATAGACAAACATATATACACATACACACATACGTACACACCCCAAACCAGTAACTTTCAATTGATAAATTATAACTTTGCTCAAGATTCGTTATGAATCTTTCAGGCACTTGGAGAACAATAAAAAGAATAAAAACATTCTAAAATGAAATTAATATTGGTGTCTCTTATTCTCTTTCAATTTTTCCTCTCTCCTCCCTTTCTTTCTTCCTCTCCTTAATTCTCTTCCTACTCCTCTTTTTCTTCCTTCTCCTCCTCCTCCTACCTCTTCTCCTCTTCCTCCTTCTCCTCTTCTTTCTCCTCCATCTCCTCCTTTGTCTCCTTCTCCTCCTCCCCCTCTTCCTCCTCCTTCTTCTCTGTCTTTCTGTCTCCTATAAGAGTTCCTAAACTTTTTGTCCATGTATGTCAGGGACTCCTTCAGCAAACCTGACGTCTATTAACCGCTTCTCAGATTACTATATTTAAAAATATATAATAAAATAGATTGAAAGGACAAAACTTTGTAAAATAATAGTTACCAAAATATTTAAAATTCCAAGTTCACAGACCACTTGGAAGTCAGTGTACTTTAGGTTAAGAATCTCTGAACTTGTAGAAAGAGTACTGAATTAATTTGGGAGCTTAGTCATTTATTATGTGACCTCAGGAACATTAATTAAACTTTTAGAATGTCAATGTCTTCACCTGTAAAATGATAGTGATACTCAGGGGCAGTTAGATGGTGCAGTGGATGAAGCACCAGCCCTGGATTCAGGAGGACCTGAGTTCAAATTTGACCTCAGACACTTGACACTTACTAGCTGTGTGACCCTGGGCAAGTCACTTACCCCTCATTGCCCTGCCCCCCCCAAGAAAATGATAGTGATACTCCGTATACTTATAGTGCTAAATGAAATAACATATGCATATAAAATAAAATTTAATTAAATACAATAAAGAGATTTTAGTTATGCCATATATAAAAGCATAAAAATTATTGTCAACATTAATTTTAGCTCATTTCATCTTGAGTTTACAGAAAGTTCCAGAAAAAGTCAATAGTCAGTGTTCTATGGACTATTGATCAGATTGCTAATGTGTCATTTTATAGTTAAGTCAATATATTTAAACATAATATCATCTTTCATAAATTTTCTAGTAATATCTCTAGAACAACTCCAGTAGCAGAGAAGATTATGAAGTTGACATAAACTACATCCCATTCCCATATTTCTATTTCATTTCTTTCTACATATTGAAAGCTCAAGTCCAAGTAGCTTGGAGATTATTTGGCATGTCACCATTTATTAGAAAAAAATATTTTAAAACTTTTTTATGGTTTAAAACTATGCATGGGAAATTGTGAGCAATAATTTTACCTGTTCTAATATTGTTGAATCACTGCCGTCCATATGGTACTTGGCTACTATATCCATTGTTTCTTCCTAAGAGATTCATCTTCCCTGGACATGATTCAAACTCAGTTCCATACAGAGGAAACTTGGCCTTAACTCGCATGAAGGTTAGTCTACATTTTTTATTTTTATGATGCAATTGGGGTTAAGTGACTTGCCCAGGGTCACACAGCTAGTAAGTGTCAAGTGTCTGAGGTCAGATTTGAACTCAGGTCCTCCTGACTCCAGAACCGGTGCTCTATCCACTGCACCACCTACCTGCCCCTAGTCTACATTTTAATATACTGTCTGTTTAGTTAAAAGTCCAATCCACATATGGGAACCAAGTAATTTAAAGCATAGCTTATAACTCACATTTATGACTTCCCAATCTAGGGGAAGGTTGTTGTTTGTTCTTCATTCTCAAATAGGACAGTAACATTGGGGTAAAGTCATGAGTTTCACTGAATTGAATTTAAGCGAGGGAGACCTGTGCAAAGTCACCAACCTCAGTGTCTCTTCCGGAGCCATCTCGGTCCAATGGCAAGATTATAAATCAGAATAACTGGAAATGGTCCTGGCTGTTTAACACAATTGGAGTTAAGTGACTTGCCCAGGGTCACACAGCTATAAAGTGTCTGAGGTGAGATTTGAACTCAGTTCCTCCTGACTCCAGGGCCAATGCTTTATCCACTGTGCCACCTACATGCCCCCAGTGGATGCTTAGAAAGTTTCTCGATGTGCAATATAAATTGGTTAGGGAAAGATCATTCTTAATTTTATACACATACAGAAATGCTAGTAAACACAAGAGTGCATTTTAAAAAAATAATTCAGGATTCAGTAACAACCTATAGCTAATATATTCTTTTGAGGTGATATTTAAAGTTCATCAGAATAAAACATAAAGAAAGAGATGGAAAATAGCATTTATTAAATGCCTACTATGTGCCAGGTGGTATACCAAGCTCTTTATGAATATTAATCTAATTCGATCTTCATAACAAGCCTAGGAGGTAGGTTCTAATATTAACCCAATTTTACAGTACAGGAAATAGGCAAACATTAAATAACTTACACAGTCACACAGCTAGTAAGTATATGAAGCTGGATTTGAACTCAGATCTTCCTGACTGTAGGCCCACCACTTTATCCAATGCACAATCAAGATATTTCATAAAGAATTTTGCAAGATTACTTGTTAGGTATTTTGCATTTCATCTTAGGTCTGTACTGTCTCAATAGCTCTTAGTCTATGTTTTCTGATGAAACTAGCCAGATTTGGGTCAATTTTCTTCTTGGTGGTCATCTTCATATCCATGGTAATAATTCATTGTGTTCCTCCCCTTGTAGCCAGTTGTGAGCCAGTTGGATACAGGACAATAAAATGAAGGTTTTTCCAAACATCACAAACTTAACAAGGTCACCTCCAAGCTTAGATACTTCTGTCTTGGGTTACTTGATCTTCACTTAAGATCAGGTAGAAATAGAAAATATTCTACAGACATCAAAGAATAAGCCTAAAGACAAGATCCAGCTTACTTCTGAAGGATATAATGTTCTCAGGCATATAACAGTCATGGTAGGGAATAGAAAAAGCATCTTCTCCCCATCAACCACTCTCCAGAAGGAGTTTGAAACAGTGCTGACACTCTTCTGAGCTAGAAAGAAAAGGACTCTGCAGGTGACAATTAGTGCCTTGCAAGAATACACAGGCATCAATTCTTTCTTATCAACATTCAATTAGTAGACATTTCAATTTCTTAAAATTCAACCCTTTCAACTTTGAGCGATGTGGTCTGTGTTGTGTTTTTGTTGTTGTTGTTGTTGTTGAGTTATATCTCTCATTTCCAACTCTTTGTGATGCTTTTTGGGGTTTTCTTGGCAAGGATACTGGTATTGTTTTCTATTTCCTTCCCCTGCTCAATTTTTACAGATGACCAAAATGAGGCAAACAGGGTCATGTGACTTGTCCAGTTTCACAGAGCTAGTAAGGTTCTGAGGCAGATCTTAAAGATCCTACATGTTCAACTGGAACCAGGAAGGAAAAAAAAATCATAAACTTTGGGAAGGCTTTTATATTATGATAAGGTTTCTATTTCAATACACTTTGGGGGATATGTTAACTTCTATGTTTGTAGCGTGAGATTTTCTAATTCGTCAGTCCATTTAACATAGCAAGCTACTGATTCATAATTCTAGGTACCAGGTTTGGTCTTGCTAAGTATTTAGTAGGTACATTTTTTTCTGTAATCTTCAGTGACAGTTTACACTTTCTAATATGTTCTTACATAATCTGTGATGATTAATAATTCTGCCCTATATAATGAATCTTTTGTCATTTCTGATAACAATGACCCAACGCAGATTGCCAATATACACTTCTCCGTAGGCACAAATTGACAAGACTCAATTGCATATTCTTTGTCAACTTTGTTAATTTGGATTCCAATGGATGTTGTTCATGGACAGCTTTTTGATACCACTCTTAAATCTCATAATTACAAGTTAAAGAGGAGATGATAATCTGCTTTGGTAGAAGAAGGTTTTCTCTTGGCCCAATATGTATTAATGAAATCACAGGCTTAATCAAAAAATTCCTGCTAGATTTTGTGTGTATGTATGGATATATGTATATGTGTGTATACATATTCATATATATACATATACAAACATACACATATATATGTATAAAGTTAGCAGACTTGGTAATAGAAAAATTAGTTAATCTTGGCTTTCATATGATACTATTTATGTTTTATATAAAATATAGAATCTAACTTCTGCATATTTATGTAAAAACATCTAAAATATTGGGGCAGCTAGGTGGCACAGTGGATAAAGCACCGGCCCTAGATTCAGGAGGACCTGAGTTCAAATCTGGCCATAGAGACTTGAAACTCACTAGCTATGTGACCATGGGCAAGTCACTTAACCCTCATTACCCCACAAAAACAAACAAACAAAAAACTCCCCCCAAACCACTAAAATATGATTCCATAAAAAAAAGTGTTAATTCTACTATTCTGGAATCTTTCTTACTTAGACAATTACATTTTTCTATTCTAAAACATATCTTATCTTTCCTTTTACAAACTTAATAGAAACCTAAAATAATTTAAGTTTTTATAGCATTGATACATGACAGTGAAAAAATGGGAAATATTTGTCTATATATTCCCATGATTATATACTTAACTGAAGTAATATGAGGAGAGTATTGAAATTACTCATTTTTTAAAATGTTTTCACATTTTCTGATTGAAATATGTAGTCTTCCCAAAGTTTTTCAAGCTAATAGATGATGTCAAAATATATACTCAAGCCAAAAAAATGAGTGAGATAAAGAGTTGAGAAAAACATCATCTTTCATTCCTTAGGAAAATGATAGGTGTGCAAATAGTTACAATGTTAATTACAATAAGTTCATAGGTAATTTAGAAACAAATTATAAAGTCCCAAGGAATGCAAGAAAGGACCTTTTTTTTTTTTGTGAAGCAATTGTGGTTAAGTGACTTGCACAGGGTCACATAGCTTGTAAGTGTCAAGTGTCTGAGGCTGGATTTGAACTAAGGTCCTCCTGACTCCAGGGCTGGTGCTCTATCTGAGCTGCCCCACCAAGGAAGAACTTTTAATGGAAGTCATTGGGAAAACTTCATAGAGGAGATGGTACTATAATGATGCTTTGAAAGATGAGTATGATTTTATTTATCCTGGAAAAGTAACATAAGTTCAATATATTTATAACATTTTAAGCCTATTCTCTCATTAAATCTACTTAATTCTTCTGATTCCATAACAATTCATTGCAGTATGGAAGTGACCTTGATTTTCTTAAAGCCGTACTATAAGTACAATTGATTGTTGCAATAAAGATGGAAAAGTTGACCTGTGGGTAAAGAAATGGGCTAGATACATTTTGTCTATGGGCTAGCCTAACTAACATAGACTCATCACCTGGTTAATCCCAGGATGATGACATGTTGGGCCATGGAAACAGCCTCTGCTGACTAACAAAGGGGCTGTTTTATTTATGTTGTTAATAAAAGAACTGTCCTTATTTTGAAACAAAACAACAACATCAAAAAGATATGTCATAAAAAATGAATCCTTACTCCAGCAGAACCTATCACAACTCATCTATAACTTCTTAACCTAGGAAATGCTTGTATATGTCTTCTCATAAAAGTTCTACCTAATAATAAAATCTATCTGGTACCTTCATCAAAATATTTTAACATTGCTTGGCTGAGAATGTAGTACTCCATCTGTCTTTCAGTTATCTCTCATTTTCCCAACATAACTGTCTACTTGGATATCTTCTTTGTCAATTTTTCTTTCTTTTCTTTTCTTTTTTCTTTCTTTTGTTCTTTTATTTTGCACAGCAATGGGGGTCAAGTGACTTGCCCAAGGTCACACAGCTGGTGATTGTCATGTGTCTAAGACTGGATTTAAACTCAGGTCCTCCTGAATCCAGGGCCTGTGCTTTATCCAAACTTTGTCAATTCTTAAAAACAAATCCTTTAAAAATATAAATTTATTGGTATATTAGGTCTTTACATCACATACTTTTCTCACTGTATCTTTCCCCTAAACCCTACCCAAGTGACATTCATTATAACAAACAAAAAATAAAAAGTGGCAAAGTGATTTAATCACAAAAGTATTATTTTACCATTATATTTAGTACTCCCCATTCTAACTTCAATAAAGAAGTTGAAGGAGCTTCCTACTCAGTTATTCTTTGTGACCAGGTGTCAATATTACATTCTTATTCACTTTCAATTTTATTTTTTTGTTTCAATTTACATCAGCAAAGTCATTATATTATGCATAGTTTATCTGATTCTGTTAGCTTAACTTTGCATCATTACATATGAGTTCTCCAAGCTCCTCTGTATTCTTGATATTCATCATTTCTTAAAGCTGAGTAAAATTCCATTGCCATTATGTACCACAGTTTTGCTTAGCTTTATTTCAATTATTGAACAAATACTTTAGAGTTCTTTGTTAGTACCAAAAAGAATATTTCTATAAAGTGTTTTTCTGTTTTTGTACCTTTCTGTCATTATTCTTCTTGCCATCTAAGTATATAAGTATATATATATAATATATATATACATATATATGCATGTGTGTATTTATATTTATGTACATACATATACATGTACATACATATATCTGTGATATCTCTATCTCATTAGTGTAGTCTCTGCTTCAAAGAATATATAGATATTTTCATCATTTTCACTATATAATTCTTAATTTATTTCAGAATGATTATACTAGTTCATATTCTTACCAATATTGCATTAACATGCTCCAAAACCCATTCACCATTCTCTAGTCTTTTCATTTGTCACCTTTGTCAGATGGTTGAGTGTAAGACGAAACTAATTCAATTTCAAGTGAACATTTGTGATTTGGGACATTCTTTCATACTACTTTCAATGGTTTGTAATTCATGTGTTTGAGAAGTGTTTGTCCATATCCTTTATCTGGAAGCTAAGTGGCACATCTTGCAGTCAGGAAGACTCATCTTTCTGGATTCAAACCTAGCTTCAGATATTTATTAACTGTGTGACCATGGGTAAGACCTTTAAAACTGTTTTACTTAGTTTCCTCATCTGAAAATATGATCTGGAGAAGGAAATGTCAAACCATTCCTGTAGCTTTGCCAAGAAAATCCCAAATGGGATCATGAAGAGTTGGACAAGACTAAAAAGTGATGGAATAACAGCAATAACATCCTTTGTCTACTTATCTATTGGAGAATTACTTTTAGGCTTAGTTATCTTCTGGTCCTCGGATCCTTATCAGAGTTGTTTACTTGGTACATAATTATTATTATGTTTTCAGTCTACCACTTCCTTTCTTTTTCCAATTGCACTAATTTTGTTGTTGCAAAAAGGTTTTTAATTTCTTCCAATCAAAATGAACTATTTTTCCCCTCCTTTTAATCACTTCTATGGGAGAATGATAACCAGAGATATAAGTTATGCTCTTGGAAGTCATAAACATTGTGACTGGGAAAGTCACATACATTCCATTTATACATTCTCTCTCTAGAAGCAATATTGATATTGATATTCATTTGATTAGAGTTCTCAGACCAAGAAGGAGAGAAGGTCATGGAGCATGGTTTGACATGACAAATCATGGCTACAGCATATTTCTAGTATGTAAGAACTAAATGACTCATATCCACTCACTCAAGATCTCTGGTTGTTTCCTTTGAAAGGAAGGATAAAAGCAGCACAGCTACTTCTCAGAGATATCTATTTATTTGTGTGTTTGTTCATTCATTCATTCATTTATTTGTTTATTTATTTTTTGGTGAGGCTATTGGGGTTAAGTGACTTGCCCAGGGTCACATAGCTAGTAAGTGATAAGTGGCTGAGGCCGGATTTGAACTCAGGTCCTCCTGACTACAGGGCTGGTGCTCTATGCACTGTGCCACCTAGCTGCCCCACAGAGATATTTAAGAAGGTATTCCTAAGTGTAGTGGTGGTTAAACTACTTGGTAACCAAGGCCCCCTTCAAAAAAGTGTTTCTGTAATTCTGTAAACTTAATATCCTTCAAAGATTCTAATCCCATATTTATTTTCACTGATTATAGGCAAGGAAATGTTTTATTTTGATAATTCAATTTCATAGGAGCATAACAATTCTTAGAAAAATATTATAGTCCATTTTATTAATAAAACTAAAATACTATCTCCTTCCTTCAGTCTGTTCCACCTGGGCTTAGATTCAATATTCATTGAGCCATTTGCTTATCTACAGGATTTATTTAGATCTCTATGTGACCAATTTATTTACAGAAGTTGTTTTCATTTATGAAAACAAGTGCCTTGAAATTGATCATGTCATTTCTTGCTCATAAGCCACAGGAAGATGGTGGCTATGAGTGTATCTGCAATGTCAACACCTTTAAGAAATGCTACAAGATTCATAACACAGATCCTGTGGAGCCTCCCTCTACCAAAAAAGTTGAAATTAACTAAAATTATCTTGATATCTTCTATTTTCAGAATAGTTCTTTTTTCTGTTTATGTAGAGAATATTAAATTTATACATGACTATAAAAAAAAATCTAAAAAATAGATCCTTTTTCACAGTATGGCTATCCTAAAAGTGGCTTATTTTTGTATGATTACTTTGTTCCTCTTAACAACTGATACTAATACATACCATAGCTACATTTCTGCATATTGATAATTTAGACAGTTAAAATATGCAAATTGTTTCAGTAATTTGTATAAGAAGTCAGTTCATAAACCTTAGAAAGGGAAATGAATAGAAAGATATTTATATTGGCTCTTGTAAAATCTTATCATTTTTAGTTTACAGTTTATAAGATTTGAAGTGACCTTAGAATTCATTAAATACAATCCCTCATTGTAAAGGTGTGGAACCTGAGATCTAGGAAGACTAAATGACTTGTATGTGGTTAAATAGATAGTTAGTAGCAGAGCTTCAATAGGAATTCAGGCCCTTGGACTCAGTCCAATGTTTGATTGCAGTACACCATACTTCCTATTTCAGAGTTAAAGCTGTTCAAGGATAATTATATTTTTTAATAAATAGACTGAGTCTATGGCTTAATTGAATAATGCTAGCAGAGTAGCTTCTGAAACTTTGGCAGAGACTGCTTTGGTTAATAAAGAGAATGGAAAACAAACTTTCCAGAAATCATGAGATCATTTCTTATTGCTGTATTGCTTAAGGGAGGAAAAGACCTTAACAAAGGTGATTTGTTAGAAAACAAATATTTGGTTGTTAAACAGACTTCCATGCAAAACACTAATTTTTATATTGTAGAAGAACATAAAATTAGGCCCTGAATATATGAAAAGTTACAGCATGAAGATATTCACTTTGTGGCAAAAAAAAGTTAAATGAAAGACAAATATTACAGTATTGCTCATATATAGCTCCCTCTACCTGTATCTAATCTTTTTTAAAAATATGAAATATTTAAAATATGATACAAATATATTTAATAAACTTAATTATTAATTAGCTATTAATCTACCTACCTATTTATCAGCTATTAATCTTTCTTTTCTATCCATATATCCATTCATCCATCCTTCCTTCCATCCATCTATATCTATCTGTCATCTCTCTATGTCTGTATCACCTACCTACCTATGTACCTCCTTACCTACCTGCCTAACTACCCACCTACTTCTGTTGATATATCACACATACGAGGTATGCTAGAAAAGATTTTTCAATAAAACAGATGTTGAATCGTGACTTTGATAGTGGCTTTCTGCCATTTATTTCTTTAATATTATGGATTGAATGATATGGGTGGTGTATCAAGAGGATGAATTGATTTTTCCCTCCATTTCATCTGTACATTTTGGTATCGTACATGCAAAATCCAGGAATTACTTGTTTTAATCATCACTTATTTCAAAACAAAAAAAATGATCTTACAGCACAAAATCTAAATAAAGACTCAAACTTTCAACTCCTGTGAATAAAACTATTCATGTCACCTCAACTATCTCAGATATAGAATTGTGGTATTGTTAAATCTAGTCCCACCCTTTTATTTTATATAAGAAGAAAATGAAACTCCTTGTTTAGTGACTTGTCTTAAGTTATGGAACTACTTAATACAGAAACTCAGGATCATTCATTCATCAATTTATTATACTTACTTGCAAGATATCCTGGGAAATTCCTGCATTTTCTTCTCTATTCTAGGAATGAACTGCTAATCTAAACACCTAATTGTAACATAAGTCAATTTATTCTCTGTAATATTAAGAGCTCTCCAGATACCTGAAAAGAATTCCCTAATTATGTATTTTTGTGTGTATACATGTGTGTACAATGCACATAAACAAATGGATGGGCAGAATGCAGCAATCACACACAAAAATAAATATTAATCATTGATTTTTCTTTGAACAATCTCCAGTTGTTTAATTGTTTCTTCCATTTCAGGGAATTCTAGGCAACTGTTAATTTTTGGAGTCAGTTTAGGCATTCTGGATACAGTTCGGTAAAGATGTAGTTATTATTTGTCGGTATTAAAAATAAATGTTCTGGCAATAATTAAGACACACTCCATTATCAGCTCAACAGGTATTTGATTTATACATAATTGATTACATAAAATCATTAGAATTTAAATTACTTTCAAGATACAACAAATAATACTTTTAAAATATTCCCTTATACCATTAAATTACTTTTTACCCATAAATTAAAATCTAGTGTTATTTCTTTCCTTCCTGCACATCTTGCCATCTGTTCTTTAATTTTTCCTTTCTTACCTTCTGCCCAAGCAGATAGCACCCTTTCTACCAGACCTTTAAAGGCAACATCTACAAAGGTAAAGACATAAAAGGAAACATGAAGACATAAAAGTAGTAATAACTAGGGCAGCTAGGTGGCACAGTGGATAGAGCACCGGCCCTGGAGTCAGGAGTACCTGAGTTCAAATTCGGCCTCAGACACTTAATACTTACTAGCTGTGTGACCCTGGGCAAGTCACTTAGCCCCAATTGCCTCACAAAAAAAATAGTAATAACTAAAATTGGAGGTGGCTATTTAACAAATACAATATGCCAAGTTGAGACTTGAAAAAAGATAAAAGTTCAAAGAACTGGAAGAATGAGGCTAAAATTGTTTACCAAATATATGATTGTGGGTGATACAATGTGAAGTTGGGGGAATGAATGAAAGTTCTGTTCAGCAGGAATGTATAGCGATTAAAGGGAAGTAAATTAAAGGTGGAAGTGTAAGTTTATGACAGCTAATGGAGGGACTTCAATACCAGACAGAGGAGTTTGCATTTTTTTCCCTACAGGGCATAGGGAACTATTACAGATTTGGTGGAAGGACAGTGACAGGGTGATAATTATGTTTTAGTTGGATTGTTTTGGAAGCTATATAGGAGATGGATCAAAAAGGAAAAGGATTGGTGTGGAGGAAAAGTAACCAAATAATAAGTTTTATTCCCATCTGGATGTACACATAAATGATATGAGAGAGTTTGTGAAGGTAGATGTGAAAAGAATTGTGAAATAATTGGATATGAAGTGGTGAGGAATAGGAAAGAGAAAAAGGATTTCTCTGAAATTATTAATCTGGGTCTCTGGGAATATAGTATCATCTTCCACCAAAACAGAAAAGTTTAGAGGAGAAGAAGGCTCTGATTAATGACTACCTTTGGGTGTATTCAACCTATTAAGTCATATCAGCTGTTACCTGTATTCTATCTTTGATAGACTTTACTGTTTGACCTAAAAAGTCAAAGAAGTGTGGTATGTAAAAAAGGGTAATAATAGTAATATCTAGTGTTCCTATAGTTCTTTAAAGTTTGAAAAGGACTTTACAAATATTATCTGATTTTGTCCTCATAGCAGCCATGGGCACTATAATTCTCTCCATTCTACAGATGAGGAAACTGACATAGAATTTTGGTGACTTGTCCAGGGTCACACAACTTATCCATGTCTAAGGTAAGATTTGAACTGGGTTTTTCCTGACTGTAGGCATAGCACTTTATCTCCTGCACCACTTATGACTTATTCATACTACAGAAACAAAAATATTTCTCTGGTAAGATATTTTTTCTGAATATTTAAAATAGATTTATTACCTTATATCACATTCAAATAGATTTTAAATTGCTCAAAAGGGAAAAGTCAGTGTGATAGAACAGACTTTTAGCCAAAAGATAGTATAAGGATAACAATTCTTCTGGTCTTTGTCTAAAGTTTTCTATAGTTCAGAAGGGACAAGTAAGAATGAAGACAAAAGAGGTCTTGCACTTACTATACAAAGAAGATGAGGGCAACATTGTTTTTCCAAAATGCAGAGCATTGGTATCATGAATTAAATAAACTAATGGAAATTGCCCAGTAGGAGGATAGACTTGAGTGGGGGACCAAGGGTGGCCATGATGCCTTTCTGTAAATACATAAAGGGATGTCACCTAGAAAAGGGATTAATAATATTTTTCTTGACCCAGATTCAGAAAAAGGAATGATGTATGGAAGGCAGGAAAAAAAACCTTACCTAACAGTAAAATGGAGGAGGTCTGGGGAACATGGTAAATTTCCCCTCACTGAAAGTCTTCAGCAGAGGTTACCTTGCAATTTATCAGAGCGAATTAGTCTAGATTACCGCTAAGGTTTCTTCCAACACTTAAAATTCTGTGATTTGTGGAATGATCATAAAACATTCTCTACAATTGCTTTATTGCACAATTACAATAGGGAAGGTGTTTAGGGACTCATCAGGGGAAATCTGCTTCCTGAATTGAGAGTGTAGGTATAAGATTAATTTAGGCATCTCTTACAGATAGTCTTTATTAACTGGAGAAGACACAACTAGGAAGAAATATAGCAATGGGAGGCACTAATCTGAGATTTCCTTTGCTACTCTAGAGAAACTTCATGGAGAATTGTTCAGAAAGAAGCGGGCTGCATCTGGTATTCCCATCAATGAAGAGCAAATCAAGAAAAAGGAGAATAGGTGAAATTCAGTAGACCCAGGGAAGAGAATTAACTCCTTAAAAAATATAACAGTTAAAGAAGAAAAAAATTGTCAAAAGCAATCATCCTAATTTGTTTTGGCATCCAATTTTACTGGGGAAAATCAGATCCACAAATAGGGGCTTATCTACTTTGTTCAATGAAGTATTCAGTTTGGTATCTCTGTTTCTAGGGAAGAAATTGCCCTAGCCATTTAGTGCAAATTTTATATCACATATCATATTTCGAGATACCGCAAGCTATCAGCTTTTGCAGGGAGAAAATTACGATTCTTTTCCTTTGACTGAAAAAACTCCAATGAAAGTCCCCATCCCCCATCAAAATTACTCAAACTTTCTAACTTCCTAATTCCTTAACCTAACTTCAAATTGAACAAAATTGCATGTAGTATAAAAGTAGAGGTGGGTGGTAAGTTGTCAATCACTGGACAAAATGAAGAATAACAAAGAAAAACCTCTACTTGACTTCTCTGTTAGAAACATTAGAGAAACACCTAAGTTTGAATATGTCACCATAAAGATAGATGAAAGCTTTACTCATTCTTTTTTGTTTGTTTTTAATGCTGTCCAGTGACTATGTCTGATATAGGGCTATCACCTTCACCGACTAAGTAAATTTTACTTTTAGAAATTGGAAGCTGAATCATACTTTTAGATTAGGGAATGAAAAAGTACATATGAGATATTATGTGTATGACTGTGCTAGAAGTATCTTTAAAAATACCTCTTTGTGCTCGCTCTCTCTCTCTCTCTCTCTCTCTCTCTCTCTCTCTCTCTCTCTCTCTCCATTCTATTTGTATTTTATTCCATTTTTTTGGCCTCCCTTTGTCTCCCTCTTATTCTCTGTGTTTCTCCATCTCTCACTCTATCTCCCTTTGTCTCTAGCTCTTTCTCACTTGCTCTCTGCTTTTTTTTTTCCACTTTCTGTCTTTTAGTTTCTCTCTTTCATTGTATAGATGACTGATTTGAGTATTTTGACAGAGGAAGTTTGACTAGAATACAGAGAACAGGAAGGGCAGTCATCCATTGAGACTGGAAAAATGCAGAGGGGGAAAAGAGAGCATTTTAGACATGTGACATATATTTTGTAAAGGTAAATCAAAATACTAGTTAGAAATGTACTATTATTATTATATACTATATAACATACTATATGAAGAATTACACTACTTAACAAAGTTATGTTTACATGACAGAGATGAAAAATGAGGAAAAAAGATATCTAGAACAGTCTTACAAATAGTAACTCTTTTTTTTTTTTGGATGAGTCTTGCACATAGTAAAAAGTTAATGTTTTCCAGGTGGAATTACATGCTAATTTTCTGCTCTTTTTGTGGTAACTTGATGGATAGTCTATGTATGCCTCCATGTATACATGTGTATACACATATATGTACATATATGTGTATGTTACATATACATTTATACAGGGAATATGACTTACACGTAATATAATTTAGAATCAAATCTATTTCTTAAACATTATTTAGTAACTGTATATTCATGATTTTGATTCCTCAGTCACTTGGTTAATGAATCAATAGCATTTATTGTGTTTATTCTTTTCTAGTCAATGTACTAGGAATATCAAATATGGCAAAAACAAAACAAAAAAACCAAACCTCTGCTTTCACAGACCTCAGTCTCTGCCTTAATAGAGTATAAGGAGTAGAAGATGAATGAAGCATTTACTTTTTTTTCTCTACAATATAGTGGATTTTATTTTATTTTATTCTATTTTTTTTTGATGAAACAAATATTTATTTTATTTTTTCCTGTTACATGTAAGGGTAGTTTTCAACATTAATTTTCATAAGATTTAGAGTTCCAAATTTTTCTCCCTCCCTCCCTTTCCTCCCCTTTCCACAAAACAACAATCAATCTGGTATAGATTATCTATGTTCAATCTACAAGTGCTCTTTTTTATCAGTTCTGTCTATGGGAGTGGATAGTATGCTTTATCATAATTCCCTTGGGATTGTCTTGGATCACTGTATTGCTGAGAGTAGTTAAGTCATTCACAATTGCTCATCAAACAATACTGCTGTCATTATGCACAATGTCCTCCCAGTTTTGGTCACTTCACTATACCTCAGTTCATATGAGTCTTTCTAGGTTTTTCTGGAATCATGCTGTTTGTTATTTCCTATAGCAAAATACCATTCCACTACAGTCATATACCATAGCTTCTTCAGTCATTCCTCAATTCATGGACATTCCCTTGATTCCCAATTCTTAGCCACAACAATGAGTTGCTATAAATATTTTTAGTACAATTTTCTGCCCTTTTCTCTTTTTCACCCTTACTATTGTTAACTGTTTACCTCCATCTTATTCCCTTCCCCATGATATTTACTGTATTATCTATCTTCTTTCACCCTATCCCTCTTCAAAAGGGATTTGCTTCCTTCTGTTCCCTTCCCCAATCTGCCATTCCTTCTTTTGCCCCACTCTGTTTATCCCCTTCCCCGCCTATTTTCCTGCAGGGCTAGATAGATTACTCCACGCAATTGAATGTTAATGCTATTCCCATCTTGAGTGAATTCTGATGAGATTAAGGTCTTTGAGTCTATTATGAATAGTGTAAAGTTCATTTCCTGTCCTTTTCCTCCCCCATCTCTTCCCCTACTCCATAAGCCCTTTCCTGTTTCTTTCATGTGGGATTCACCCCATGCTACCTCTGCCCTTCCCCCACCCACAGTGCATTCCTCTTCCTCTTCAATTTTACCCAAAAGATGTCATCATGGGACAGCTAGGTGACATAATGGACAAAGCATCCACCCTAGACCCAGGGGGACCTCAGCCAAAACCCAGCCTCAGACACAAGACAGTCACCCATTGCACAATCCCAAGTATATCCCCCAACTCCAATTTTTTTATGGTTCTCCAGGGTCTTGTATTTGAAAGTCAAATTTTCTATTCACTTCATATCTTTTCATCACGAATACCTGAAAGTCCTCTTTTTCATTGAAGTCCCATTTTTTCCTCTGAAAGATGATACTCAGTTTTGATGGATACGTGATTCTTGGTTGTTTATCCCAATTCCTTTGCCCTCTGGAATATCATATTCCATTTCCTTTGGTCCTTTAATATGGAAGCTGCTAGATCTTGTGCTATCCTGACTGGGGATCCATAGTATTTGATTTTTTTTTTCTTTTTGGCAGCTTGCAATATATTCTTCTTGACCTGGGAGCTCTGGAATTTGGCTATAATATTCCTTGGAGTTTTCCTATTGGCATCTCTTTCAAGAGATGATCAGTGGATTCTTTCAATTTCTATTTTACCTTCTGCTTCTAGAATATCAGGGCAATTTTCCCTGAAAATTCCTTGGAAGATGATGTCTAAGCTCTTTCCTTGATCATGGTTTTCAAGTAGACCAATAAGTTTCACATTATCTCTCCTGGGCCTATTTTACAGGTCAGAAGTTTTTTTCCAAGAAGGTATTTCACATTGGCCTCCATTTTTTATTCATTTGGATTTGCTTTATTGTATCTCAGTTTCTCATAAGTCACTGGCTTCCATTTGTTCAATCCTAATTTTTAGGTAATTATTTTCATCAGAGAGCTTTTCCATTTGGCTTTTCAAGCTGTTAAGTTTTTTTTCTCATGTCTTTCCTGCATCACCCTCATTTCTCTTTCCATTTTTCCTCTACCTCTCTAAATTTATCTTCAAAGTCCTTTTTGAATACCTCTATGGCCTGAGACCAATTCATGTTTTTCTTGGAAGCTTTAGATATAGGGGCCCCAACATTGACATCTTCCTCTGAGGGTGAACCTCAGACTTCCTTGCCACTAAAGAAACTTTCTGTGGTCCTCACCGTTCTCTGTCTGCTCATCTTGTTTTCCTTTTACTTGACTTTTAGCTTCTTAAAATGGGCACTGTTTCCAGGCTGCACTATCCCAAGCTTCAGAAGGTCCCAGGTGGTATGATTTAAGGAGGAACATGTTCTTCACTTACCTGGCCTGTTCCCTGGTTTGTAGATGACCCCAGACCAACTTGCTAATAAACCAGCTTTGTGTGCTGTGGTTGTCAGCTCTGATGAGCCTATGCCCCTCCTCTACCTGGGCTACTGCTACTCAAGCCTACCTCCTGGTTCCCAGCAGGGTTGAAAAACCCAAATTCTTCCTCAGAACCAGCATAGACCCTTGTAATCTCCCCCCTTCCAAGGGCTCAGCCCTCTCTCCAGACTGTGAGATTAGTTCCAGATGACTCTGGCACTGCAGCTGATTCAGAGACTCTGAGGATCTCTTTCTCTGGCAAGGCCTTCCTGGGACTGGATATGTGTCAGTGTTACTATGGGGTTGGGCTCCACTCCTGTCTCAGCACAGCAGCTCCCTCCTTCAGACCTTTCATGCTATCCTTGGTTGTAAAATGATCTCAGCACATTCTTCTGTGGATTTTCCTGCTCAAGGAATTGTCCTATGGAATTATTTGGATGTTTTTTGGAGCAATCATTTAGTGAGATCAAGAGCTCACTGCCTTTCCTCCACCATCTTGGCTCAGCCCCATTGATTGAATTAAGCATTTCTTAAACACCTGGTATATAACCGTCATTGCACTAAGGAATTGAAAAAATTCATACACATACACATATAAACATAAATATACACACATATATGTGTATAAATATGTATATACATATATATGCATATACATATATATGTGTGTATGTTTGCATGTAATTTGAAGCTAAAAACAACCCTGTGGCATAGGTATTATTATAATACCCATTTTAGGGACAGCTAGGTGGCACAGTGTATAAAGCACTGGCCCTGGATTCAGGAGGACCTGAGTTCAAATCTGGCCTCAAGACACTTACTAGCTGTGTGACCCTGGGCAAGTCGCTTAACCCTCATTGCCCAGCCCCACCCCCACCCCCAAATAATAATAATACCCATTTTATAGTTCTGAAAACTGAAGCAGAGAGCAATTAAGTGACTTGCACAGGGCCCCATAGCTATTAAATATGTGAGGTCAGATTTGAAATCAAGTCTTCCTGATACAAGGACCAGCATTTTATCTGCTTTACTGCCTAGTTACCAAACAATTAAAGTTGTTGTTGCTGTTTTTTTTAATGAGGATTTTTCTTTCTTTGTATTTGTATCACCCATGTGAAACCTGGCCTTGCATGCAGGAAATGGTTAATGAATATTTGTTGATTGTTTGAAATCCTTACCTACCTTCAAGGCTCTGGTAAAATCCTGCTTCCTAAACTAGACCTTTCCTGGTGATTCAGTTGTTGTCATTGCCTCTCACAAGTATGTTTATTTCATTAAATTAAATTAAATTAAAATATTAAATTTACTAACTTTTTACACATCTTCTTTCCTCTAGATTGTATGTTCCTTGAGAATAGTGAGTTCGTTTTCCTTTTTTTTTCTATATCCTTAGGCCCTAATAGAGTATCTGGTAGTTGGTATCTACTTAATAAGTGTTTGAGTAGTTGAAATTATCTGAATGATCCTTGACAACATTGTGACTAATGCTCTTTTCCTACACACAGGCTCTAATTCTTAATTTTGTATAAGGTTTTTCTTGGTTAGCTGGCACATGTACACATGCACACACACACATACATGCATGTTCACACACATAGGAACCCACAAAAGAAAATAGGGAAGGGTAGAAGGGAAAAGGAAGGGAAAGGTAAGAGCAAGGGTAAGGAAAAGAGTAAAGGGAAAGGGAAGAAGCAGGGGAAAGGAAGTCGAAGTAAAGGGGAAATGAAGGGGAAAAGGAATAATAATGGGAAGAGAAAGTGAATAGAAGAAGGAGGAAAAAGAAATAAAGGGGAAGAAAAAGAGGGGGGAAGGGGAGAGGAAACGAAAAGGAAAGGGAAGGGAAAGAGGTCTAAATTTTTCAAATATAAAGAAATATTATGACAACATTTCTATTAGCTTTGTTATAGCTAACTTTTCTATATTAAGATTTTATTTATACATTTAATTACCAAAAAATAATTTACCTTAAATTGGAAGACGTCTTTTTTACTATAGATAATATGTATAATAAAAGAAAGCAAGCTATAAATTATGATTTTGATTATTTTCTTTTCAAAATTATATCTTTATAGTTTTATTTCTTTTTAAAATTTTGATTTCCAAATTATTTCTCTCCCTCCTACTCCTCTTCCACTGTGATATCAATTATATATGTAAAATTGTTTAAAACATATTTCCATATTAGCTATATTGAAAAAATCCCAGGAAAATAAAGTGGGAAAATAATACTTGAGTTTGCACTGAGTTCCTCATTTCTTTCTCTGAAGGTGGATAGTTTCTCTTAATCATAAGTCCTTTTTTATTTAAGAAAGGCCTGGAAAGACTTATATGAACTGATGTATAGTGAAGTGAGGAGAACCAAGAGAATGTCATGCACAGAGACAGCAGTGTTGTTTGATGAAGAACTGAATGAATTAACTATTCACACCAATACAATGACCCTAGACAATTTCCACCTCCAAAGAAAGAACAAATATTGATTGAACACAGAATGAAGCATACTATTTTTCACTTTCATTTTTTCTTTTATTCAAATTTTCATGTACAAAATTACTAATATAGTAATGTTTTAAATAATTGCACATGCATAACTCACATCACATTGCTTATTGTCTTGGGAAGGTGGGAGAGGAGGGAGGGGATTAGGGATGAAATTCAGTACTCAAAACTATGAATAAAAATATATCATAAGTCCTTTGGAATTTTCTTCCATCATTGTCTTTATCAGAATAGCTAAGTCACAGTTGATCATCATTATGACAGCTTTTTTACCATACACATTGATTTCTTGGCTCTTCTCACTTCACTTTACATCAATTCATATAGGTCTTGCCATTGTTTTTTTCTAAAACCATCTTCCTCATCATCTCTTATAGCACAATAATACTCCATCACAATCATATGCCACAACTTATGAGCCATTCCCCAACTGATGGACATCCACTCAATTTCCAATTATTTGCCACCTTAAAAAGAGCTGTTATAAATATTTTCTCTACATATAGATATATTTTTCCTTTTATTGGATCTCTTTGCAGTGTCAATCTAGTAATGGCCTTACACAGTCAAAGGGTATATACACAATTTTATAGCCATTTGGGCATAGTTCCAAATTATTCTTCAAAAGGTTTGGACCAGTTTACAACTATAGCAAAAGTTCAGTCATTTTTAGTTTTATCTCACTCGTTATGAATCCATTTGGTGCTTTATTTTCCAGATAAGGTTTCAGAGATAATTAAAATTTTCTTCTTTTTTTTTCACTCTTTTGAGGGTATTTTTTACATCTCATGTAGTTATTTGTTTCCACTTACCCTATTCTAATTTTTAAGGAATTATTTTTTGAATGAGCTTTTGTGCCTATTTTTCCATTTAACAAATCCTGCTGAAGTTCAATTTTTCAGTGATTATTTTTTTATACTTTTTACCATTATGTCAATTCTGTTTTTCTTTCAGAATTTTGGGAAGTGCCTCTTTTACCAAGCTGTTAATTCTCCTTATAATTTTCTTTCATTACTCTTATTTCTTCTTCCAATTTTACCTCTATCACTTTTATCTTTCTTTAACTATTCAGAGAATCCTTTTGGGGCTTGTGTCCATTTAGCGCTTTTTTCCCTTCTAGCTTTTGATAGTAGCTCTTTTTAAATTGTTATCTTCTGAGTTTATGTCTTGGTCTTTCCTGCCTCTGTAATACCTTTTGATGGGTTTTTTGGGCTATATTTTCTTGCCTAGTTTTTTTTTTTTTTTTACTTTGAACTTTATGTTAAAGTTGTTGTATGTAAAGTTCTTTATGTTAAAGTTCACTTAGGTGTGGGAAGGCCCTGTCCCACATGCTTCAGACATTTTCTGTGTATATAGGTACTGTTGTTTTCAGAGCTAGTTCTGGGGATCTGCAAGTTTTGGGTACTTCCAAGGTGGTGTGATAAGGGGAGAGGTTTGGTCACTGTTTTCCTGAATTGTGCACTGGTCTATCCCCAGGAAGGGACTCTTGTTTCCATGCAGCTGTAGGTACTAGTGCCCTCTTGGCTCTGGAATTGTGACCAGGTCTCTTCTTCCCTGCAGCCACAAATCAGTACTTCTCTTTGCCCTGCAATTGAGACCAGGTCCCCTGCTCTTTCATGACTGACCATGAACACTCATCTCCATCTTCAAATGAACCAGAACTGTTATTGAAAATAGAGTCACCAATCAGGGACAGCTGCATCCAGTGGCAGCAAAGGGATCCCTGTAATCTCTTTCCAAGGAGATGTCAAACCCTGTTAATGTTTCTTGTCTAAGAGTTTTTAAAGATACTAATGCATCCATTGTTGGACATTTCTCCAAGGCCCACTTCTGATACTTGTGTACATTCTGGACAGGTTTCCATCCACTCCAGTTTCCCATTCCTCTCCTCTTAACCTCCTAATCTTTCTTAGGCTGGAAAATAATGTCTCATCATGAATTTTTGCTTGCTCTATCAATCCAAAATGTGATTTTTGGTTCTATTTTAAACTTGTTTAGTGGGAAATTTTGGGAGATTTCAGGTGGGTTTCTGCCTCTAATTTACCATCTTGGCTCCACCCTCCCTGTTTTTCTCTCTGCATATTTTAAACTGAAAACTAGTAATCATATTTTAAAGTGAGTTTTCCTTATATCAAGTCTACCCACTATAACTAGGCAAATTCTTACCTACTGTGAATTAAAGGATCATTCTGTTAGAGGCAGCTTGGTGACTTGGTGGATGCAGTTCTGTGCTCAGAGTCAGGAAGACCTGAATTAAAATCTGGCTTCAGGCACCTATTAGTTTTGTGATTCTGTGTAAGTCACTTAACTTCTGTTTGCCTCAGATTCCTCAACAGTAAAATGGAAATAATAATAGCACCTATCTCCCAGGGTTGGTATGAGGATCAAATGAGTTCATATTTATAAAATGCAAAGCATAGTACCTGGCATCTAGTAAGTGCTTTGTAAATTCTGTATCCTTTCCTTCTGTGACCTTAAAGACAATTTGGTTACAAAGCCTTATTTTACTGAAGAGGAAAGTGAGACTCAGTGGGATGAAATGCATTGCCCAAGGCATACAGGTAGTGTTTAATAGAGCTGGGATTAGAATGCTGGGCTGAATCCTGAAGAGCTATTTCCATGAACCCATGCTGTCTCTTGGGCACAGAAGCAGACCTTTGGATAGAATTAAAATTAACAAAATAAACAACTTCCCACTCCCCAACATTATGAAGAAAATCAAAGGTGTTAGAGCCTGAAAGGAATGTTAGAGACAATCCATTCCAGGGTCATACAATGGCTGTGAATTCACTCCTAGGATCCAGGTCTCCTGACTAGCATTACATGATTTTTTTCCGCCACACTGTACTTCCCCACATTTAAACAGATTTTCTTAGTAGAAATAACTAGATAACTAGATAACACATATATGTGTATAAATAAATGCACATGAAGTCTTAGGTTTCCAAATAATGACTGGTGTTTGATCAATCCCAATTTTATGGCTCTGGCCATTTATTTGTACAAAGCATGTTCTTATAACAAAAACATATGCAGTCAGGTCCCTTTATTTTTACTCCAACAGTGAAAATGTTGTTTAGAACAGGATTCTATGATCTACCTTTTGTAAAAATAAATTCTTCAAACCCAAGTCTTAATAAATTTACTTTGAATTTGTGGCCAGTCACCAAAGGTCAGCTCCACATTCCTTGATAAGTGCAAGTTTTTTATTTTCTAAAGCAAATGGACTTCATTCATTTAGAGCTAAATTTGAGTTTAAAATCAAGGTAACATTTAAAGATTCTCTCTTAGTCAGATTACTCAAACACATCTTAAACTAAATACTTCCTGCATCCAGCAAAAAAGTCAATTAAGAGACTGCAAAATGATTTAAAGAACTAATTTATTAAATATTTTCAGGCACTAGGGAAGGAGAAAAAAATATCTTGAAGAAAGATGAAATGCTTCATATTGAGTAACTCCAGTCAATTAAGAAAGCGAAAAAAAACATTTGGGACACTAGAAAAATATGGCACACATAAAACAGATAGTAAATTATATCTTTTAAACATGATGCCAAATGAAGATTATTCTTTAAATGAAAATTTTGTCTTTCCAGATCCAGTTTAATGTTTTAGACATCTTTGGCAAGATATTAAAATGCAATGTAGAACACACCCTTTAAAATCTTTGGATTCTTTTCAGCCTTTCTGACATATCCCCTCTGCCATCTGGTAATTCATATGGGATCAGGGCCTGGACTTCAGCTGGAGAAAGCCAAGATTACACTTAATACAGGGCAAAATATAAGAACATCTGGGTAAATGAAAACTTATATTTGACCACATCAATTGCTGTTCCTCATTCTTTTGACCCTATTGAATTTTTACTAGTTTATAAAAATTGCCCATGAGCTTATCAAAGTTGACTGAGATAAAATGTTTCTTTCATTGTAATTTATCTTCCTATTAATCTTCTTCAATTTTAAAGAGGAAATGTAATGAATTAATGATTAGTGATTACTTGATTCTTGCAAGTCAATCTTGTTGAAAACATTAGCTTGACAATCCTGATATCAATTATATTTGGATTATTCTATGCATTCATATGGCTAAAACCTAATCTATGGTTTGGCCACTTTCAATGAATTCTTACAAATTTATCTTCTTTGGTTTTACAGCCTTTAAAACTTTATTCTATAGCATATACTCTATGCATTCTCATTTTTATTATGCTTTTCCCCTTGTCAAAGCTATCTAAGCTTCTAAAAATGTATATAATTAGATATTACATTTCCTTCAACATAGTATCGATAATCATCAACATAATGACCAACATGAATTCACCTATCTCTACCAGAAAACACTTCATAAGGACATCTTACTATTCCTCTGAGTCAGTCCTTTCTAAATTCAGCACTTATTTTTTTACTAATTTACTTTCTTTTACCAATCTCTCCAAATATTCCCTATATAGTTAAGCACCTCACAAATACCATTTTCTTTTTTTCATCAGAAAATTAAATATGTGTCACTTTGTACTACCTTTCTATTTTTCAACATGGATAGTGATCAGAGGTCTCAGACTTGCAAGATAGATGTGCATTCATTTCTCAGGAGAGGCAAGAAACTCTTCAATGTTTGCAATTGTTTTATTGTTATTATCATTAATGACCATATTGAATTGTATTAATAGAATTTTAGCTATGAAATGGCCCTTAGAGCTCATTTTTTACAACTAACTTTTTTGACATGAAAAACTAAGGATATTTTAAATGATCTATACGAACACTCCATATGCTTATATTCATTCTCCAGTTAAAAAAAGAATTCTCCTCTGTAAGATAATATATGTGTAGTTCTTTCATTTAAGTCTAGTGACAATATAGTAGAACATAACCAGTAAAGATGATTCCATCATTAGCCACTTAACTAGTCACTTATCTTAATTTCCTCAATTTTAAAATGGGGATAATACTAACACCCCCTTCTTAGGGTAGTTGTGAGGATCAAGTGAGATCATGTTTGTAAAAGCACTTAGTACATTGTAGGCACTATATAAATATTTATTTCCTTCCCATAAAGAAGCAGCAGAATATGTTGCCTTGTCTCCTGATAGAAAGACCAGGAAGAGGAATTAGAAAGAAAGAACAGACCTTTACTTGGGACATCTCTCAGTCTTTGAGGAGGTAGTTACAACTGTTGGTGTAGCCTGAGTTTCCTCTTCCTAGATGTCTGTAGGCCAGAGACTACCATTTATTACTTCCCCTATCTCTTATGGCTATATCCTATTTCCTCCCATATCTCTCATTTTCCCTGTTACATCTTTATAGATCAGCTTTAGAAGGGATTACTCCTTCCTTTCTGCATCATATTTCCTCTTTCTTTCATGCAACTGCTCGAAATATGATGAAGTCCTCTACTCAATCGCAATGGTTATCTTGTCAACCTGTTATGATTGAATCAAGCACATATTATTCCCTTTTAAAGAAGTTAAACTACTTTCAAGTAAGCAAGCAGCAACAATGAACTTCTATTATTAGGATGTAACGTCCTTTGAAAAAATGTTAAGTAATTATATGATAATTATTATGAGGATGATGCATATTTATTATCATGTATATTTTAAAAATCTATTCCGTAAATGAATTGGCTGGGCATCTACATTGACTTTTTAAACAATTTCTTCTTTTCAACCTCATAAAAATTAATTTTTTTCCTCTTCTGAGTTTCATAATTAAGAACTTTTTTATCCCTACTAGGTTAAATTTCCATTAACAATATGAGTCCATTTAATCTTACCTATTCTTTTTCTGAAACCTTTGAAATGTATTCTTCTAAAATATCATATGCATGCCAGTCTCTTTCCATCCTCTCTCCTAATCAAGAATTCTAAAATAAATTGGTCAATGTACCCAAGGTTTAGATTATTTTAGTTCAGGAAATTTTTCCTTTTTGTTGATTAAAATCAAGTGCAGTATAGCAATTCCCATCATTACTTCTTCCACCTTTTCAAGAATAAATGAGGGGGCAGCTAGATGGTGCAGTGGTTAAGCACCAGCCCTGGATTCAGGAGTACCTGAGTTCAAATTCGGCCTCAGACACTTGACACTTACTAGCTGTGTGACCGTGGGCAAGTCACTTTACCTCCGTTGCCTGCAAAAAAAAAATTATATAAAAAAAAAGAATAAATGATCATTAAGGTATGCCCCCAAATTGTTAGCTGTTCCACTTTTGACAGAGTGAGGACTAGAGCAGATATCCAAACCCAAGTTTCAAATTCGATATTTGGAGGGAATTTACACAAGAGATAATTGAATTCCCATCAATACTCCATGAGGCTTCCCTAATTGGCTTCTGATCTATCTTTTTAACTCTTCAACAATGTTGTACTTCTACTGAGGTCTATTCTGATGATATTACTTTTGTTTATGCTTCTATTTTTATTTCCCAAATTCTCTAGACCATCTCTGCTTCAAATAATTTCTTACATATATATGTATATGTATATATATACATATATATATTTGATATACAGGATTATACATGATTAATTCATTTTTTAAAAGCATCAACAACATATGCTTCTAGAGTTTTAACCTAATTATTTGTCCTTTACTACCAACTTTAATGATATCAATGAAATTTTCTTTTAGCACAAAGATCTTCTAGCTAGCTTAGTTCAACATGGTAACTCCTGAGAAAACTTATTGCAAGCAATTTTTAATTCACTATTACCCAATGAATTTGTATTGTCAGACTACAAATTGAATTTAACTCATAGAAATGTGCAGCAAACACTTTCTTTACATTTTCTATTCTTCAGTTTGAACACAAACTGACAATCTTGCAATCCTTTTTCTTATTATAAGGACTTAACATATACCATCACATTTTGGCCCCTTAACAATATCATGAAGCAGTTGATATGAATGGTATCTCTATTTTGCCAAGTTGTAGAACTGGATCCCAAAAGTTTAAGTGGATTTGCTAATCTAGAAAGTACCTAACCTTGATTTTGTGCCCTGGTCTCCCAATGCTGAATTCGGTAACTTAAATTGGCTGTGGTTCAATCATTATTTCATTTGAGTCAGTATGTAAGAATTAATTTCTGGTTTACATTTTCATCATGATTACTATATTTGTTTGCTCATTTTATATGCATTTTATAAATACATCTTATAAGTAGACACTATTATGGCTTTTATCCTGAGGTTTGGGTATATCACTATAATAAAAATCTGTTTATGGGGGGGGGGGTTGTTTGTTTTTTTTTTGGTGAGGCAATTGGTGTTAAGTGACTTGCCTAGGGTCACACAGTTAGTAAGTGTTAAGTGTCTGAGGCTGGATTTGAACTCAGGTCCTCCTGACTGCAGGTTTGGTGCTCTATCCAATGTGCCACCTAGCTGCCCCGAAAATGTGTTTATTAAATATAATTTTGCACATTACCTTGAGTTAGTTATAGTGTGATACATTAGAAAATGTTGTATGTCATTGCTGCTACTACTTCTGAGAATCGTACCTTGATATTCTAAAGGAAACATTGATGGAAAAGTCGCTTGTGTTGATTTCTTGTTTTCATGTCGTTAAGTGTTGAAATTATCATCACAGCTATTTTTGAGGCTTTGAATAGAAAAACATACTGTTTGGGTATGGAACAGGTCTTTAAATTCTTATCTTTACATTAAAACGACCCCTAGCAAAAATCAAGCCTAGATAAGAGTACAGATTAATCATATAGCCAGTTGTCAATTACAAGATCATTTAGATATTATACAGTAGTGGTTTGACTGCAAGACAGCAGTGGAAAGTATAAGGAAGAGAATCAAATAAGTGAGGTAATCCACAAAACTCTTCAACTTCTGAATAATTAATGCTAGAGTGACAGGGCAATGAGTTTAAGCAAACTGTGGCATAGTGCCTATGATTACTTGAGTTGAAGAACCAGTTTAGAGGAAAATAAGAAGATGTGTGTCTAGAAAAAAAGAAATGGATTTACCATCTGAATGTAAAGTATCATAGATTGAAGGTCTGAGTAATAAATTGGTATCCACAAAATATGGAGCTGTGGTGCTGGGAATCATGGAGAAAGACAGGGAAGGGAGAAAAAAATGGAGTGAGGGATATGGGTAGATTCTTTGTGGAGAGTTTATGGAAGGAGAAGGAAAAGAAAAAGTCTTGTTGGGATACAGGCTGCATCAATGGTGTTTCCATAAGTGTGGCATGATTGAACCATTGCACTATCAAAACTCTGGGACAGACAAAAAAAATAATGGCTGATATTTTCTAGATCTTTATGGCTTTTGAAGCACTTCACAAACATGATCTTATTGGATCTTCAGAATAATCCTCTGGAGAAGATAATGCAATTATGTTTGTCCCTGTTATACAAATGCAGGACTCTATGCAAAAAGTCATGTAGTCAGAAATTATTGATAGGAGCAGAATAAAATGCTTGTTTCCCAGGTCAGTTTCTGTTAGGCCACACTGACAATGTAATTGTCTGTAGTATTATCACTATGAGAGTTCATTTTTACCATTGTTGGGTTTAATTTATCCTAATGATTTTAGAATAAGATATAGGACAGACTTCTCATGGCTCAGGTTCTAAAGTTCAACCAGATGATACTGTAGCCCAGCCTAACTTCTTGATATATTGATCCCTGAAGGACATAACCACAGTTCTGTACAGTATTTTTACACTTCCAGACTCACACATCTCACTCCAAACCCTAGATATATGTGTGCCTATTTATATATGTGTTTATACATATATGCATGTCATGCATATATATAATATATACGTGTATATACATGTGTACTATATATACACTATATATGTGGGTAAATATATGTGTGTGTGTATGTATGAGCATATACACATATAACTAAGAAAAAAATTGTACCCCATTTTACAGATGATAAAAATGAGGTTAAGGGACCTGTCCAGGGTCCTATAATTTAAAGCTTCTTAAACTATGGATATGGGGTCATGTAACTGAATGTGGGGGTTGCAAAAAGTTGTCAACAATAAAAGGTTATATATCAGTATTTTATATACTTATATATTTGGGGTCACATAAAAGTTTCTTGGGGGAAAAGGGGTCATGAGTGGAAAAAGTTTAAGAAGATCTGATATAATTGGTAAGTATCTGAAGTAGGATTTGGACACAGTGCTCCTGAATCCAAGGCCATAGTCTTATTTATTTATTTATTTTTTTAGTGAGGCAATTGGGATTAAGTGACTTGCCCAGGGTCACACAGCTAGTAAGTATTAAGTGTCTGAGGCCGGATTTGAACTCAGGTACTCCTGACTCCAGGGCCAGTGCTCTATCCACTGTGCCACCTAGCTGCCCCAAGGCCATAGTCTTATCTAATTCACCATTCCCATTCACTGACCTTTGTCTCTTTATAAAGACAAAGGATTAATTTTGAAGTCAGTTTATTGCTTCTCATGTTCTTTCTGGTCTTGAAATCTGATAGACTAGGAGATGCTTGAAGCTCCGTAGCTGCAAGTCATTATGAAACATATAAGGCATTCATTTCCTGTTTTGTTAATTCCATAAGATCAAAATTATGCAGATATCTGACATAAATAAGATCTAAATCAGATATTTTCTTGACTTCCTCTTTTAAATTGTTACAATGGGAGAAGTTTGGAAATTATATAGAGAAACAATAATTTGAATTAAGAGGGTGTCTCTGGAATGAACAAGCCTGGACAAGGGATTCCAGTATGAATTATGAGTTACAATTTATGAATTTTGAAAATACACCTTATATGTTAACTTAGTTACTGATATAGATAGCAATACGTATAGAGTGCAAACCTTGTAGTATGAAAACCTGAGTTATAATCACAGAATCATAAATCTAGACAGTGAAGGGACCTTGCAGGATATCTTGTCCAGCATCCTGATTTTACAGATGAGGAAAGTGAGACTCAGCCTAAGTTGGAAGTGTCACAGGTAGGATTTGAATCCAGGACCCCTAACTCCAGAACCAATGATCCATACCATAATATCCACTGTATACCTTCTTAGGTCAATTTTCTTTCTCTATAGGAATGGTATAACATTGATGCTCTAATATGTTGGAGTTTGGGGGAATTCAACAATATATCATATTTATGTTTATTTTTCTAAATGTGTATTACATATGAGAATTAAGATTTTTATAAAGAAAGAAAAGGGAACTCTGTCTCAGGAAAACCTATATTTAATTTCTGTCTGTGACTCATACTGGCTGTAAAACCTTAGAGATTTGTAACTTTTGATCCTCTAAGTTTCAGAGAAAGTTTCATTAAAAATTGATACAGGGAGTTCCTCACTAGAGAACCCTACACAAAATAGATCATGGGTTTATATAATATCTGCATGCACATATACACACATACATATATATGTAGATATACCTACATATGTATATACAAATATATGTGCATATAATGTACATATGAGTAAATGGGTACAAGTTATCATTCAACTCTAAATTCTTTTGATCTTGTATATTTCAGTCTTCCTTTGTGCTTTTTTCTCCCATACATTCTTGCAGACACAGATACACATGTACAGGCAAGAAAAATTAGCTAAAATAATGGTTTTGGAATCAAAATAACTTTGATTCCTGTCTTGTCTCATGCCTGTGCGACCATGAGCAAATCACAGAAAAATTTCTTCTCCACAGTCAGTGGGAAGAAATTCCCTATAGGAAAATCTCTCTACTGATTAAATTAGAGGTCCTGACCTAACATAAAAATAATAATGATTTTTTTAAATTGAGAACATTGTGCATAGAGACAGCAAGATTTTTTGATGAAGAACTGTGAATGGCTTGACTATTCTCAAGAATACAATGATTCAAGACAATCCCAAAAGACTATTGATGAAACATACTACCCACCTCCAAAGAAAGAACTGATATTGATAGAAAAGACTGAAGCAAGATATTTTTCATTCTTTCTTTTTTTCCTTTTAATCAAGTTTTATTGTACAAAATGGCAAATATGGTAATGTTTTACATAATTATACATGTACACCCCATATCTGATTGTTTGCCATCTTGGGGAGGGGGAAAGAGAGGGAGGGGAAAAGGGATAAAAATTGGAACCCAGAATTATAAATAAAAATGTTTATTATAAAAAAAATCCATAAGGTAATACAATTTCAAATTTAATTATTCTATTCTAGTGGAATAGAATTAGTCCAAATTCATGCATATGTATTCATAATAGTTTATGGAATTAACATATTATGCAAAGATCAATTTCTTAGCATTAAAACAGAATGACTAAAATGTGAATGAATTATCACATTAAGGAGTTACATCTTTGAATGAATTATTCATTAAAAAGAAGCATTGCTTGGTGGGAGCTGAATTTAATTGTAGTCAGAGGAGTCTTGTTCAAATCTTGCAAATTTTTCTCTCTGAGACCTTCAACAAATAATATAACTTCTCTATTACCTTATTTACTCATCTGTACATTGAAAATGTTGAGTTAGATGGCTTGTAAGGTATCTTTTAACTTTACCTTTTTCTTTATGTATAAGTATATTTGGGTATTTATTTTAATATGTCATTTGTCTCTTTTCTTCTCCTAAAAATATTTTACACTGTCTCCTTTAATTCTCTTTGTCTGTTTTCCTCTTCCATTTTATTCTGTTTCTCACTTTTTCTCTCTTTTTTTTTCTCCTGCCCTTTCTATCTTTCTCTATATTCAATATATTTTTCATTCTTCACAACACAGAAATGGTCCATGAAATTCCTTATCTTTTTATTTCCTTAGTAATGGGGAGTTAATATATTTTCAAACTTTTTTATGACTTAAAAATTTTCAGTAAATACTTCATTATGTATTGCCTTTTTTTTAAATAACAACTTCCTTCATGCAGATTACTAGCTATGGAATGTCTAGCTCAAATATACGGACACATTAACAACTTTATTTGGAAAATTTTAAATTGCATTACAAAAAGTTATATAAAATATAACTTTATATATATATATATATATATATATATATATATATATATATATATATATATATATATATATATATATATATATATATATATATATATACACATATACACACACACACATATGCCAATAAGCCAAAAAGGTTTGGGACTTTCTATATGCCCTCCAATATTGACAATTCAAATTTTTTTCATATTCACCAACTTGCTGGATGTGAGATGAAACCTTTTGTTATTTTCATTTCCATATTTTATTTTTGGTTACTTAGGACATTCTTCTATTTATTTGTTAACTATAATTCTTATTTTGATAGCCACTTATTCATTTCAAATATTATGTTGTCTATTGTCTTTTGAACGTATGCATTTATGTTGGATTTTCTATAAGTCAACTTCCAGGGCAGGTGAAAAAAAATGGAACATTAGAGATTTTCTTCAGCCCCTACTAGCTCCAAGAAATGAATTATTCAGCAGAGGTAGATAGATTATGTTTTTATAAGCCCATAGGGAAAGAAAGTTAGGAGCTAAGGAAGCTTACAAACTTATGAATTAAGAGTCAAGAATACATAGCCTTAAGGTGCTCACTCATCACTGCTTCCCCTACCAGTCTCCATATTTTTTTTATGCCACATCCTTGCCTTTCCTTCTTAGTCCTGTTGCAACAAACAGCAGACGCTGACTTTGTTCAGATATATCAGATGTAAGGGGAGGTAGAGAAAGGAAGAATTGTTTTTTCTGTTTCTTAGATGGCCACAAAATCAAGGAATTCCAAGGCAGCATAAATTCTTATAAGACAACACACATTCCCTCTATAACTCAAAAGGGGGCAGTTACTGATTCATTCTAATCAGACAACTAAATCCAAAAGGATTTAAATCAGAGTACCAGCACATCTGTATAGCTGCACCTGGCTTGAAGGAAGTACAACTGAAATCTTATGGTGGCTAGTTCTGTCTCCATATGAGGTAATTAATTTAAGGCAAAGGCTGGTTAAACATGAATTCCTCAGTGGGGAACCTTCAAGTTCAACACATAAAGACAAACACAATCAACAGTTCAGGAATCAGAAAGAGAAGAATACTATAGTATTAGGAAAATAAAACAATAACAAAAAAAACAAGAAAATTTATTTTGAAACCTAGAACACAAATAGAAAAATCAACAAAAAAATACTGGAATTAGAACAGGATATAAGCATCAAAACATCAAAAAGATCACCATCCTCTCTAACTACAGATTGTACTACAAAAGAAATTGAACATATGATAAGAGACAAAATCCTATGGACTCTGAAGATAGCATGGAAATATAGCAGGCTGTTTCAAAATTGTTCAAGAAAGAAATCAGGATCTTGAGAGAAATCAGAGCATATAGAATAATTTATGTTTTATACAACTACAATGGACAGCTATGTAACACTATAGACTAAATAAATCCCACAATTCCTCCCATCCCAACAGATGAATCTTTCTATTTTATTGCTGAAATGAGTATGTGTATTTGAGGAGAAGGAGCTTATATACCCCAATTAAATACATGGCAAACCATTAAGGGAAAATAATTACTTTAATCCCTCAACAAGAATAAGAGCTACAAGTGAATGAATGAGGTAGCAAAATAAGGGATTGTATCAGTTTGAAATGAAGGGGAAGATCACCAACAGAAATATGATATTCTACTGAAGAGCATTTCCAAGTAAGGGTAGGTATAACTATTATAGGACATTATAACCTTAAAACAGGTCTAACCTATAAGGTGTAGGTGTACAATGCTATGGAGTTGAGCCTACATGTATAACATTCTGCCTCAGAAGATGAGAGATTAATGTTTTTAACTCATGAAATTACAGATTACTGGTGGAAGAGAGCTTTCAGGATGTGTAGTCTAATGCTTTCATTTGACAGATGAAATAAGTGAGGTCTAGATATGAAAAGGTCACAAAGTTGGTTAATTGTGAAGTCCCTGTTCACTATTCATTATTATTCACAAACCAGATATTCAAAGGCAGCACAGAAATGACATTAGATTTAGAATCAGGGAAGCTATGTTCAAATCCTACCTCTGTTATATGATTGGGAAAGCCACATTACCTTACTGGAACTCAGTTTCTTCATCTGTCAAAAAGGAGGAATTGGTTCATATTATCTCTAATATCTTTATAACTCATAAGGAGCTTACAATTAAAAAAATAATAAATAATTTAATTTTTGTAGTCTTCCAGTGTGGTTGCTTGCATGTTAAACTGAGCTTTCTAAATCTGAATTCCATTATCTTTTCAATCCCTTTTACAAAATGTCAGATTCCTTAAAATGCTTTGCTGTTTCATTCTATTATAATGTTTATTTCTCCTTGCTGTTCTACCTCTTATTCCATTTTATTTTACTCATATTTTACCACCACATATATATTTAGATAAAAACAATATTCAGTGTCTCATCTGTAGGAACATTTTATCTGTGTTGCATTTTGTATTGTAGATGTTTAGTTTTGTTGTTTAGTTTTGATTTTTAAATAAATGGGAATGAAACTTTTAGGGAAAAAAATGAAATTTGACCGTCATTTAAGTTTATTTTTCACTTTTCAGAAATTTGGTTACCAAAAATCTGTCAAAATAGACTATTATCAGAAATTTCATTTTTAGTATAAATGCATAGAAAACTCATCTTATATGTATGAACACAATGACATAATTTAAATTTGTAATATTTTAGGATTTCTCTCACCCACATTAAATTGCTAAGGCCAGCTGCTTGATTTTGGACACATATCAAATTTTCTCCTTCCTATATTTTGATCTGATATTATTTATTGCAAGTATACACTTTAGAGTTTGAAATCCATATATAGCCTTTATTTTCCATATAATTTTCTACTTAGAGAGTTTTGTCATCATTTTTCTAAACTATTCTCAAGGAAAAGTGCTAAGTTCTCTCCAAATTCTTTGTATCACTTTTCCCATTATTTTGCTCTTCCTTTTAAAGGGCTGTTGCAATATAATTTCTAGTGGTTTAATTTTTGTTGTAATAGGAGCTCCCCTAACTTTTTTTAGTCCACGAAACTAATTCTTTGTTTTTATCTGTTTTTCAGTATTGTTTTCTTATTTTATTTTCAGTCTCTCTGCTTGTTTCTATTTCTTCTGTTTATTTCTATCCCCCCTCTGGTGAAATCTTTCCTGCCCCTGCTTTTTTGCTAGTCCTCTTACAAAAAACACTGTATATCTAGACTCTGTGTCTGGATGGGGATCTTGAGACCCCCATCCTAAAACTTGTTTCCTCCTTGTGTCCTCTTGCTCGCTTCCCAAATATCTGCAAGTCTCAGCTAATGTCTGATCTTTTGTCAGAATCTTTCTTCCTTTCATGATCTTTCTTATACTTAGTGCATCCCTTCTTGTATAATATCCAATTCATACTGCATATTTTTTTTGTTTTCATGTGGTCTAACCCAATTAGACTGTGAGTTCTTTGAGAGGAGGGATTGTTTTGCTTTTGTGTTTTTTCCCCATTCTTTGTATCACCAGCCATTGTTGAATAAGTTCCTAGTACATTGTTGTTGTTCATCCTTCATTTTTGAAGAGAACCAATGACATCATTGGTGGTCTTGACATGCATGTAAATTAGATTAAAGTGAAGCAGAGTTGGATAAAATCATTAGCTTTCCTCTGTCTTCATGAGGCATCAGACAGAACAAAAGTCAAGATGATTTGTGACAGCCTGCAACGCTATGGATGACCTTGCCATATTCGATGCCCGCTCAAATTCTAAGAACTCCACAGTGCCTGCTTAAGCTGTCTTCATGGCCATTGGAACAAATTGTTCTCATCCTCCAATTTTGCCAAGGGAAGTCTTTACATGATTGGGGAGACATCTCTCTAACTCAGCAACAAGTTTGAGGTTCATTGGTTACCCTCATCCTGTGTTAGCCCATGTGCCAAGATAGTTTTAGAAGAGTTTGGCCAGTGCACATGCTATTGCTTTTTGGAAATACAGGTGAAGGCTGGGCAGGAGTGGACACCAAAGGTAGAAGAGCAACCCAGAAAAGTGCTCATCAAGCCCTCACATCAGAAGTGTTAGTCCTCCCAAAATACCCCATATATCCCTCCTGGTCCATACCAACTTAATACATGTTTATTTACCTCAATTAATTTTTTTGTGATTTTTTAATTTAGTGACTTTCTTGAGTTTTTGAAATGACAAGGAGGAGGTTGAATGAGGGGCAATTGCTCATTCAACTATATAGCTGGAAGTCGGTTACCACAATATTGAGAGAATTTCCTACATATTATAAAACACATGCAAATCATTTAATATTATTGTTATTCAGTTGTTTCAGTCATGTCTGACTCTCCATGACCTCATTGGCAAAGGTAGTAGAGTTGTTTGCCATTTCCTTCTCCTGTTCATTTTACAGATGAGGAGCTGAGGCAAACAGAGTTAAGTAATTTGTCCAGCTTCACACATTTAGGAAGTCCTTAAGGACAACTTTGAACTCAGCTCTTCCTGACTCCAGGGCTGGTGGTCTATTCACTGTGCCATCTAGCGAACCTAAAATGAAGATGAGAGGTCACTTTTTTCTTTACTCTCAATCATTTTTCAATAATGTCTGATTCTTCATGACCCCATTTGAGGTTTTCTTTGCAAAGATGCTGAACTAGTTTACCATTTCCTTCTTCAGCTCATTTGCAGATGAAGAAATTGAGGCAAATGGGGTTGAGGAACTTGTACAGAATCACACAGCTAGTGCCTGTCTGAGGACAGATTTAAACTCAAGTAGATAAGTCTGCCTCACTTGCAGGCCCAGTCCTCTATCCACTTAGCCTCCTAGCTGCCCCTATAATAATTATATATTTTGAGAAATATGAATAGGTTTTGATTTAGATAATTGATGGAATTAGCTATATGTATAAAATTATTGACCCAAGGACAGTAAATTGAATATTTTGAATCAAATTCAAACACTTTTGTTTTCAACTCATTCTTTTGTTTTGTTTGCAACTTTATGTATTGTTATTTTTGTAATAACCTGACTACCTGGCTCTAAGGCAAGGGACCTTTAAAGGATCACACATAAAGGGCTCTTTGAAACTCAAATAGCACTCACAAGGCACCATTTAAACAAGTTAAGTGTAAATATACCAAAAACATATGAACTAAATTTCCCTTGAAATGCATATGGGTTTGAAAATTAGGAGGAAGAGTACTTGGCAAAAGCATTTTATGTTTTGCCAAACCCCAAATGTTTGAAAAATACTTTAAGATATTTTATTATATCAAAATGCTACTGAGAACACACATTCCTTGAGTGTGTATTTATTTGTTAAATGGTTTGCCAGATTATATGAATGTGAATTAAATGATTTTAGAGTAATGTGTTAAAGTATTCAATGTATTTACCCTAATGGGTTGAAAATTCATCCATCATCAAGGGATAGAAATAGCTAAGTCAAGAATCCCTGATAAGTATTCCTGGCGAGTGTGAGAGAGGGTTTACCCTTCCATATATAAGTCATATTGAGATAAATATTATAAAAAACATAAAAACTAAATTAATCTGGAAAAAAACATAATCTGTAATAGTATAAGCATGGAATCATGAAATTGAAGCTAGAGGAGACCATGAATACCTTGAATTGATTATATGTGGCCATAATCAACTAAGTAATTATTTACATATTAGCATGTGTGAAGGGCAGGATATCAATTAATTTATATTAACAAATACCCAATGAATAAAAAGGAAATTCAAAATCCCTTATTTCCCTAAAAACAACTGAATTTTTCCTAAATTGCTTTGGCTTACCCACATCCTAGCTATTAACATGTTCTTTGGCTGTATTAGTACAATATTCTATTCATAATGGGATCAGTGATGATTCTATTGTTCTATCTTGGACCTTGCCTTTCAGACATCTTGAACTAGTCCAGGAGGTATCCCGAAACTCAGTGCATCCAAAGAAATTATTATCTTTCTTTCTCAACCCTCTCCCCTGCTGCCTCTCCTATTACTGTAAAGGTTAACACTATGCTCTCAAGCCCTCAGGCTCATAACCTCAGAGTAGTCCTGGATTTCTCACTATCTCTTAACACCCAAAAATCTAAGCTCTTTAAATGCCCATCAATGTCACCTTTTCAACACCTTTCTAATATTCACTCTTCTCTGCTCTGACAATTTCACCACTCTAATGTAGGCCCTCATCACCTCACTCCCTGTGTATTGCAATACCCTTCTGGTAGGTGTGGTAAGATTATTGGAATTTGGCTGACTCATTGGGAGGAGCCACACCTGGCCTGCCCTGAAGTGACATATGCTACTGATGTCAGAAGGAGAAAACCACTCTCTACAGGCAGTTTTGAAGGACCTCCCCTTTTGGGGGAGGAAGATTAAATGGGGAGTTTCAGTTTCTTCTGGCGTCTCCTTCTTTCCTGTGGTGCGAGCAGCAGGAGTAGACACTCCAGGTGGTGAGTTAACATAAAAGCCCTGCTTTCTTTTGAATTAGCTTAACTGGAAGCAAGTTGGGGATTGTACAGACTTAAGTAAGAGCTAGGAGAATTACCTGTATTTCTTTTTCTCTATTCCCTTATCTTTAATTTTTATTAATTTCACCTTTGCTGTTTATTTTATTCCCAATTAATAAAATCTGATCCGTTTGTGGAAAAGAGGCTATAAGGCTCCTTACTTATTGGTATGGGGGAAATATCTAAAAAGGCAGTTTTGGAGGGGAGGGAGCTTTTGACCTATAGAGGTCCTTCATTATTTCCGGGACCTCAATATTACAGTGAGCTACTCAACTAACTCTCCACATATTAAATTTGGCCCTCACATGGGTCGGCCTGCCTTTAGCCTCCCCCAATTCCAATCTATTTTCAATTCACTCACTAAAGTAGTTTTCCTAAAACACATATACCCTCCTTCCCTACCACACACCTCAACTCAATAAACTCCATTGGCTTCCTATCTTCTTTAGAAACACATGCAAAATTCTATGTTTGGAATTCAAAGCTCTACATAATTAATCCCCCTCCTGACTTCTCAGTCATCTTACACTCTTTGATCCAGTGACACTAGCCTCAGCTGTAGGCATTTCCTCTGGTTGTCCCCCACTGCCTGGCACACTCTCCTTTCTCTTCTCTGACTACTCATCTCCCTTGTTTCTTTCAAATCCTAATTAAATTCCTACCTTCTATAAAATGTCTTCCATAATTCTTCTCAATTGCATTATCTTCCCTCTTTTAATTATTTTCTTTTATTTTCCTGTTTATAGCTTGTTTTGTACATATTGTATATAGTTTGTCTCCTTGAGGGTAGAACCTATCTTTTATGTCATTTTGTTTGTATCTCCAGTGCTTACCATAGTGCCTGGTATATATTAGACCCATAGATATTTATTAGAAGTTACAAAGATACACAGACACACAGAAACACAGACACAGACACACACAGACACACACAGGCACACACAGACACAGACACACACACATACAAACACACACACACACATATATATATATACATATATATACATACATACATACATATATACATACATACATATACATATATTTTTTTTAAGGAAAACAATCCTAATAATTTGAGCTTTCACTCAGAGTAACTGCCTAATGGGAAATTCTCCTTCATTAGAAGACCTCTACACAAGCTGGATTAACACTCTTTTAGAACATTGGAGGGAGTATTCTCTTCAAAGGTGAGGCCTTGAGGTTCCTTTCCAGTTCTAAATAGCTGTGCTTCTGAGATTCTGACTCTAGATTTATGCAGTGACCATATTTAGACCTTTATTTAAAAAGAGGAAAGGCATTTATGAAACATCAAAGCATGACAATTCAATTTAAGGAAAAGTCTCCAAACAGGACATTTAGTTTATATTAACTATTAAATGCTGACAAAATGGGACTATTTTTTTCTCTTTTTGGTTATATGTATTTTGCAAATAGGCACCGTGATATTATGGGGAGAACAGTGAATTTGACATCAAAGGACATTCAGTTGAATTGCAACCCTGCTATTTACTACCTAAATCATATGCCACAAACTCACTAAAGCTTTTTACAAGCCTTATAATACTAAATAAATGGTAGTTATTGTTACATAATAATGGTTTATACTAATTATATAATAGTGATTATTCTCATAATTATTACCTTGATGACCTTGGATGACTCATCTAACTTTTCTAGACTTTCTTCCTTATTTGTAAATGAAAATATTGAATTAAATAATATTCAAGGTTCCTTATGGATGTAACATTTGAGATTCTAGGACTTACTTTTAAAATGTTTATTCATTATTCTTGGCCATTACTTGAACATGATATACTTTAAGAAGACTAATGAAATCAGATTTCAAGATAGAAAGTCATTTAACCTAATCTGTATCCATCATATAAATCTCATTTTCCTTAAGCTTGTCTAGGAAGGCTTTTGTTGAATGAGAAATCTACCTATCCACTAATTCATCTTTTGAAGTTATAAATGTTAGATGTGTTCCACCTTTGAAAACCTACTTCCCAGTAACTAAAGAACTAGTTCTAGTGACTGACTTAGCTCTTCTAAGACAATTCTAAAGGATTCTTAATGGAAAATGCCCTCCATATGCAGAAAAATGAAATATGGAATCTGAATTCAGATTGTACCATGTTATTTCTACTTTTTTGTTTCTTTTTCTTTTTTGAGGTTTTACCCTTTTGTTCTGATTCTTCTTTCACAACCTGACTAATGGATAAATCCATTTAATGTGATTTTACAGGTATAACCTATTGCTTGTTTTCTTGGGGAGGAGGGAGGGAAGGGAAGGACAGAGAAAAAAATTGGAACTCAAAATGTTATAAAAACAAATGTTGAAAAGTCTTTACATAAAACTAGAAAATTAAAAAAACACACACACAAAATGGTTCTAGTATTGTACTATTAGGGCACTTAAAATGATTCCAGTTCTTCTTATGCATGACAATACTTCAAATGTTGAATATATACATTATTTGCTCTTGCTTTTCTTTTTTTTTCAAGGATAATTCTCCTCCCTTTCAGTTTTCTCTCATGTTACAATTTTGTGTTCCCTCAACATCTTGGTCACCTTTCTCTAAACATACTTCATGTTGGTATTGACCATAGTCATTCTAATTTCCAGAGTCATAGAGAATACTGTAACAGCTGGGACTACACAAAGCAGAATTCATTATCTTACAGTGGTAGAAAAACTAAGTGACAGAGAGCACATTATTCTAACAGCAGTGAAATTTCCTGATTATATCCTTGTAGATTGGAACATCTTTATACAGGGAGCTTCAGAATAATCTATTTGATCACAGAATAATCCTAGTTAAAATAGTCCAGAGTGATACCTTTTATAGGAAATTGAGTTCCTTGTCTTTATGTGAGCTCAGCAATTGAGTCTTATACAACAGATTTTAAAAGTGTTTGAGCAAGTAGATATTATATCTGGGTATTAAAAAGGTGACAGGGAGACACTGTTGATGGCGTTGGTGCAGAGATCACATCATTTCTAAAACTAAAAGTGAGATTTGGTTCAACTTGTCTTTATAAAAATAAACACTTTAGCAAAATTACCTATTGCTACACTTGCCAGTGTGCTTTATAAAATCCTACACATAAAAATAGACACATTTTACTAGCTCATGTGTTTCTGATAGTAATGTTAATTTTATCATTTTTTCTTGTGTAGATAAAATGTATCAATTTTATTTGTTATGAAAGAAAATGTATACAATAATGAACATTCACTATGTAATGAATAAGACAGGACTCCATTATATTATACTTAGCATATTTATATAAATATAATGCAAGCATGAAATAAAATATTTCAATCAATATTTTGACTTAATATTTTTAGTAATTTTCATTTAGGAAAAAATATTTTGTCCAAGATGGCAGAGTAAAGACAGGGACTTATCTAAACTTCCCCAAATTCTCGTCCAAATAACTTTAAAATAATGGCTCAAAATGAATTCTTTAATGGCAGAACTAGCAAAAAGTTGGAGTAAAATAATTTTCTAGCCCAAGACAACTTGGGAAGGTTGCACAGAAGGTCTGTCTCAGCAGGATGGCTGTCATGCTCCAGCTTTCCCATAGCAACAGGGTTTGAAGTGAAATACAATAGCAGGTTGTAGAGGTTTCCGCCTTAGAAGTTAAAGGGGTCAGACAACTGGTCAGAAAGAGATTATAGGGGACTTTTGACTGGCACTACACATAGGACTGTATTGCCTTGCTCGTACACATTTCTGGGTTACTGTTGTAAGGAGAAGAGGAACACTAACAGACTAGAACTTGTAGCCACAGGGGTACAGGAGCATTGATCACAGTTCCAGGACTGAGAAGAATGCTTTTGGTCACTCAAAGATCAGAGTATAGGCCAAGAGAGCAATTATCACAGCTCTCTGTAGATCATACAAACTTCTAAGAAATCAAAACTTAGAAAACCCCCATACATAGCTCTGTAAACAGCAACACAGAAACAACAGACAATTGGGATAATGCCCACCCTACACCAGAAAAACAACTTTAACATAAAGTTAAAAGTCAGGAAAAAGGCTGTGGAAATGAGAAAGTAACAAAAAGTTGGGCATCTAGGTGGAACAGTGGATAGAGCACTGGCCCTGAATTCAGGAAGATCTGAGTTCAAATCCAGCCTCAGACACTTGACACTTACTAGCTGTGTGACCCTGGGCAAGTCGCTTAACCCTCATTGCCTCACAAAAAAAAAAAAGAAAGAAAAAAGAAAATAACAAAAAGAAATTCTAGAGAGTTACCATGGTGACAGGAAAGAGCAAGACATAAATTCAGAATCAGCTACATGCAACACTTCAAAGACAAATATAAATTAATATTAGGCCCAAAAAGAATTCCTGGAAGAACTCAAAAGGATTTTTAAAATTAAATAAGAGAGTGGGAGGAAAAATTTGGAAAACAAATGAAAATGCTGCAAGAAAATAATGAAAACCAATATCTTACTAAAAATTATAAAACCAGAACTGGGCAAATCATTAAAAAGGTACAAAAATCTACTGAAGAAAAGAACTCCTTACAAACAAACAAACAAACAAAATATAAAGCACACATAGAATTAGCCTAAGGGGAAGAAAGAGATACAAAAATTCACTAAGAAAAAGAACTCCTTAAAGTATAGAATTGATCAAATGGACAACAAGGTGCTAATGCTCCCTGAATATAATAAATCCTTAAAATTAGAATTGGGTAAGTAGAGGGTAATGATTCCATCAGATTTCAAAAAATTCTAAGACCTCTGCTATTTTTATATCTGAAAGACATCAAAAAAAAGAGAGAAAAGAATCTCTTTGTAACAGACACACACAAATACACATTATATAAACAGATACACATATATATACAAATACACAGATACACACATATATACAAATACACACACACATATATATACATATATATATATGTATACACATACACACATTTATACACACACACTTATAGGAACTCTTTTTGTGGTGGAGAAGAACTAGAAATCAAAGGGATGGCCATCAATTAGGGAAAGGCTAAACAAGCTTGGGTATATGATTGTGGAATACTGTTATGTGATAAGAAATGACAAGCAAGAAATTTTAAGAAAAAAAATCTGTAAAGACTTATATGAACTGATGTATAGTGAAGTGAACAGAACCAGGAAAATGTTATACACACTAACAGCAATACTGTTCAATGAAGAACTGTAAATTACTTAGCTATTCTCAGCAATCCAATGATCCAAGACAAATTGAAAGTCCTAGTGATGAAGCATACTAGCCAATTCAAGAGGAAGACCTCTTATTGATTGAAAACAGATTCAAGCATGCTATTTTCACTTTCATTTTTTCTTTTATTCTAGGCAATACAAAATAAATAATATGGCAATGTTTTACATATTTATACATATATAACCTTCCTCTGATTGATTACCAGCTCAGTGAGGGGGGATCGCAGGGAGGGATAAATTTTGGAACTCAAAACTTTAAAAATCTTTATTGAAAAAGAAATAATAAAAGAAAAACAAAAGAATGAAAACATGAAGAAAAGGTGAAATATCTCATTGAAAACATAACTGACCTGCAAAATAGATTGAGGAAATATAATTTAAGAATTATTGGACTAGGGTTAGCCCGGTGGTACAGTGGATAAACCATTGGATCTAGATTCAGGAGTACCTGAGTTCAAATCTGACCTCAGACACTTGACCTTTAGTAGTTGTATGACCCTGGGAAAGTCACTTAAACCTCATCGCCCCACCAAAAAAAAAGAATTATTGGACTACCTGAAAGCCATGATCAAAGGAAGAGAATATACATCGTATTTCAAGAAATTATAAAGGAAAACTACCCTGATATCTTTTTTTTGAGGGGTGGGTGTGATGAGGGTTAAGTGACTTGCTCAGGGTTACACAGCTAGCAAGTGTCAATTGTTTGAGAATGGATTTGAACTCAGGTCCTCCTGAATCCGGGGCTGGTGCTTTATCCACTGCCCCACCTAGCTGCCCTAAAAATAGTCATCTACATATGTTGTTTCTTCTTCAAATCAAATGAGAGTAAGGGTCCAATATTAACAGCCCTGGGGCTTAAGGGAGGAAGACAGGAGTCTCTCTGGTTGAGTCCCTAGGCAGAATTCAGAAAACAACAGTAAGAAGGGTCTTGAACTCTAGGGAAACAGTACCCCAAATCTGAGATGAAAACTTAATGATGATGATGGTGGTGGTAATGGTGATCATGATGGTAGTGGTGATCCGATAAAATAATATGAAGAAAAATAAAAATAAATAAGCAAAGGAAAAAGAAACCAATCATTGATAGCTACTTGGGTGTAGAAGATCTGTATTCATATTCAGAGGAAGATAGAGAAGTTTAAAAAAATAATACTCCTACTCTGAAGAGTAACATGAAATGGTCACAAGCCCAAAAACGAATCTTGGAAAACTAAAAAATATATTTAAAAATGTAAGAAGAAAGAATGAGGAAAAATAAAATTTTAAAGATCTGAAAACAAAGTTAATGAATTAGAAAATGAGAAACAAAATCTTAAGTAAGAAAACTTGAAAACTAGAATTTGGAAAGTGGAATTGAATGACATTTTAAGACAACAAGATGTAATAAAACTAGAAAAAATAGAAGACAATCTGTAATATCTTCTTAGAAATACAATTGGTCCAGGGAACAGTTCAAAGAGAGATAATACAAGAATTGTCAGACTACCTGAAAGTTAGGATCAAATAAGAATCTGGATACAATATTACAAGGAATTATTAAGGGAAATTGTCCTGAAGTTCTAGAACAAGAAGGTAAAATAGAAATAGAAAAAAAATCCAACAATCACTACCTAAAAGAAATCTGAGGAAGAAAACTTACAGGGATGTCATAGTCAAGTTTTTTTGTTGTTGTTGTTTGTTTGTTTTTGTTTTTGTTTTGTTTTGTTTTTTGTGGGGCAATGGGGGTTAAGTGACTTGCCCAGGGTCACACAGCTAGTAAGTGTCAAGTATCTGAGGCCGGATTTGAACTCAGGTACTCCTGAATCCAGGGCCAATGCTTTATCCCCTGTACCATCTAGCTGCCCCCTCATAGTCAAGTTTTAAAATTTCCAAGTTGAAGGGAAGATATTCCAAGGACCAAGAAAAAAAAAAACTACTTAAATACAGCTGAAAAAACAAGCAGGATTTCACAAGATCTAACAACTTCTACTCTAAAAGACAGTTGGTCTTGGAAAATTACATTTTAATCAGGAAAAGATCTGAGGTTGCATCCAAAAATAACAGTCAGTAAGGTTGAGTATAATAGTGAATGATAATGATGGTGGTGGTGATAGGTCTTGTCTTTAGAAACAACTAGACTAGGATATTTTTTCTTTCCAAATGCATACAGAGAGTAGATGTCCCCTTCACACATAGTATGGGTCCCATAAACTAAGTTGAATTAGAAAGAAAACTCCCTTCCTCTCCCCAATTTTAGGTCACATGGCTATGAAAAATGGACTTTGGGTTTTATTCAATTTTGTTTCTCCTTTCTAGTTCTATGCAGAGGTGATGTAGTCCCTGGATGTGAACTCAAACCATGGAGATCAGGGAGGTAGGATTATATGGGAAATACTATTTCCACATGAGAAGTCAGGGTGCTTGATATTTGAGCCCAAGGTTTTGGGAACTGTGGCTTTGGACTTAGAAGTTGAGGGAGACTATGATATAAGAAATAAGCTAAGATGTGAACATAGTCCCCCTCCCTTCTCCAGAAACAAGGGTGGTATAAGTGGATATTATTCCCTCCCCGCCCCTTTTTATTAAGGAAGGTTGTTTATATCCTTATTCTTGTCATACCTTTGAAGAAAATTTTACTCTTTAGAAAGTAATCTGAGTGATAGTTAAATGAAATGGGATGCTAGATCACTAAAATTGAGGAAACATTAATCTGAGAGGACCGTAGTAAATGACCAAGACTAGATACTCCCTAACACCTTAAAAGATACTTAAGAACACTTAGAAATGGTCAAATGTAACATACTTGGGCTTTAGGCTGTGAATGTGTTATGTTCTCCCATGTCCCATCTGCTTGTCAGGAAAAAATATTTCATCTTGTATAAACACAGTCAATTACACTGCCTGGCACAAAATAGGTTCTTAATAAATCTCTGTTGACCAAGCAATCTTTGCATGAAATTTCATTTCATTATAATGTTTATGCCCTTAATTATCTTCCATTGTTTTGATTTTAATGAAGATTTCAGTATCAAAGGGAATGGTGTTCAGTATGATCAGATTATACTACTTGTCAACCATAAGTAGTTGTCAAGATTTTCCAGATGAAATCAACTAGATATTAATTGCCTGGAGATTTCTGATTATAGTCTAAAAGACTATTGTGGCTGAATTCTTAGCCAAAATTTTATTTGCACCAGGTCCACTGTGCCATGTATGCAGAGAAATGCAGAGTTATGAGATCAGCAAGGTAAAAAACAAACTGTTGTTATTACTCCAAAGCATCATAGATAGATGTCTTGCTATAAAATTTTTGCTTTCTTCTTTTTATCACATTTCAACATTGACAAATATCTCTAAATAGATAGATGGTGTTCTCAGGACAATCCAAATGAACAACAATTGATTTGTTCCTCAGGGGGAAAATGGAAGATTTTTGTTCCTTTGTGCTTTTATTTTTGAGGCTGTGATTTTTTTTCTACCAGTGCATACTTTCTTATGTGTTTTTTTCCCTTTCCAGCACAACTTAAGCTCTGTGGTTCTTGTCAATTTGTCACTGCTGTTTCTTCAGCAGTTTTCCAAGGATAAGATCCAAGGACAACATCTGGTTATCTTTATACACCAATGAAGGGGAAGGTTATGCAATTGTCTTTTGAGTTCAGGGGCATCCTAATAGCTAATCTGTATAAATTTGGAAGCAAAGTGCAAGAAGAGCAGATTACCTATGACACTGCCTCTTTGGTTGGTCCCAAATCCATGGACAAAATCAGACAATTTCCCTCATTGCTTTTGGCTGTGGAGACATAGCTATTGTGATGAATTTTCTCTCTCTGAAGTATTTAATGAGAGCATATGGAAGAACTTTCTTACATCTTCTCTCACCCATTTAGAGGCTGGTGAGAAATGCATCAAGAGAACATAAAAAGGGAGTGGGGAGGGAAACACATTCAAGATGTGAGAAATAAACCACATACAGATTGACCAAAGCCCAGGCTTCTCAAAATGATTTGAGAAATAAGATGGACTCATAAAATTGCCTATATTTTTCCTTATTGAACTGCCAAGTTTCTGAATAATGAAATACTGATGATCAATTTTTAAGTTTCCCTGTTTTCACATTTTTTTCAAGAGAGTATGCAGTGTATTTTTAGTAAGACTGGAAACTATAGTTATATTCTCCAAGTACTAGACATATTTCAGTGAAACTATAAGCATGCATGTATATACATGTATATATGTGTATATATGTATGCATACATATATGTATACAACATATTGGAGCAGAAGATACATGTTGTACACAATTTAAATTTTTCATTATGTTTAAGTGGAAAAATATGTAATGTAAATGTAATGGTGAAGGAAAAGAAACATTATATACATTTGGACTTTAACTTTGGACTAGGAAGAGAAAACTTTTATAGACTTTGAAATTAACTTACTGAAGGATGCGTGAAGAAATTTAGTAATTTATCTTTTTTTTTTTTTTTTTAGTGAGGCAGTTGGAGTTAAGTGGCTTGCCCAGGGTCACACAGCTAGTAAGTGTTAAGTGTCTGAGGCTGGATTTGAACTCAGGTACTCCTGACTCCAGGGCTGGTGCTCTATCTGCTGTACCATCTAGCTGCCCCTAGTAATTTATCTTAATAATTCTTTGATTATTCTTTAGCAAAACACAAACACTAGGTGCTTATCAAATGCTTATTGAAGTGACTTTATTTACTGTAGTAAATACTTTTGAAAATTCTGTTAGTCTTTACATATGAAGAAGACATTGATAGCTTACTCTTTCTAGGTCTTGTTTTCAATCACTCCCTCAGTGACCTCATCAGATTCCATGTGATTATCTGGACATGGCAGATAGGAGTATAAAGACATGAGAATGGGAGATGAAATATATTAGCAGAACTATATATATATATATATATAGGCTATATTCCCTGGGCCTTAGAGTATGGGAAGGGAAGTAAAGTATAAACAGGTTGAAAGTTAGGTTGGGGTTAGTTTAAAAGGAGAGTTAAAAGCTAAATAGAAGAGCTAATATTTGAGCCTAGAGTCAATGGTGAGCCATTGGAATTTGTTTTGTAAATAAGAGCCATGGTGAGACTGACTATATCTCTTAGTAACAGCAGTTCTGATATCACCAAAATTGGAAGATTTGGACTTCACATTAGGGTTGGTAAAAGTTTCCCTGGAAAATACAGTTATTTAGTCAACGAACATTGGCATAAGTACTTTAAGAAGTATGCCATGTTTATGGGTAATATGGTAGCAGCCAGTAGTTGATGAAAGATTGAAGATTACTGAGAGAATAAAAGTGACATGGGAGAAATTTACTAGAGAAGATGAGATAGAATTTAGTTATTTACTTTATTAGGACTCTATTAAGAGAAAAAAGGGTGACCATTTAGAGTTCTAAGGTAGATTTTTGTTACTTTCATTCTTTTTGCTTGAACTTTTTTCCCTTGACCTCAATACATACTTGTATGAGAATTTGTCTTCAAATTTTTTTTGGGGGGGAAGAATTTTACCATCTATTATGATTCTGCATTATTAGTAAACAACTCTTTTAAATGCATACATATATATATATATATATATATATATATATATATATATATATATATATATATATATATATATATATATATATATATATATATATATATATATATATATATATATATATATATATATATATGAGAGAGAGAGAGAGAGAGAAATTTATAATTCTAAATTTGGGTTCTAATCTTCCCCCCTGCCCCAGTTTTTGGGGAAAACTGACTAAAAATCACTGATAAATGAATGTAGGTTTTTTAAGGTTGATTGAAAGATAGTAAAAGAAAGAGAAAGACTGAGAACAGATTTCCTATAACCTGGTAATCCTAACCTTCTTAAACCTCCCACTCCTGAAGTTCTCTGCCACCACACCAGTGTCTTGCACCAAAAGAGAGGAAGCCTCTCACCAGTGTCAACTTCCTGCTTCATGTTCCCCTCCCAGAAATGGGAAGTTCTTCAAGCTGATTGGCTAGTGTCATTCAAATTCCTTGGTTCACTGGACCCAAAGGTGGTTTCAATGTAAAGTTCAAAGTTTTTAGTTTCTGAGAACAATGCCTTTCTTAAGTACCCTTAAGTACCAGCCAGATGTGCTTACAATCTAGTACTCCAGTCAGCAGTCAGTCCCAGTTCAATCAGTTTAGATCAACCTCCAGGTGAACCACTGAGTTCCATAATCTTGACACATCCCCCCCCCTTTGTTTCTTCAAAGAACAGGCTGTTCCTTGATGAAACATACCCTATGCTAACAAACATCATGTTAGTAATAATATAGAAAAAGGAGAGAGGAAAGGTGGTGTTGTTTTTTTTTTTTTTTCCAGAGGGACAATCCCTCATGAACCAGCACTTTGACACTGACCTGCAGAGGGAGGGCCTCTGCAGAGAATACATGTTCCAAATGGTGTATATAATAACAGAAGGGAAAAAGAAAAACAACAAAATGAAAATGTTCATTCAAAGTCTTTGAGATCTTGGCTTCTTGGAGTGGTGGGATGTCATCCAGAAAACTAGACTCTGGTTGTCTCTGGACTCACTTCTTTAACTGTTGAACTCCTGGATTTTCACTAATTCTTAGCATAGCATTGTCAATGATCAAATTAAACAGTGAGAGTTCTTCACAATATAACTCATACTCAAACTTGATTTTATATATATATATATATATATATATATGTATGTATGTATGTATGTATGTATATATGTATATATATATATAATATTACATTCCTCCCCCTTTTGTAGGATTTTTACCCATATAATATGGAGTGGAGGCAGTTATACAATCTATAACACTTCTTACCACCATGTATCTAGATCAAGGCCAAATTTAGTAATGTGTCCATGACACCTGAAAATGTTATGGAAAGGTTACCATACTACATGTCATGGTTCCGGGACATCCAGCAATTGTACTAGGCCACAGATGGATGGATTCTGACCATGCCATCAGACTGAGTGAAAGAAAAAGAAAACAAGTTAAGTTAAACTAGGTGCATGTGTTGGAGCATCCATGACACCAGGCTATTTTAGAAGGGAGAGAGGAAGAAACTGCATTATGTCCAGCAATTGTGGTCTACATAGTCACCATCATAAGCAAACCATAGACTTATGTGTAGCCATCTCTTGTCCTGTTGTACATATATTCTCTCCAGGGCCTGCATCAAGCTCATTGTAGGAGCAATTAGTCTCTGAAATGATCAGTTTCCATAATTCATAAATCTCATATTAATTTCACCAAAGACAGTATGATGGTAAAAATGCATGTTATGCTGCATACCTGAGGATATACTTTTACTATATACAATAATTCCAAACCGTACCCATAGTATACAGTCACAATGTGTCAAGATAATGGAACTCAGTGGTTCACCTGGAGGTTGATCTAAACTGATTGAATTGGGACTGACTGCTGACTGGAATACTAGATTGTAAGCACATCTGGCTGGTACTTAAGGGTACTTAAAGAAGGCATTGTTCTCAGAAACTAAAAACTTTGAACTTTACATTGAGACCACCTTTGGGTCCAGTGAACCAAGGAATTTGAATGACACTAGCCAATCAGCTTGAAGAACTTCCCATTTCTGGGAGGGGAACATGAAGCAGGAAGCAGACACTGGTGAGAGGCTTCCTCTCTTTTGGTGCAAGACACTGGTGTGGTGGCAGAGAACTTCAGGAGTGGGAGGTTTAAGAAGGTTAGGGTCACCAGGTTATAGGAAATCTGTTCTCAGTCTTTCTCTTTCTTTTACTATCTTTCAATCAACCCTTAAAAAACCTACATTCATTTATCAGTGATTTTTAGTCAGTTTTCCCCAAAAACTAGGGGGGGGGGACAGATTAGAACCCAAATTTAGAATTTTAAATTACACAAGAGAGAGGGAAAGAGGGAGAGAGTTATTTGGGGGGCTGGTGATTTGAAAGTCATTCAAGTGTATACTGGATGGGGGCTTCTGATGGTACTATAAACCACTCCTAATCTCAGAGGTTTACTACTAGATATCTGAGGGAGAAATGATTGGCCAAGCTCTGGAGACCCAGTAGACCAAGATGAAAATGAATTAGGATAGACAGCTAGGAGGATGCCACAGAGAAATCATATTTATGATGGAGATTACATGAATAGATCATTTATTAGAATGTTTATCCTTAAGAAGCCCAGACCTATTTATCCATGAAGATTTTGTAAAGAAATTCTCAAAATGATCCAACAGAAGTATATCAGATTATAAAAAACAGTGTTCTAAAAATAGACAGTCAAGTAGCCAGCATTATACGCAATAATATTATTTTTTACCCAAATTAACAGAAGAAAAATAAGCATACTACAAATACAAACCCACACATAAACATGCATACATACATGCATACACATGCACATGTATACACACATATACACATACATGCATTTATATATGTGTGTGCATGTGTGTATATGTGTATGTCTATATATATAGATATGTATGTATATAGGTATGTATATATGTGTGTATATATATGTATATGTGTGTGTATATATATGCATATATATGTGTGTGTATACACACACACATATATGTTGGACAATGAGGGTTAAATGAGTTCACCACAGTCACACAGCTGGTAAGTGTCAAGTGTCTGAGGCCAGATTTGAGCTCAGGTCCTCCTGACTCCAGGGCTGGTGCTCTAAGCACTGTGCCACCTACTTCCCCAACTGCACATATTTTTGAGAATTAATTTGTTCATACTTGAGAACAAAGAAACTGGAAAAAAAGGCACCATAGATAAAACAATCACAATCTCCTTGGGATTATATTGATTCATAAAATTCAAAGATTTTTGCATTTTACTCAGTGATACTATAGAGTATATGCACAATTTCAAAGCTATATGGTGGGAAATCTTCTCACCATATAGAAATATTCTGTAAGAAATTATAAAAACACACACACGTACATACACACACATATGGGGAACAGAAAAAAGTAATTAACATTATTTTGTTCTGGTTGCTATTACAGTTGTATCAATGGCAGTTTTAGTGAGTATGCAAAAAATGAGGTAATATCCCAACACTTTTATTCATTATTAGCATATCAATTATTTTATGCAACTATGTAGTAATGATAAGAACATTATAATAGAATGAAAATCTGAGACTGTTTTCCTCTAAAATTTGTCAAATGTAAGATAAGACACACGATAGTGATAATAATTTTTAAAATTAACTAGTGTTTGTGTTGCTATCTTGTTTAGCAATATTCAGAGACCTCACATTACAAAATTCCATTTGTTCCTCACAATAAGACTATGAGATACCTAGGAAAGACATTGTCTTTATTTCTCATATAGGGAACTGAGACTCAGAGGGATTAAAGTAGAAAAGCTTTAATGTTTTCTGTTTCTATGTCTAGTGTTATTTCTCTGCCACCTATTTGTGTATGTGTATATTATAGATAGATATAAATATATGCTTATGTGTATGTACCCATATATGCATGTCTCAAGAGATAGATATATACATAGATGCAGATATATTTAATATATGATATTATATCATATATCCTTAATCCATAATAATATCTCCTTAACATACACATATAAGCAATGATCTCATTTTCTTTATTTTTATTTTTAATTAATTAATTTTCTATTCAGTTACTTATTTATATGTTTGTTTATTCAATTATTTAATATTTTTTCCTTTTTAATCATAAAGGTATTATATTATTTTCTAGTATCCCAATTTTTTAAATGCTACTTTAGTCTAATAGAAACTATAAACAATTTTGATTATTCCATTTCCATATTGTTTCCAATTCACTCAATTTCTTGAAACAGTTTTTCTACAAATCTTGGTATAATGTATATTAGGTATGACCTATTTGAAAGACTCTCAATGAAAAATTCTTTTAAAAAATTTTTTTGAAACCTCCTCAATTAGTAGTGTATATACTTTCCCAACATCTTTCCATTTTTATTATTCAATTTATGCTATCTTGTTTAATTCTTTCCTCCTCTATTTCCTTCTCCTCTTCCTCTTCATCTCCTTCTTCCTCTCCCCCTCCTCCTTCTTCTTTTTCCTACTCCTTTTGCTCTTTTTTTCTTTCTTCTTCTTGCTCTTCCAATTTCAACCACACTTCAATTTCACCGACTAATTGTGGACCTGATACCACTGATGATCAACACCAAGGGTTTGATGTTCCATTTCCAACCTGGGCTGTTTTACAATTTCTTAGATAGGATGATGGCCCCCTGCTCCTGGAGGGTGAGAACTTTGGTGTCATATTTAGTAGTGACACACAATTGGATTATCTGTACAGCTCAGAATTGCTGAGCTCAAGAGACCCACCAGCTTCGGTGTTTCTAGTACATGGAACTATTATTGTTTGATCTTTATTTTCAACTAGGATTGTAGGTGTATTTTAGTACACTCAGGACCACTATTCTTTTCCCTAAGGAAAAAATATATTTTTAATATTTTAATAAAAGAAAGTGCGCATTCTGTGTGTGTGCATGCATGTGTGTGTGTGTGTACTTACCTATTTATCTATCTATTTATGTATTTGTTTGTTTGTTTAGTTAGTTGGTTATTGATTGGGTGTTTATATTCTCTGTATAACCCTTCTATCAATCATAGGTCGGGCAGATAGATAGTATAGCAGGTAGAGTACAGGACCTGGAATACTGAAGACTGAAGTTCAAATATAGGATCAGACCTGCACTAGGAATTTAATCCTGGACAAGTCACTTATCTTCTTTGAGCCTCAGTTTCTTCATCTGAAAAATGGTGATAAAAATTACACCTGCATCTCAGTGTTATTGTGAGGATCAAATGAAGTAGTATTTTTTAAATGCTTTGTCAACCATAAAACACTAAATAAATGTTAGTTATTATTTTTGAACCAGTTATTCTTATATTTATTATTTTTTGTACTGAGGCACTGAGGAAGGCACATTTAAATATAAAACTAGGTAACTTCCCTCAAGCCTTTTAAAGGAGTAAATGAATTCTTCTGAAGGAAGAGGGCAAGAGTAATTGAAAACTGAGTAATGTTCATTTTGCACCCTTCCTGTAGACATATAAAATCACAAGTCCTTCCAGAATTGGGAAAGAAAAGAATTATGGATGTAGAGGCTTTAAAGATAAGTGGTACTTTGTGACATTAGTTAAGTCCCTTAACCTTTCTATGTTTCAATCTTCTTGCTTTAAATTGTAGATAACATAACTTCTACCCACCCACCTACCTCCTTAGGGTTTTATGATCAGCATGACAGCATTTTTAAAAAATGAAGTTTTCAATTCCAAGGGGAAAAAGTACATTTTAAAAATAAGCCTTTTTGACAAGTATTTTATTGTAAATTAGCCACATAAATCACCACTTTTGAGACTAACAGTTTATTCTCTTTAAGCAAGCCAATCATTCAGTCACATAGCATTTGTTAAGTACAGAGTGCCAGGCTCTATGCTAAGCAGGGAATAGCATTTCATGGAATAATAGGAGGGTCATTAAAAAAATAACTAACAAACAACAACAACAAACAGACAAAAATACCCTTAACAAACATCAATAGACATGAACATTTCAATATCCAAAAAAAAAAAGAAAGAAAGAAAGGAAAAAAAAGAAGACGGTTTATAAAAAAGCATTATGGTTACTTTGGGAAATTTTAGTTTAGATTTAATATATTAGTTACACCACTCTGCTTATCTGTGCCCCTTTCTAAGCTTATGTTCTATTTTGCATTTTTAAATATTTCATTGGCATTTCTTCTTGTTTTTGCTCTTCTTGTTCTTGTTCCTCTTGATATTGTTCTCCTTTTCTCTTGTTGGTCTGTTCTTTTTTCTTCTTCTTTCTTAACTCTCTCAATACCTACCAAAAAGAAGCTATCCTTTGTTATAAGTAAGCATAGTCCAAAAATGAGTGAACCCATCACCTATGACTACAAATGTGATTCATTCTGTACTCACTAGTCCCTCAATTGAGTAAAGATGTATGTTTCATCAATAAACTTCTAAAGTCATGATAGGTAACTGCATTGAACACAGTTTTGAAGTCCTTCAAAGGTGATGTTTTTGTTGTTGTTGTTTTACATCGTTGTGGTAGAAGTATAAATTGTTCTTTTTTATTTTGCTCACTCTATCCTAAATTAGTTTACACAAGTAATTTCTGATTGGGTATTAAATCCCAGTCATGTACAAAATCTTATACTTATAAGAATTTATAGTCACTGGAGTAAATAATCTGAATATACTGTTGTTTTCAATTTATAGTGGAATTTAAGGGAAGTTTTCAATTTGGAAAAGAGAAATGTCATTTTGAACCTATCAACCAGACCCTTATTTTGGGATACATTCTGTACATTGTTATTTCCTGAAAGACTTCAATGAAAACATACACAAATGTAGATTTCCTTGTTCATACACATATACATACCAACATATATACATATACATGTGTGTATATATAAATTTAATTTCCCATTTTTCAATTATTACTAGCATGTAATAGAGAAGGGAAGAGACTAAACATTTATGTATATGGAAGGCATTGTGCTATGGACTTTAGAAATATTACCTCATCTGATCTTCATAACAATCCTGTGAAGTAGGTGTTATTTTAAAGAAACTAAGGCTAAGTGACTTGTCCAGGTTCACACAGATAATACATATTTGAGGCTGGATTTGAATTAAATTCTTACTTACTCCATTCCCCATTTTTTGTCCACTGTGCCACCTAGATGGCTAAAGTCACTAATCCCCACTAGTCTCATCCTATTTGTTTCTGGCCAGTCATTGTGTCAGACATTTCATATTACTACCCTGCAATACAGTATTGGCAATATGGATTGCTAGTTCTTCCCTGAAGTGAACATTGTGTTTCCTGCCTCAAAGCAGTTGTATAACCCCTTCCTCTTGAACCAAAATCTAATAAATCCTACTTGTTCGAACCATAATTTTCCTTCAAGGATTTGTTTAAGTCCTGCTTCTTTAGGAAATATTTCCTTGATCCACTCCAGATATTAGAACTAACTCCTTAAATTGTATTCTATTCAGTTGTCTTTTCATTATAGGATGTTATCTCAAATGCTAGATGAGACCCAATAGAACACCTAGAATTATCTTCTCCTTTTACAGATAAAGAGACTAAGATCTAGGGAGGTTGTCACTTGCTTGATGCCAAATAAGCAATAAGATTTCATGTTGAGATTTGAACATAGGTGTTCTGATTCCAGAGGCTATCCAAGGCTTCCTCCTAGCATGCTCCATTCTCCAAGTAACAAAGACATTACTTCAAGAACAGAGATACTTTTATTGTGATATTTTTTGTTTCCTCAGAATTTGGCATAATTCTCAATCCTTTCACTTAGTTGGATAAAACAATGAATTCATAAATGTGTTTACTTGCCTGCTCATCCTGCTTGACTTTTAACCATATTCCTGGTAAATTTTCAGTAGAGAGATTTACATAGTGTAGGCATTTAATGAGTGTTGTTGAATCAAATGAGCATAATTAAGCTTTTCCTGCCAGCTTACAGCATTGTTGGGGCATGAGTGTTGTCATCTCCAATGTATTATAGAAAACTGAGCTGTTGTTAGAATCCCCAAACACCTTTATGTTGTTTCAAATGCTGGATTCAATAATAAGGGGCCTTTCATGTGTTCTAAGTATTTTAAGTTACAGCATAACAAATCCATAGGGGAAGGCATTCACAAATGAAGATAAAATGAACCACTGGGGAGAGGCAGCATATGTACAACTAATATTTTAAACAGACCAATAAAGTGAGGCTGAAAAATAAAAGAAACTTTTGAAATATGTCTCTGGCTTTTTTTTTTCCTCTAAGCCTAACTTCAGTCCCTATTAAAATTATGTTATTAATGTAATGTGTATTGGAAGTCACATTTTTAAATAGGGGAAACAATATTAAAGCTGCATAGCTCTTTACTTGTTGTTGTATTGTGTCTCATTCTTCATAACCCCATTTGAGAATTCTTGGCAAAGATAATGGAGTGGTTTCCCATTTCCTTCTCCAACTTAAACTCTACATATGAGGAAACTGAGACAGTGTTACAGGACTTGCCCAGAATCACAAAGCTAGTATCTGATGTCAAATTTGAACTTAAATCTTCCTGATTCCAGGCCAGCCACTATATCTATTGTGTCACTGAGCTGCCCCTTAGCTCTGTACTAGAATGATTCAAATTAATGCTCATGAGGAGAACAAAGAAATAAAAAATAAATATATTCCCTACCCACAACATTTCTAGGAAGCCACTTAATAGTACTTGAGTAGGAGGGAGTGGGCAAAGGATAAGCACTAAAATGATTTCAGGCTACAAGAAAAATCTTTTCTAGCTTGTAATTAGTTAAGTAAAGTGTCAGGATAGTTTTATTGTCAGCTCTCTAATCCTTTTTAGGTCAAGTTCATTTCATATGCAAAAGAAGTTGTGACTTTCATGTAACACATCTAGTTTTGTGTGATTATCTACTTCCCAATGTTAGTCTCCTTTCTTGAATATGTTAAGTATGTTGAGCCTGTTTTCAGAATGGCTCATCTTCCAGAGTTAAAATCTGGCCTCAGACACTTACTAACCATGTGACTCTGGGTAAGTCACTTACTGCCTATTGCCTCAGTTCCTCATATATTAAAAGGAGCTGGAAAAGGAAATGTCAAACCACTTGAGTATCTTTTCCAAGAAAACCCCAACTGGAGTTAGAAAGAATCAGACATGACTAAAAATTACTCAACATCAACAACAACAGATATTTGTTGCAATAATTTTGTTTTCATTTTTACTGTAGAGGAATAAACAGGAGAGAAAATAAATGATTGTTAATTAAATATATTTTAATTTAAAAGAAATGTTGAATGAATGAAGCATTGAAAAAAGGAAGGAATGTGTAGAGCCATTACTCACCTCAGATTCTTGCCAAAACACAGGCAGTATAACACAAAAGTTAAATATCTATGTAATATAGGCTTTTCTAAAATACATCCTATGTACATTTTCTTATACTTTACTGGGATCACTTTTTTAGTAAGCTTATGATTTTCAAGGGTCAGTTGCTCTCTAGTAGACCAAGCTACTCTCCCTCATTGATGTAATTTGGAACACTGTAAGAGTTTCAAATGTCACCATACTAAATCAAATGACTTCCTGAAGGGAACACAATCTTTAACCCATACTCTGTGAATATTATATTAAAATAACAATGTTTAAAGTTAGCCTAAATTTAGAAACATTTTGGTGATTAAAATGATTTAATGTTTTCTTCATTTTTAGCAGAAATGTTTCCCCTAGAGATGAATGGTTCAAAGACCATGTACATTTTAGAGCCACTTCTAGTACCTTTCATAACTCTGAATCACTTTACTATATATTACATATGTATAAATAGATATAGAGATATAGAAAGATATAGACATAACATATCAATATATTCATATATAAAGCATTTCCATTTTATCATTTGTACCTAACAACCCTGTGAGTTTTGAAGCACAAGTATTTTGAGCCCTAGTTAACATACAAAGAAAATGAATTTTAGCCAAGATAGTCACCTGTCTTGAAGTTACAGGATTTGAAGGTACAAGAGTCATTAATATATTTATATTACAATACAAATAAATACTTTACAAATAAATAAAGGGAGGTTCAAGGAAAGTTTGTAGATGATAAAGCTCAGATATAATACTAGGTTTTTTGACTTCTTGTGCCTGATTTGCTTCTTCATACCACCTTTCTCATAGCTTTCCTCCATATTGCAATATGGTGCCTCTATAGAGATATATACTTATTACTGTAGCCTCTGTGGCAAACATTGCTATTCATCTATTAGTAATGCCTGACCTTAAGAACTTCTAGACACCATGAAAGGTATTATCAAATCCTTCTCAAATCAGAGATAAGAGGCTGAAGAGGGTGGTTTTCTGCCAAAATGGTCTCATATTCTCATTCTTATTCTCTCTCCTCTTTCTCTCTATTATATATGTATGTATACATATACATATATATTCCTCCATATTATATATATGCATATGTGTATTTGTATGCACATATGCATATACATGTATATGTACATGTATATGTATATATTTATATTTGTGTATTCTTCCTCTGCCTCCCACAGTATGAATAACTAGTATTTGGAAGATCACAAACTTTGGGCAAAGATTTCATCTTAGGCTAGCAAGTGGGGATATTCTAGAGGAGGAAAAATTGGTCATGGAAGTCTATCACTTATTACTTTAGCAGATTCACCAATGGGAAAAAGAGCCCAGTGGTTCTCTTGGATTATTTTTGTATTCTGTTTTCAATTTCCATTCTCTATTTTTTGTTAAAGTAGCCTTTCTTTTCTTTGCCATATGCACTAACTTTTGGCATATGCATGGAAAAGCATTCACAAACATAGTCACAAAGTACATAGTTTAAATTTAAATACAGACAGATATAGACATAAATAAGTCACAAATAAGGCAGAGATTTAGATATCAATATAATATAGACTAGCATGCATAGAAAATAATATGTAGATGTAAATTTGTATGTAAAATATGTAGGCATAGATATAGATTTAGACATAGATATGTATGTATAAGTAGAATAATAAGTCAGATAAGCTACATAGATAAGACAAATACATAGAAACAGAGAGGGGGACATGTAGACAGAAAATTATTGCCAAAGGTATAAATATAGGTATAGACGTTTATACATACATTCACATAAACAATGATATCACATGGTGTCAAGGTTTAAACCCATCTTATCCTAACTCCAAAGATAGCTTTAATACATGTCTCACAAAGTCTCTTTTTTACAATGGAACTTTCTTCATTTTTTCTGAGTATCTTTTAGAACTTTTTAGAGTATCATGATGTCATAGTCAGAAAGAACCTGTAATGATTGGAATGACGCCACCTACTGGAGACTTGCTGTGGAAAAGCCACAATGCCTCTGAGGCATTTTCCTCAGGGTGGAGCTTTCCCACAGGAAGTTCTAAAAGATACTCAGAAAAAATGAAGAAAGTTCCATTTATGGGTCTAACCTTTATATCCCTGACAAGTGGTCACCTATCTTTTGCTTAATAACCTATAGCAAAAAGATAAACTCAAACGTTTTCCAGGTCACTCATTTCTCTTCCAGATTGCTTTGATTGTTAGGAAGCCTTCCTTAAATACATTTAGCCTAAATATGTCTATTTCTAAATTTTACGCTTTGCTTTAATTCTGCCCTGCTATATAAGGAGCTGGAAAAAAAATGCCTAATACCACCCCCCACCCCCGGCCCAGGAAATCTCTAGGATTATTTTAATCAAGTTATTTTTAATACCCACAACTTGTGGAAATAAAACTTATGTTAAGTACCATAAGGAAGGAACATTTGCCTTCCTACACAGTCACGCGCCTCTGAAATCTAAATGCAAGCCAAGTGATGGCATCTTGGCAGTGGATGTCAACCTTCTTTTCAACAATAATGTTTAGTGCTGTTCTTATTCAGTGACACATCAGAAAATGAACGATTCAAAAGAAAGACAGGGGATTATAACTTATTTTGCACTAGTGATGTTACCATTACAGCTCAACTGCCTGCACCCTGATCCCTAAGACAATGGCCAGCAATAATCAGCAACACGGAAACCAAAAGAGTAATGAGTTCTGAGGTACAGGACATCAGATCTCCTTTTGACATTCCCACTTGGTTATGAACATCCTTCAGGATCACAGTAAAATTTACAAACTTACCTTTAGTAGAGTAAGTGTGGAAATGATGTCATATTCCAAAATAGGGGGAAAAGAGAGTTAAATGTTCTTTTCAGTTTTCCCCTTCTGGTTTAATATGCCAAGTGTTTTGCAGAATTTGAATATTTCCCTACAGCCATGTATTACTAGTATTTTTTTAAAGAGAAATGTTTTCTAAAATACTGGCTGGCTTTCTGTTAGTCTCTGTTCCACAACATTTGCCCCTTCTGTGTAAAGGAAATAGTTTAAAAAACACACATTTGTGAATGTCAACAAATATGTGTTGGCAGTCAAAAGCATTGAGCTTTAGTTAATTACTATTAGATTTAAGAAAGCATTGCTTTACAAGGAAATGAACTGTGAAATTAAATATTATTCTGTTTATTGCAAATTTTAAATTACTACCTATAATGGAAGGGTTTTAATGTAAATTTGTTTTACCTGAACTAAACTCAACAAGATACATTAAAGACTAAGGATGTGATGAAAATATTCCACCACTTTTTTTTTTTTTTAGGATGAAGTAGGGCTAGCCCCAGGCAAAATTGTCAGGTATAGGAAGTTTCTCCTATAGAGTCTTCACCACACTTCATTAAAATTTAGGTTTTGTTCTGATATGCATGTGTGTATGCATATGCACATATGTGTACATATATGTGTATGTATATGCACACATGTGTGTTTACATACAAATACATGTATATGCACATGTTCACATTCTATATAAATAACTTATACATTATATATAAAACTCTCTATATAATGTACGTGTAAACTTTCCCATTTCTGATACCCAGAGTATAGCTTGATGCTGCTATCAATCAATAATTTAATGAGCCTACTGCGTGCCAGACACTGTCCTACTTATTTGGCATTCAATTAAAAAAATGAAACAATCTCTACTCTCAAAAGCTTTCATTCCAATGTGGAAACAGGAAATAATTTCATGCATACATGTACACATGTTTATACATCTATACATATGTGCATATGTTTATATACATTGTGCATGTACATAAACATATACAATATAAACATAGTAAATAGACAAAAAGAAAAGAAGCAAAATACAAAGTACTTTACATTTAAAACCAGTTAAAGACAAGATATCCATAATCCAGCCCCATAAAATTTGTACTGCCTCAGAAAGCAGCAGATTTCTTTCATTAAAGGTCCTCAAGCAAATGTTGGATAACTACTAGGTGTAGAAAGGTTTGTTTTTCAGGGTGTGGGTTAGAAAAAAATATGGCCATCTAAGTAGTTTCCAACCCAGAAACTCTGTGATTTTGTGAAATTTGTCCATGTTATATCTCTACTACTCAGATCTTAAGATATTAATTCAATAAACAGATAAATATATATGATTAATTTATATATACACATTATACATATATACACGTGTGTGCATATATACCTACACATATATACATATATAAATGAACATACACATGCACACACAATACACATACACAAACATATGCATATACATATAAACACACAATCTAAGGGAAGAACATCAAAGTGTGTCTTCAAGTAACATATCTAATTGCAAATTTTATCTTTTGGGAGATGCTGCCTCACACTTGTATAATCTATTGATTACTTTAATAATGAAATTAGAAGGAGAAAAAATCAAAACGCAAGTACTCTGGGTTTTAAGCACCCTCTTAATCAAATCATATACATGATTGTTTATCTTGTCAACATGTACATTTAATTTTTCTCCTGCATCCTTATTCAAGGAGAGGTAGCATCAAGACTTCTGAGAAATGACTAGTAGATTAAGGTGGGGGGTGATTTATATTTCTTAGACCTAAACTAAATTTAATGATAAAATGCACTAATAGGAATAATTATCCACAAGTGAAAATCATAGAACATTTGAACCAAAGTTGTGTTTGGAATTTAAACTAGTCCCCAGGCAAGCTTAACTGGATATGTGGGCATTTGCAGGGAAGATCAATCACGCGTTTATTGACTCTGGTTGTACCTTGGGAGTAATATTTCTAAAGATGGTGAAAAGGATTCTTTTTGAACTATTACTTCATTTTGCTAAATACCAACCATGTTTAGTTTCAACATTATGGATTCATGTCACCATTTTCTACTTTTTGTATTATATGCACACACTTATTTTGGTCTTGACTTAAAAATATTCCATTCTCCTTTAATGCTTTTTAGTACATTCTGAAGTTTTTTCAACTGGTTTAGGATTAAGAAATTTATTTTGGTTTTCATATCCCATACCCCAATCTATGAATTCTACATTATTCAAATTCCTAAACTAATTCATCACATTTGACACCATGTATGTGTATATATGTATATGTACATGTTTATGTATATGTACACACATATATACATACATACATACAAAATATACAAGTTTCTCATTTTCAGATCAAATTGCCATTGATAACAAAGATAATATACTGAATATATAACCAGTTTGCTTTTATGATTAGAATTGTGGCCCTTCCTTTTTATTCTCCTTTTAAATTTATAAATGTGGTATTAAGCATTCAGGTGACTAAACTCAATTAGTAAAATATCAATCCTTTGAGTAATTTAAAATCTACAAAAGTATTCTTTATCCATTTGATTTTTGTTTACATTTCCTTTTATGTGTTATTGTGTACTTTCTTCTTTTGGATGTGATATTTTTCAGTTTCTATTATTTCATAAAGTTCTTTATTTCCAAATCCTTTATATTCCTCACACTTGAAGTCTTAATGTAATTTTCAGTACATCAAGGTATATTAATATGAGGAGAATGTATGATTTTTCTTTTCAGTTTAGAGACCATGTTATTTGGGAATTTCTTCTAATGAATCAGTCAACAATCACTTATTAAATATTACTATTTGCTTGGCACTTTGCAAGGGACTGAGTTTTTAAAGAAATAAAATAGAAACTTTGCCTTCAAGGTGTTTACATTCTTTCTTTTTCAATGCACAGGACAACCCTATGTCCAAACATTCATAGGCCCTCCTATGATGTTGGCTGAGAAACAAAGAGTTTAAATGACTTTCCAGAGAGTTTAAGTGCCAGACACAGGACTTGAACCCACATCTTTATATCTCCAAGCCCAGTATTCCCTTTCCCTTATAATACCCGCTCTCTTAATGTACCACAATTGATTTAACTATTCCCTTATGTTTTCTAACATCTCAATTCCTTCCAGATTTTTGTGATTATAAGTAAAAAAGCAATGAAAAATTTCAAACAGACACGTCTTAAAAAATGTTTAACAATTATAGTAACCCTCTATTTTTAGAATACAGAGCCTAAATAATATAAAGATTCTTCTTTCTTAGAATGTTGTCCACAGACTTTAGGTCTTTCTGAAATAAGGAAGCATAGTTCTCAAAACAAAGCCAGCTCAGATGAGTGAGTAGAATATGCCAATAAAACACCCCATTTTCTATTTCACAGAAGATAAGTTTTGACCTTCAGCAGCCATTCACATGCACATGATGAAATGTACACTAAATTCTTAGTGGAATTTTTGGCCCTGACCTTGTGCATGTGTTTGAATTGTGAACTTGGCTTCATAGACTAGTCCTGATGTGAACTGAATGGTCCCAACTAGTACAGAAGTTACAGGCTTCAGCTATACATTTTTGCAATGATTATGTTTGGGGGAGTGATGTTTCATGGCACATTTTTTTTTCTTTCATCAGATTTGGCAAGGGAAAAGTATCAACTTGATAAATGACAGTTACTTGGTTGCATTGGTCTGTTTTCCAAGGAATTCACTTACAGAAACTTTCCAGAGCCTTTCATCTCTGTGGAATATGAATGTGTGTATGTGTGCATGTGCATTTGTGTGTGTGTGTGTGTGTGTATGTGTGTGTGCGCGCGCATGTGTATGGTCTGGTAAGGGAAAGAAATGGAAACACTTGAAAATAAATCCATTTGCTCATAAATCTGTTAACAATTTTGTACACTTTCACTTGCATTGGTTTAAGAAGTTACTATGATGTTATTTTATGTTGCTTTAAGCTATTCTATGAGACACTGCCATTGAGAGCAGGTCAGTGGCCTAAGAGAGCTCTATAGCTATTAGGAAATAATTTTTTTTGGTGCTGAATTCCTGAATTCCACATAGTATGACTGAGTGAACTAGATTCATACAATGTATTTTAGGCTTTCAGAGATATTCCTATTGTTAGTACTACCCAAAATCAACTCCATTTCCATTGCCAATCATACTATTTGTGACTATGTAGGATATCTTATATGAAAAGTTTACCTAGTCTAATTAATTATATATCCTTTATTTGGGAACATATCAGCTAAACTTTTTAAGCTATTTATTGTTTCATATTACTTGAGAGGCAGAATGATGTGGTAGACAGACTTGGGTTCAGAAAGACATGAGTTCAGTCGATGTATAGTGAAGTGAGCAGAGCTGGGAGGACATTGTGCATTGTGCATAGTGACAGCAGTATTGTTCAATGAGCAATTGTTAATGACTTATCTATGCTCAGCAGTGCAATCATTCAAGACAATCCCAAGGAACTAATGAGGAAGCTTACTATGCACCCCTATAGAAAGAACTGATAAAAAGAACACTTGTGGATTGTACATATATAACCTGATTGCGATCTTGTGGAGGGGGGAGGAAAGGGAGGGAGTGAGGGAGAAAAATTTGGAACTCTAAATCTTATGAAAATGAATGTTGAAAACTACCCTTACATGTAACTGGAAAATAAAAATAAATGTTTGTTCCTTAAAAAAAAGAGAAAGACATGAGTTCAAGTCTTTTCAGTATCTTTTACCTTGGATAAATCTTGTCTTTTATCTTTTCTGCACTCTAGGCAATGCTTTAGAAACCATAGCTTAGTGAAAAATGAAAAAAAAAAAAAAGCCTGGAGCCACATTTCTGAGATCACCAGTAGAAGGAAACACAGAGTTCTTTTTGAGATGAGAACTCATATTTGAGAACACAGGTAATTAGAAAGTTTACATGGACCTGTAGAAGATTACGGGAAGGTTTCTTGTTTTCTGGTTATTTTTTTTTTCTTTCAGTACAAATATTTTTAAAGAGTATTAAGGGACTTGCCGAGGGTCACACAGCTAGTAAGTGTCAAGTGTCTGAGGCCAATTATAACTCAGGTGCTCCTGAATCTAGGGCTGCTGCTTTATCCATTGCACCACCTAGATGCCACCAAAACAAGTATTTAAAAATATTCTCAAGCCTTAGGTTTACATATAAGGAGTCAATTTTAGTGTCCTGGGTATTGTTGTTTGTCCTTCATTTTTGAAGAGGACCAATGACATCCCAGGCGACATCTTGACTTATGTATGAATTGGCTGAAAGTTAGGTGATGTTATACAAAGTCATTAGCCTCACTTTCTCTTCCAGTAATCAAATACAGTTGCAGGATGAAAAGTCAAGACAACTGGTAATGGCCCAGGATGCAGAGCCTTGGCATCTTCAATTTCTGACCAAACGCTAAGCACTCCAAAGTGTCTGTTTCATCTGCCCTCATAACCATTGGAATGAATTGTTTTCCTCCACCCATACTTGGAATAGACATCCCCCCTCACTCAGAACAGTTTTGAGGCTAGTCAGTTACCCTCAACCTAGGTTAATATATCTGCTGAGAAGGTTTGCTGTAGTTTTGTTGCTGCACATGATACAACTAATTGGAGCCATAGGTAAGAGTTGGGTAAATCAGGAAGACACAAAAGGTGAATCAACAGCCCTATAAAGGACTCAGACCAGAGGTGCCAGTGCTCCTGAATAACCCATCCATGCCTGTGTTGGATATATCATGCAGATAGTTTCCCAGATTTGTGAAACCTGGACATAAGAGCCAAGAGGAATGAGAAAAATCTGGTAAAATCTATCTGCTATCTCCCCCAAATATACCTAGAAGCCCTGGGTTATGAACATAACTGACAAAAGGAATAATGAAGAAAAATAAAGTTTATTTTTCCTCTCAAGGAATTTTCCCTCGAGCCCAGGGTTGAACCACATTCATGAAAAAGTCAAAAGTATGTTACTATTTAGAATATGATAAAATGTATAGAGAGGTCAAACTGAAATATGACTTTAAAGAGGGGGCTGGGATTATTTTAGTTAAGGGAAAGGCACCCCATCAATAACAAGTAATTAGTAAGAACTATGTGCCAAGTACTATCCTAAGCACTAAGTATACAAAGAATGTTTTAAAAATAGTCACTGATCAAAAGGAGTTTGCAATCTAACAGGGGATATAAAATGCAAACAACCTTGTACACATAAGCAATATACTTATAGTTCTTTAGGCATATATCTACAGATTTTTATACAGCTCTATATAAATATCTATGTCTACTAACACTGCCTCTATGCCTATTCATATATACATACATTAATCTTTATGTGTATATGTATGTTATATACAAATTAAAATACATACATATATGTGTAAACAGGCATGTTTCTATAATATATTAAAGGATATATTGTATATGTGTATGCATACATCCATGTATGTAGGTATATGTATATATGTACATATATATGTATAAATATATGCATATGATATATACACATATTTGTATTTGGAGAGAGATGATTGAAGGGATATGTTAGTTTTATTTAAAGTTATGAGGATTTTAGCATCTTTATTGAACAAATTAATAACTAGCACAGAAGAGATAGGAATTAATGGGGTCATGTGTATAGATAGAACATTACTTCCTTCTCTTGGACTAGAGAGGAGAATAGGAGAGACTTAGAAAGTCAGACATTTTTAAAAGTGTGGAGTAAGGGAATGGAGCAACTTGTGTCTGATAACTTCAACAATATTATTAAAATAGGAGATGAGGTCATCGACTGAAAAGAAAGGGGGTGAGTGAAGAGATGTAGCCTTGAAGACAGTGAAGATTTGTAACAGCTGTTTTATAGTACAGTAGAGGAATTAATCAGAGAGGAATTAACATATGTTCTGTGCATTGTAATTGATTCAATCACTACAATTTCTTTACTTGTTCCAGAATTACAAATGGTTTTAAGTAGTGACAGAAAAAAAAAATAAGGTGAAAGAGTTATCCAGGATTGGGGTTTGGTAGTATCAACAGGAAATCAAAGGGATAAGTGAGATATTCCAAAATAGAGGAGTGTGCACTGTGAAATGGATGATTGAGTTTGTAAAGAGACAGAAAGAAGGCAGAATAAGATATGACTGGGAAAAGAAAATGAAACCAAGGCTCTTGTCATATGAATGAAGAAGAATAAATTCAAGGAGGTGAATCAATAATAAATAAATAAAAGAGGAGAGTTTCTTTGGACCAGACCAGACTCAGACCAATCTGGTGGTTCAAGTCAGGGGTTGGGATAAAATGAGTTACTTGTGGACCATTTAACATTTACAAAATGGTGGTCTTATACAAAATACTCTGGGGGGCATCTAGGTGGCACAGTGGATAGAGCACTAGCCCTGGATCCAGGAGGACCTGAGTTCAAATGTGACCTCAGACACTTGACACTTACTAGCTGTGTGACCCTGGGCAAGTCACTTAACCCTCATTGACCCACCAAAAAAAAAAGTAAAAATTAAAAAAGCAAAATAGTCTGGAAAGTATGTTTAGCAAGGAAATAGCATGGGCTCAATAGGACAAGGTTTTCTTCGCTCTGAATTTGATATAGTGTTCAATTGTTAGAAATTTATCACACCTGTGGAGCTTCCAACTTCAGCCTGAAGGGCATGTACTAAAGCAATCATAAAGGTATGGCAACCATTTGAGTCTTTGTTCTAGGACTGGTAAAGTTTTAAAAGTAGGGTCTTTTATCATTTAAGGAAAAACTAGACAATCTGATGTGATGAGGGCATGATTAAATGTTGTTCTTACATCAACAGAGATGCCAGTCAAAGAAGGGAAGGCAATAAGGTATTATACATGTGAAAATTTGTTTATACATGTACCTTTGGGAAAATTCAACATAAATAAATAGATGGAAAAAAAGAGTTGTTTTTTTTTTTCAAAAAGCAATTAAGGGGCAGCTAGGTGGCACAGTAGATAAAGCACAGGCCTGGGATTCAGGAGGACCTGAGTTCAAATCGGGCCTCAGACACTTGACACTTACTAGCTGTGTGACCCTGGGCAAGTCACTTAACCCTCATTGCCCCACAAAAAAAAAGAGAAAGAAAAAAAAAGAGAAAAAAAGCAATTAAAAGAGTTTTTGTTCAGCATAGCATCTTATTTTGCCTATTTTAAAACTTGAATTTAAACTTGTGATTTGGGTTTCTCAGAATGCGAATAACTGTTTTCAAGAGGTATCCACTAGTGTCTTCCTTCTGGGTTATTCCCTTATTTTTCGTTCTCAGGCTGGATGCTTAGGGGTGGAATTGAATATTTTATCTCAGCACATAGAGTGTACTCTATGGGTCTGTACTCATTTCTCTAGTTAACAATACCATAGTAATGTATTTCCTCTTCAGATAGCCAGTATAAACAATTAGCTCAAAACAATTACATTTACTGAGATAACAATAAAATGAGAAGCTAGAAAACATTGTTCACCCCCCAAAATAAAAATCCTTGGATGTGCTCTCTGTAACATATGCACCACATGAAATGGAAGAAGTGAAACAAATTTAAAAGACACTTATAATTGAGTGCACATATAGTTAACTCATCTACCCCAGTAAAATCATTCACCTTACAGAAGGAGAACAATGTCCTTTCTTTCCAAGGAACTCTGAGTATCCTTCTGTCCACAGGTCAAATAATGCTTTCTATGGCTAGATGTTTCCAGAATCTATGCTTCTAGGAGACACATTCTTTGTAACTGCTTCCTTTCCTCTAGTTACTGCCACTTTGTGTCTAGGCAGACTGAAGATCATGTCCCTTTCCTCTCAATTTTGTCTTGTACTTTCTCAAACTGAATACTTCTGGAATTCCTAATTTCTTGCATGGGGTGTCACTTACACAGTAGGCAAGAAGCTCCCATTCAAATTGCTGTAGTTTCTTTATCAAGTTGTTATCTTGATAAACCAGCCATTTCAATTTAGTGAAAAAAATTACCAGAAAACAAGAATTTATTCTTTTTTTATCTGACAGTATTTTCATGTATTTGTGGACTGATCATAGTAAATTATGAAAGCTACTTGGTCTTAATATAAGGCAATACTTAAATATCAATAAAACATGCATTTCCTTTCACATATACATTTAAAGTTAGTCATTGTAAAGTAGAAAAATAGCATCTCCTTCACCATAAAAAAGACAAAAAAAATTCCAAATTTTCTCCCCATCCCCTCCATCCCCTACCCACTGAGAAGGGAAGAAATGTGCTGTCAATTATACATGTGAAAACATACAAAATATATTTCCATGTTAGCTATATCACAAAAATAAATAAAATGGAGAAACTGAGAAAATTATGCTTTGGTTTGCACTGAATTCATCAGTTCTCTCTCTCTGGAGATGGATAGCATTTTTAAGAATGGTCAAGTCTTTCACAGTTGATTGTCATTACAACTTATCTCCTGGTTCTTCTCATTTCACTTTCATTTCATATATATTTTTGTCATTTCCCCCCCTAAAACCACCATCCTTGTCATGCCTTATAACACAATAGTACTCTGTTACAATCATATACCACAGCTTGAATAGACATTCTAAAACTGATGAACATTCTCTCAATTTCTAATACTTTGCCACACAAAGAACTAATATAAATATTGTTGTACATAAAGAGACTTTTTAATTTTCTTTTTATATCTTTGGGGTATAGACCTAGTAAGGGTATTGCTGCTTTAAAAGGCAGGCACAGTTTTATAATCCTTTGGCCATATTTCAAAATTGCTCTCTAGAATGGTCGGATCAGTTCACAACTTCACAAGACTATGTTAGTGTTTCTATTTTCCCACATGCCCTCCAACATTTATGACTTGTAATTTTTAATATATTTCATTTAATTCCTAATATATTTGAGAATTGAGGTTTCATCAAAGAACCTCATTTCCATTTTTCCCCAGTTTTCCTGCTTTCCCTCTAATCTTGATTTCATTCATTTGGCTTGCAGAAACCATTCAATTGAATGTAACCAATAGCTCAGTTATTATTAACAAGAACAATAAAGCACACACACACTCAAACAAACAACAAAACAACAACATTTTCCCAGAAAAAATTTATGATCATCAATTTGTTCTGGTTGATTTAATACTTTTTTCCATTTGAATTAAAATCAGATTTAAAAGATGATTTGGAAACCCATAAAGTAATGTGTGTTGCTGCCAGTATTGAATTTCCCTGGTATCTACACATACTTCCAGAATAATTAGAGTGAAATGCTGTAGCTTCAGAGGCATAATTCATGCAATTTTCAAAACTGGAATTTCAGGTGTAATAGAAAAATTCTACCTTGAGTTTCCAATAAATGTTTTATGTGCACATATCCAAAATAATTATTGGAGGGAATGAAGCTGTGCCACAGGGAATTATGGTAAATAAGGGATCATTTGGAAAAAGAAAAGAAGGTGCTATAGATAATTATTTTTTACCAGATTTCCTAGTTTTTGCATATGACTTTAGTTTCAAGTTGTCCTTTGGTTTCCATAAAATGATAGGGTGGCAGATTGATGTAACTTAAAAGGGGCTGAGAATGACCTGTGTAGTTAATATAGAGATGAACTCTAATGCATTCATTAGAAATAGATTGCCCACTATGCTAGCAAAAAAGGGAATGGCAGTAATTTAAAACAAATTACTTTAAATACATTTCATGGACTTGATTAGAAAAGTTCAAAAAGCCTTTGTAAACTAATTAATGTTATTGTTTGTAAAGGCTATAATGATATGAAAATATAATAAGAATGAGAATTTTAGCTTGACAACCCAAAGGAATATTTTGTTAACAAGTTTTCAAATCCCTTGTAGAAATTTGGAAGGAAAATTGAATAGGGATTTCCCACTGTTGAATAGCATAAAAAAAAAAAGTTCCCTCTATATTTTCCAGTGTTGATATCAAAAGCACATATTTGTTCAGAAAATGAACAGTTTTAGAGAAAAAATGTTGAAGTAATTATAAGATCCTAAACAGGGTAGCTCATTTATTCTAAAAATATTATTATTACTTTTAAATAATCTCATTAAATAATTACTTGGTGCTCTGTAAAAGATCTTAAGTTATTTAAATATTAAATATTCTCCTTTTCTGTCTCTTAGTTTTTTTTCCCTATTCCTATTGTATTTTTTTCCTTCTTTATTGCTATCACTGGATTTTGAGACCTAGTGGTACAACTGAAGCTCAGAACTGTAGAGTGGGAGAAAGAAAGGACAAAATATAGATATCAGAGCAAACAGACAAATGTGCTGGAAATCTATCCAGCAAGGTGGCTCCAGAGAGACATTCCTCCATACTCAATACAGAGTTATATGTTACTAGGATCATTTATGGACAGAGATTTTGATCCTATTCTTTCCTACAAGGTCTCTACAGATGAGTTATAGTATAGCCAGGAGGTCTAACATGAGAAGTGATCTCGAATAGTTTTGGTTCCATTGTATTAATTGGATGATTTTCAACAAGTAAACATTAGCAAAATGATATTAAGAATATTGCTTCAAATGTGTCTGTATACCTTCAGAATCCATTTGGAACAGTTGTATCTCCCATTTCAATTGAAATCAATATAATTCAAAAATCATTTATTAATTTCATGCTAGATTATATACACAGTCCTTGGTGCTAGGATCAACAAATATAAAGACTCAACAATTGTTTCACTTAAATTATATTTTACCCTCGTAACTTTGTCATATATATACCAGTATTAAAGATTAATCATCCTTTGGAAAAAATGTTGTGTAACGATTGGAATGATGCCACCTGCTGGATACTTACTGTAGAAAAGCTCCTACATGAGATGAAGGTCTCTGAGGGCAAGACCATGCATTTTTTCTTTGGTGTCAGGAAGTGACATTTGTTTGAGGGAGGAAGAAGGGGGAGCCTGGCACTCTGACTCTTTTAGGGTGGACTCTGGCAGAGAGCGGAGCTAGAAATGCACTCTCCCTTTGATAGATTAATCTAGGCCTTTCTCTCTCTCTTTACCAAATTCTTATTCTCCTTAATAAATGCTTAAAAGTCTAACTCTTGCTAAAGCTTATAATTTATTGGTAACCACTCATTAGATATTTTAGACAGTATAGCTAGAATTTTAGCCTTTACAGTTGAAATGTTAGATTCACATTAACTAGCCATCTTCATCAAGAAACTTTTTTGAATTTATTATTTGATTATTTTAACATACTTTTCATTTTTAATTTTTAGTTCAAATTATCTCCCTCCCACTCCTAGCACACTAATTGAGTAGGTAAGCAATGTGAGAGTTACATACATGTTAAATCATGCAAAATATATTTTCATATTAGCCATATCACAAAACATAAATATAGTGTGAATGTCATAATTCGGTTTGCATTTATTTTATCAGTTCTCTCTCTAAAGGTGGATAGCATATTTTCATCATAAGTCATTTAATATTTTCTTGGATTCATAATTTTCATTACAACATAGCTGTTACTGTACACAATTATCTTAGTTATTCTCAATTTCCTTTGCATCAATTCATAAGGATCTTACTTTTTTTTTTTCTGAAATCACCCTCCTCATTTCTTATAACATAATAGTATTCCATCAAAATCATATAACACAAATTGCTCAGGCATTCTCCAACTGATGAAAATTCACTCATTTTCTAATTTTTGGCAAGCACAGAAAGAGCTGCAATAAATATTTTTGTATATATAGGTCCCTTTTTCTTTATTCTATTTGGTAACAGATCTATTAGTCTTATTGCTGGGCCAAAGCATATCCTCATATTTGTAATTCTTTGGGGATAGTTCTAAATTGTTATCCAGAATTTTTTGACCAGTTCACAACTCCACCAATATTTTATTGGTGTACCTATTTTCCCTCAACCCCTCCAGAATTTGTAATCTCTGATAAATGTGAGGTGATATTGTAGAGCTGGGGGTTTTTTGTAGTTATTTTAATTTGAGATTCTGTATCCAATCATGACTTAGAACATTTTTTTATATGACTATAAATAGTTTTCCTTTCTTCTTTTGAAAACTGCCTATTCATACTGTGAGAAAATAATGGGATTTTGGGAGGCCCCCATACTTGAGGGAGCCTTGGCTGACTGACTTCTTTTAAGGCAAGCACAGAGTCAGTAAAATTGGAGCTCAGAATTTGAATAGAGACAATAAAGATTAGAACCATACCTACCTGAAAGCCTTTTCCCTCAGAGGGTCTGTCCTCTGGACTCTGACCTCAGCAAGTACTATTCATTTTACTATGGACCTCCCTAAAGTCCAGTAAACCAATATACTTGAAAGATGCTAGCCAATTAGCTTTGAGCAGTGTGTAAAGGCTACCTGTCCTCTGGACCACAGGAAGTTTATGCTCTCTCAAGCACTCTCTTTGCCTGGCATGCTACAGGAGGCAGTCACGCAGTCCCTGTCTCTCTCTCTTTTCTATCTAGATATGTAGGGATTCTAATTCTGAGCAATGTGCTCTCTCTCTTTACTAACATTTAATATGCTTTAATAATTGCTTAATGCCAAAGACCGTGCTATAGCCTCTAATGTATAAGTAGCAATATCTTAAAAACCCCAGCTAATTTCCCTAAAACCTAGGATAGAGACAAGCACCTCCATATATTTTCAAACAACACGATACTATATGACCATTTAACAAGCAGGCAATGGCTCTTAATTAAAAAAAATAATAAATGTGCATCTCTTACCTATATATTTGAGAAATAATGCATTTATCTAAGAAACTTGCTGTAAAATGATTAATATTACATATATGTATATATATGCATGTATATATACATATAAATATACACAGACATACACACGTATCATTCATATAGATGTGTATATATATATATATATATATATATATATTTATAATTTCCACTTTTTTATCTCTTCTTTCGTCCTTATCCCAGTGCATCACTATGTTCACATCTTTAGGGTTTTTTGTTTTGTTTTGTTTTGTTTTGAGATCATCCCAAATTAATTGATTTACATTCATGCCTTCTGTTTATGTATACTCCTTCTAACTGCCCTCATAATGGTAAGGTTTTTAGAAATTACATTATCATCTTCCCATATAGGAATGTAAACAGTTTGAGTTTATTAAGTCCCTTATGATTATTCTTTTAAGATGACTGGTTTTTATGCTTCTCTTGAGTATTATGCTTGAAGTTCAATTTCCTATCCAGGCCTGGTATTTTTAACAGGCATGGAAGAAAGACCTTTATTTCATTAAACATCCATTTTCTCCTCAAGGGTTATACTCAGTTTTGCTGGGTAGGTTATTCTTGGTTGTAATCCTAGCTCCTTAGCTTTCCAGAATATCATATTTGAAATCCTCTGCACTTTTTTGTGGAAGCTGCTAAAACTTGTGTGATGGGGGAAGCTAGGTGGTGCAGTGGATAAAGCACTGGCTTTAGATTCAGGAGGATCTGAGTTCAAATCTGGCATCAGACAATTGACACTTACTAGCTGTGTGACCCTGGGCAAGTCACTTAACCCCCATTGCCCTGGGGGTGGGGGACTTGTGTGAATATTACTATCACTCCACAATATTAGAATTTTCTCTTTCTGGATGCTTATACTATTTTCTCATTGATCTAGGACCACTGTAATTTGGTTATTATATTCCAGGGAATTTTCAGTTTGTGTTCTATTTTGGGAATTAATGAGTAGATTCTTTCAATTTCCATTTTACCTTTGTATTTAAGATTTAGATTTGGTTTTCCTTCATAATTTCTTAAAATATGATATATAGACTCTTTTTTAAAAAAATACATGGCTTTTGGTTAGTTCAATTATTTCAAATTAATTCTCTTCCTTCTAATTTTTCTAGGTTAATTATTTTCACATTTTTTCCCATTCTATTGACTTGATTTCTTGATATTTCATGGAACCATTGACTTCAATTTGCCCAAATATTATTTTTAAGGAATGATTTTCTTTACTGAGTTTTTGTGCATCTTTTCTCCAATGGCCTATTCTGCTTTATAAGAAGGTATTTTCTTCAGTGAATTTTTCTGTCTCTTTAACATTAGGCCAATTCTATTTTTTTTCTTTTTAGCTGTTATTTTCTTCAATGCTTTTGTGTCTTTTTTACTAAGCTCTAATCATTTCCCCCCGATTTTCATCTACCTTTCTTCCTTTAACTTCCTTTAACTCTTTTAAGATTTCTCATTGGTAGTTAGCATTTATATTTGAGGCTGTGCTTGGTTTTTTACATCTTTGTCTTCTGAGTTTTTGTCTTAGTCTCCTTTCCCAACATAGTAGTTTTTGATGGTCATTTTTTTGTTGTTGTTCTTGTCATTTTCTCATTTTCTGGCTATTTCTTGACTTTGAACTTTATGTTAAATTGGGCTATGATCATTTGGGGGTGGGAAGTCATTCTCCCAAGTTTTAGACTTTTTTTGTACTGCTATATTCAGAGTTAGTTCTAGGGGTCTACAAGTTTTCCATGCTTACTAAGTGTTGTGATCCTAACAGACATATGGTCACTGCTCTCCTGCTCTGTGATTTGGTTTTTACCCAGAAATGCCACCTGTTCCTCTGCATCCATAAGTGCTAGTGTTCTTCTTGTCCCTGGAACTGTGAACAAGTCCCCTGTTCTATAGGTGCAAGTGTTTGCTTTCTTCTATGCTTTGGAATTCTGACCAGGACCCCTGCTTCTTTGTATGAGACCACAAAAGTTCATCCCCACCCTTAAACTGTGACCCAAAATTATGCATGGCAATAGAGTTGGCAATCAGTGCCAGCTGTTCCCAGTGCCAGGAAAAGATTCTCTGTAATCTGTTTCTGACCAGTTGGCCAACCCCATTACCAACTCTAGAGTAAGTGTTCCAAAATATACAGACAACCTCTAGAATGCATGTGCTTCTGGCTGGCTCACATCTTTGTTTCACAGACCTTTTCTGTTGGCCTCCTATGTAGTTTTGGTATGGAAACATTTCTTTGTCTGACCTTTTATTACTTTTGCCATTCCAAAAATTAACTTGAAAAGTTAATTCCAAAATTGTTTGGAAGGGAATGTGGAGCGAATTTTGTTGGGATGCTGCTTGTACTCTGCCATCCTGATACTCCCCTAACATATTAAAAATCTTTTTTATTTAAAAATTAAAAGAAATATAAATGCATCCAAAGCCTATTAAAAGTAGAGATCTCTTTGCCATTTCAACCACTAGGCAAATATTAGGATTTTTGTATCCTTTACATTTTTAATCATATCCATTAACAGTCTTCTCTAGGGGCAGCTAGATGGTGCAGTGGATAGAGCACTGGCCCTGGAGTCAGGAGGACCTGAGTTCAAATCCGGCCTCAGGCACTTAACACTTACTAGCTGTGTGACCCTGGGCAAGTTACTTGACCCCAATTGCGTCACTAAAAAAAAAAAAAGTCTTCTCTTAATATGATCCAATAGTTAAAATTCTTCATGAGTAAAGCTCAGGTAAGTATAATAACAATCTTTTAAAAATGAGTCACAAGTGGTGTATAAATCATATGGTATTTGCAATATCTCTAATTCATTCTCAGTTTCTTAAGTTTTAATTGATTAAGCATTTAGAACAATCAGGGAAAGGAATAGTTTAAGCATTAACAAAATAGAGATTGCCTGCTAACTTGGAATTCAGCAAAATTAATCTGCTTAAGCAAAATTAAACCATGTATCTCATAATGAATGTCTGTGTGTAGAGGGGCGTTTGGATAATAAAAAGAAGAAATATTAATTTTAGCAAAATCTCTATTTCTATTCTTACATGCCCCATTGTTCCACCCATCATTGTACCATTACAACATCCTTAGTGTATATCCAGGAGATCTAGAATTTCTGTTGTTAGGGCTTGTCAAGTCATTTTCAGGGCTCTTCATTCATCTTTGTTGTCCCCTTGATTCATCCAATTCTCATCTGTGGCTCCAAGAAGGAGTAGCACAAGCAGTGGCCACACCCTGTAAAGCCATCTCAGCAGACAGGCTAAAGCAGGTTGAGGGTAAGTGAAAGGCCTCAGATCTGTTGGAGAATTATGAAGATCCTTTTCCCAAACTCATGACGATTTCCCTGTTAATGCATGAATGAGAACAATCAGTTCCAATGACTGAAGCAGGTACTGTGGAATACTTAGTGTTTGGTCAGACATTGAAGATGCCAAAGTCATCCACTAAATCCTGGGTCCTTTCCAGCCCTTTTGACTTTTGTACTGCCACTGGCCTTTGATGACTCAGGAAGAGAGAATGAAGCTGATGATTTTGTGAAACTCTGACTCACTTAAAACCATTTCATAAGTCATTATATTTCCTGTGTTGTTATTGGTCCTCTTTAAAAACAAAGTACAGGGGTGGCTAGATGGTGCAGTGGATAAAGCACCAGCCCTGGATTCAGGAGTACCTGAGTTCAAATCTGGCCTCAGACACTTAACACTTACCAGCTGTGTAACCCTGGGCAAGTCACTTAACCCCAATTGCCTCACCAAAAAAAAAAAGTACAAACAAAAATCTCATTATATTTTTTAATGCAACTAGTTCACTGTTTAAAAAAATGTGACATGGAATTAGGCAAACTGTAATATCCTAACAAAAAAACTACAATTGGAATTGGACATATTCTCAATATTTAGCATTATAGTTTTCTTTATGCTGCAATTAAGTTTGCATGTTTTTAACTAAAGTGAGCACCATTTCAAATGGTATCTGTGTGAGGCATGACTCAAGACAATTATTTATAAAATGGCATATCTTTTATCTCTATTTTTCTCTTTCTTCCTCTTGAGTTTGTTTTCATCAATCACCAAATTATTGGAACAATGAAAATAATTTCCAAGCTATGAGCTGAAAACAAGCTCATTTCTTTGAGATTACAGTAACATTGTCAACAAATCCTAAATATGCATTTACTATAGTAGCCAAAAGAAACATAAAGCAAAATAAAAATTTTATTAATAGTACTTTTGGATATCAAAACTCTTATTTATGTTTAAATGATAGTGAATATTTCACAGATATTAACTCCCAGATACATATAAGATGTCATTGTATACAAGAGATTTTATTGAAAATAAATAATATATGTTGCATATACAAAATCATGAATAAATCTGTAGATACTACATATATAAGTTTATGTATATATAAATATATGTGTATATTTTTCTGGGTATGCACTCATATCCATCCATGCATCCATTTATCTATCTATCTATTTATCTATACACACATACATACACACATTTGTCTTATCCAATATCCTAGGCTATTTTTTCCCTGAGGGTATTCAATTTTATTTATATTTTTATCTCTACAATGCCTTCCACCCAGTAATTGGGTTTTTGTTTTGTTTTGTTTTTTGTTTGTTTGCTTGTTTCTTTGTTTCTTTGCGGGGCAAAGGGGGTTAAGTGACTTGCCCAGGGTCACACAGCTAGTGAGTGTCAAGTGTATGAGGCTTGATTTGAACTCAGGTCCTCCTGAATTCAGGGCCTGTGCTCTATCCACTGCACCACCTAGCTGCCCCACATCACCTAGCTGCCCCCCCCCAGTAATTCTTTAAATAATATTTATTGAATAAATATTGTAGACCTCTTTTTTTGGATTTTTAAATGATTACTGTGCTTTGTCCTTAAGCAAGTCATACCTTTAGTCAGGAACAGAAGGGAGGTTTTGTTTTTTTAATGTTATGTGTCTGAGAAGAAATCTGATATAATTCAGCTCATAAATTTAGTTAATTTTCTGAGAATCTCTTATAAGTTTAGTTTCCAATTTTTAAAAAGTGAAGCGTGAATATAAGTTCATATTTTCTTTTAACAAACATTTTAAATAATATTATCACCTTTATTTATGATATTATGAGTTTAATAAGTATCATTTTTGTCTTGTTTTTCCTTCCACAAATTTTATCTGTGTATTGATGCTCTGATAAAATGTTAGAAGGAAAACTGAGAAACCCTTTTACAAACACCTTGATTCATGCTTTTAGTAGCTAATTTAGTTTTAAACTCCTTTAACTCTCTGTGGAATTATAACATAATTTAACTGAAATGTAATAAAGCTTATAATATATATATATATATATATGTGTGTGTGTGTGTGTGTGTGTGTGTGTGTGCGTGTGTGTGTGTATACACATATATGTGGATATAGATATAGATATAAATATAGATATAGTCTGGATTTTATTATCTATTTTGTAACAATGGCTTACAAGAGTTAGTCAGGAAATAAACACTTCCAGCCAAGAAATAAAGATGTTTGGGAAGAATATTAATTGGTTTCAAAATATACATTGATATGGTTTTACTCAATTTGCTAATGAGGACAGTAAATTTATTTTATTGTTCTGTATGAATGTATATATACATATACACACACATATATATAATATTGAGAATATTAGGTTTATGTAGAATTTATCACAAAAGTATTTTATATCAATACTATTTTACAAAAAGTTCCCTTTTGAAAATACTTTTAAAAATAAAGAGAGAAGTAGACTTGGAATCAAGAGCACCCAAGTTTCCTCATCTGTCCAATGACCAATTTGGACTTCTAAGATGGTTTCCAAACCACCATCCAGCTCAAAAACTATGAGTCTCATCTAAATCCTAACAGATTGGAAAGGCTACACATATCATCCCAGTGAAAGACTAAATCCAGCCTCAGACACTTGACACTTACTAGCTGTGTGACCCTGGACAAGTCACTTAACCCCAATTGCCTCACAAAAATCCAAAACAAAACAAAAACAAAACAAAGAAATATCCTTTATCCTTATCAAATTTGGAGATTCCTAATGCCAGTTGGAACAGAAATGATTAGCATTTTAGCCACAAAAATTCTTAAAGATAATCTACTTAGTTATTCAGTGGTTACAATTTGTTCTCACTTATGGAACATTCAGAATACTACAAAAATAAAAACTCTAAGTACTAAATGCATACAATAAACTTTATATAAGCATTTATTCTGTATCATCTTCTTGATGAAAAGCTTTTAAATTAGAGATAAATTTGAAGAAATCAAATTAGGTTACCTGTCTTAAACACCAGCATCACCATTATTTTATATATGGTAAACATGCATCATGTTGCCAGTAACATAAAAAATAAAGAAAGAAAAGCTTTGCATGCAAGAAGCTTTTATTTCTTATACCACGTGCTTTTCAATGTTGTTTTCAATACTACAGGTAATAGGGAATAAGGGTAATTAAAGTCAAAGTTGCACTGAAGTTATAAATGTCATGACTGGGGTGGGGTGACAAGTCCTTTGTCCTGGACCATTGCTATAGTAACTAGTTCCAGCCCCTATAACTGAGTCTGCTTAATTGCTTCTTTTATTATGTTCATACCATGAATAATGACGTAGAGTTGAGGATACCTTATTGTTATTTGCTTCAGATATCCAAAATTTTTCATTATTGCTCTGCTATTATTCACTACATTAAAACTATATAGGGAGCTGTGTGACCCTGGGCAAGTCACTTAACCCCAATTGCCTCACTAAAAAATAATAATAAAATAAAATAACTATATAGGGGCAGCTAGGTGGCACAGTGGATAAAGCACCAGCCTTGGATTCAGGAATACCTGAGTTCAAATCCCGGCCTCAGACACTTGACACTTACTAGCTGTGTGACCCTGGGCAAGTCACTTAGCTCCCATTGCCCTTCAAAAAAAAACAAAAACAAAACAAAAACAAAACTATGTAAACCATCTAATCCAGATAATTTAAAAATTCCAGTCAAAGAAATGGGAATAAAGTCTTTTAATTTATTTCCTCTTTGGGACACACACACACACACACACACACACACACACACACACCAAAAAGGAGTTGATGATGTTGTGTATACAGTGTATGTACAAATAATGCACATACATAAGGAAAGGAATTCCTCTACTACCAGGAGAAACTAAGACAATGGAGACTTTGGTTGCATGTAGTGTTCTGAGAACCCCATGAATTCTCTGGCTACTTTTGTTTGGTTTGGCATTAAACCCAAGAGTTCAGATGTTATCTGAACCTTGTCTGAACTAAGTTATGTAAAATCCTTTGGCTATGGTTTAAACAGATCCTGTTGAACTGTGCTTATGGATTCTGTCTATACCCCATGAGAATTTCTTAAAACTGTGGGTTTGTCCTAAACCTAAGATTCAAAAGGAATCTAAAAATGCTTGACAGCTTCATGCAAAGTTGGTGACTTTGGAGACAGCAAAAATAAGCACATGAGGAAAGCATTTTTAAATTACAGGAGGTATAAATAAGAACTGTATACATGTAACCTGGTAGAGAGCAAATATCTGGTTTTGAAAAGGTACAATTGCCTTTTGAAATAATGTTTAGAGAGAAAATACATTGATGCTCAAGTAAAAATGCATGTTAAAGCTTCTATTTTAAAAATAATTAAATTGGTTATTCATAAACACAATTTTATACTGCATTTGCTCAAGGTATTTTGAATTACGGTATCCATAGACTTGCGGCATAAGAGTAGCATCATTCCATAAAGAATTATTGATTTCTTGGTAACTTTGAGACCTAGTAAGAAAAAAGATAATGCTGAAATATTTCCTGAGAGATTAAGTGATAAAATGTGACTTTTCCAAATAGTAAAGACTTGTCTTTATGAGGTTTTTACAAGAGGGACTCTTTCCCATACTGCTTGGAAGATTTAACTTTGACCTCTGTCCCATGTTTCCCTATAATTTAATTTGTTGTAAAAACTGTGTGATTTGACTACTATTTGTGCTGGGGAAAATACATATAACCTGCAATTATTTGCTCTTCAGTACTAGATTTTTTTTTCCCTTTCTTGCTTCTCTTCTTCCCTCCCTTTTATATTTTTTCCTTCTTTTCCCCCTATGTCTTTTGCCCCTTCCAATCTATAAGTGTTTTCTTTTTTTCTGGATTGGACCTGTGATTTCATTGGCAATGAGAATTCTCATTAAGGAAATTCTCTCTAATTATGCACATCTGTATAACCTCTTCAATTTACAGTCTTTGGATTTTCCTGAGAGTAATGGGACTTTAAGTGAATTGTCCAGTATGTCTCAGAGTTGGAAATGTAAAAGCACTAGAGAATAGCAAAACCATAGCCGGAGACAAACAACAATAACGTGATAAATAATATCAGAAGCAATTAATACCAATTCAGTTGAGTAGAAGAGGGATTAGTTACTATAGTAACTATACTTTGCACCCTCTAAATTCTCTGGGCCTCATTTTCCACATCTATAAAATGAAGGGGTATGAACAAAATGTCTCTGAGGTACACTCCAGCTCTAGATTTTCGATCATAGGATCCTGGAATTCTAAAATTTATTCTTAAAATATGTATGTTTCTAAAATAATTTTTTGCTGGTAATTTCTAAGGATTTTATTTTTTTTTAATCCTAAAAATCCAAAAAAAAATGGAGATTCACATGGTGAATCAGAGGAGGTTGCAACAGAATGTAACAAAGGAGGATTTGTTCAAGACTTCATTAAAACAATCTATAATTAGAAGGAACAAAAACTGATGAGTAGGGCAGCTAGGTGGTGTAGTGGATAAAGCACTGGCCCTGGATTCAGGAGGACCTGAGTTCAAATCCGACCCCAGACACTTGACACTTACTAGCTGTGTGACCTTGGGCAAGTCACTTACCCCTCATTGCCCCACAAACAAACAAAAACAAAACAAAATAAAACAAACAAACAAGCAAAAAGCAGGTGAATAATACCATAAATGTTAGGGATAATTGAAAAATAGCCCAAATAATGCTTTGGGAAGTGCATTTTCTTGATTTTTTTTTCTGAGACCAAGGTTAGTTAATATAATCATACCACATTCCTTTTCAATTTTCAATTTTTTGGTCTTTTCATTTATATTCTTATATTCTCTGTATATCTTGTGCTAATTTCATTTACTTCATGCTGAATTCATTTTAAAGATCTTCCAAAGGATCTCAGAATTCATCATATTTATTATTTACTATAATACACTTATATTTCGTCACATAGTTAAGTTATTTCTTATTCAATCAGTAGCAACTTTGTTTCTAGTATGTTGCTGTCATGTATACACACACATACAGACACAAAGGGCAGAATAAAAGTAGGATTATAGCAAGAATGGGATCATCAAGTGATTATTTTTTAATAGAGGAAGATGGGTAAGTTTGTAGGCAGTAATAAATGAACAGTTAGAGAGGTACTGAAAAATAAGTGAAAGAATGAGGATAACAGAGTGGTAAATCTATCGAAAAAGATATGATCAAATGGGATTACTTGAACAAACAGAGGGTCCCTTTTAAGGAGTAAGGCCATTTCATCATATGAAATGGGGGTGAAAGATGAGAAAGAGGCAGAAGGCACCTGAGTGATAGGAGATGAGGAAAAGGAGAGAAGAGGGAGTGAACTCATGGTGAATGGCCTGAATTTTTTTCCCCTATAAAATATGAGACAAAATTCTCTTCTAAGAGAGTGGGGGAAGGGGTAGTCATAGGAGGTTTGAGAAGTAAGGAAAATGTTTGAAAGTTTCTATAGTGGAGAGTGGTTTAAGGAGTTGATTAGGGAGGTAGAGAAAATTTCCTAGCAGCAGTGAGGGTCCATTTGACTTTATGTAACATAAATTTGTGTTGTCATTCAGAAAGGTTTCACAATTTTCTCCTCTTTCATTCAACTGCACATGTGTAGGAGTGAAGGCAATGAATGGTGGAAGTAAACAAAGGCTGAGACTGGTGTAGGAATAATCAGCAATATGATAAGAAGGCGGGGCAGCTAGGTGGCACAGTGGATAGAGCACCAGGCCTGAAGGCAGGAGGACTTGAGTTCAAATTTGGTCTCAGACACTTGACACTTACTAGCTGTGTGACCCTGGGCAAGTCACTTAACCCCATTTGCCACACACAAACACACACACACACACACACACATATATATATATAGAGAGAGAGAGAGAGAGAGAGAGATACACATATATGTACGTATATATACATATATACGTACATATATATGTATATGATAAGAGGTCTAAGGATTCAAGACAAGAAGACAGTATAGAGTTGAATTGGTTTGCCAAGTAGTCAAGACAGGATGAAATGGAGAGTGTGGCTAGTTCAGGGGAGATGGACTAGGAGAGAATTGGAGGCTAAATGGATTAGAAGATATGGTAAGTATGAAAAGTAGGCTCATGTAACATAAGGAAAAGGGAGAAATGAAAAGCCAATAGATTATGTCCATTAAAGGAAATTTCTGAATTCTTGAACATGGAGATGATGTATCTGTTGGTGATGACAGTTTGAAAGTATGAGTACCTTCATGTGTGGCTGTGCTGGGATGGAGTAGTAGCTTATGGGAAGAAGGTAGTATAAGGTACTGAGTGGTTAGAGTATTTGAAGGAGACTCAATATGTATATTCAAGTCCTCTCCTATTAGGACAAGAGTTGGAAAGGATACAATATTTGTAAGCTAGACATCATGCTCATTGAGAAAGGAAGATGAGTGACCTGAGGTTCTATGGACAATTACTCTCAGAATTTCAATTGTTGGTAGATATGTAAAGGATAAACTTCAAAGAAAGAGAAGTTACTGAGTGGAAGAAGAAAGGGCAGAACCTGGAAGTGTCAATGGGAAGTAATTTCAACCAGTTGGGGAGTGGAGTAGAGAAGAATGAGTGAAAATGTAGCCAGTAATGGAAAGGATGGTCAGGGAGGCTGTGTCATCAGTGGAGTGTCCAGTTTAAGTAACAACTTTTAGATGGAATAAGAGAAAAAGGAAAAAAAGAATCAGTTCTTAGTGGGATATTGAGTATGGTTTTGATAAAGATATACAGGAAGAAGTTCAGAGAAGATATGAAGTGTTTGACCAGATGAGAGCATGTTCATATTTGATTAGAGGGTACCCCTACTCTATATTTAAAGGACAGGTGCTGCAGGAGATGGGAGGCCTGAAATTGAAGCAAGGCTTACTCTTCTTTGTATAGGAGGTTTTCCATGTGTGAAGTTGGGCAGGCAGCAGGAGGTAGAAGATGTCTTATGCTGGTACTGATGAAAGTGGTTGCTTTGAAGCAGATGGCTGTTATGAGGATGTACCTAGAAATTAGTTTTGATTAAAGAGTGTGGACATTTTATTAATTTTTTGAAAACAAAATTGATTTCTAGAGTCATTGGAACATTTTATTGCACTGCTCTCAGTGCATCATGTTCTTGTCTTTCTAAGGGCACGTCAGCATAATTCATCATCTTTGCTATTTTGGGGGGTATGAGGTAAAATTTCATAGTATTTCTTTTTAGTTTTTTAGTTTTAGAGTGTTTTGGGTTCTATCTTTTTATTAAGAATCTGGAGTAATCGTTTATATGGTTGTTTACAGTTTCAATTCTTCCTTTCAGAACCATTTTTAATTTTTTTAGAACCATTTTTGTACTTGTTTTTTATAAAATATAAATTGGATAATGCCTCTTGGTGTTCTATATTTTTTACTAGTAGTCCTCTATGCTTTTTATATCAGATATTTTTGATGTAAAGATTTCCTGCACAAACACTTCCCTTCTTATTCTATTTACTTTGAATTCATTTGAGCAAAAGCTTTTCATTTTCATGGAATTGAAAGAAATGATCTATTTTATCTTTTATCATCACCTCTATCCCTTGTTAATTAGGACAGTTCTGAAGCTTCACCTTTGTATAATATCTTGTTGTATTCCTTTTCATATTATAAATTTAATATGCAAGTCACATCCATTTGTGGCTTATGTTGGTAAATAGTATAAGTTTCTGGTCAAAGCTAACTTCTTGCAAACTGTTTTCCCAAAATTGTTGTTAAATAAGGCATTTCTTTCCAAGTAATACATGTTTTCAGATTTATTAAATCTTGGGTTAATTAATTCAATTATTTATGGAAATTATATATTTATGGAATAACACTTGTTGGAGGAAAACATTTAAGACATTTTACTTTATTGCATGAAGTGCTTTTTAATGCATGTAATGAAGAACAGCAGAACCCACATTCTCTATATCTTTCAACCAATTATATTCATGCACTCATTAATCACATATTATAAACCTACTCTGTCCCAAGCAATAAGCTAAGAAGGGGGAATACAAAGTGAAAAACAATACAACCTCTGGCTTCAATTAATTTCTATTTTCTTACTTTGTGTATTCTAAAATAAGTGGTCTACTATGGAATATTATTTGTATAAGATAGATTGGCATACTTCTGTTGTCAACAGAAAGGGACCCTCTTTGGTAAACAAATGAGAAGACATGAACAAAAAACATATAGAATGAGATCATCTATGTATTTGAGTATGTTGAGTATTTATGTATCTTAGTTATTTGCAAGAGAGGTACAGGGTTTGCATATACATGGTGATGGGAAATGTCAAAACCACTTTAGTTGTACTATGCAGTACTTGGTTACATTTTTTAAACTGATTAGTGTGTAATAAATATTATTCAATAATGAACTGCATTAACAGTGATATAACTAGGATTTCCATATTCTATAATTTCCAGTCTGACAGTTTTTGTACCAGAAAGCAGTATGTGGGAGAAGGGCAATACATCATTCTTCTCCATGAAATTAAATGAAGGTTTTTTTTAATATAACTTCACTAAATAAACTATAAATAACGATAATGAGAAACAGGGAGAAAATAGCTGAGTGAAGACAGATATAGGCAAGATTATGAAAGGAACCACTGGACAAATCTCTTCTGTGTAAAATATATTTATCTCTCTTTGTCAGTTAGTTAAAGAGGCACCTGGAAATTCAATCCCCACCCCATCACCCCCCATGACACACCCTGGGTGGTACTTGGCTTCCTTGCCTGGTTAAGTAGTTAACTTTAAGATTCGTGATAGTAGTTTGACATGACCCAAAGTGAACTACCATTAACAGATTTCCTGGAGGGTTAATTAAAGGGAAATGATTTGTTCTTTTGGTATTAACCTAGATTTTGCACTAAGTCTTAAAAGTGAGCCGAATAAAAGAAAAAAAAAAATATATATATATATATATATATATATATATATTCACCCTTTCCTGAAAATGAAGATTTTTCATTGGACATATTATAAATGTGTATTTATACATAAATAGATATGCATATATATATATATATATATGCCTTAAATGTATGAAAGGTGTTAGTATTTTATACTAGAAAAAGCAATGATAATGGAATCAATAAAACTTGGATTCCCTGTGTGACCTGAAATAATTCACTTAATTTCTCTTAACCAGAATTTCCTCATTTTACAAATGAAGTGATTGATCAAATGATGTCTCAGGTTACTTCTAATTTTAAAATCATATGATGATTTCTAAGTGCTCCGAATGAACTGCCCCAAATCTCAGCATTAAACTGGACAAGGCATAGAATGCAATTTCAAACTCTGTCACCTTTTTATTCTTTCAATTGCCCTGGAAACACAACAGGGGGATAATAAATAATCATTTATGGAAATACCTCCAGTATGACTCTAATAAAATGTCCTTTGTCACTTACTTTAGTTATATAGTTTTCTGTAGTTGAGTGAAATAATTTACAGTAAATCATAAATAAATTGGAAATTATCATCCGCTTTCTTCCCATTTAACCCTATGTAGTGATGCTAGTTACTGAAGGATAAGGATTCCAAGTAGACTTATTTTGTAACATTTCTTACTCAATTATGCTGAGCTAAAGAGTCAATTAATTCAGAATTTACTTTTTCAGTTGCTTTACTAGGGATTTACATGAAAAATTTACTTTAGACTTGGTAACTGCTAAATGGTTAGTGTGAGTCAGAGGGTTTCATATCTTATGGGATATTTAATTAAAACCAAATCAACCTAACCAGCATTTATCAGGTACCAGGGATGTGCAAAAGGATTGCGTATGTTGCATTGAATAGATAAAGGATAGAATTGGTATCAGAAAGACCTGTGCTACAACATATATGGATGACAATAGGCAAGTACATGAGCTTAATTTCTAGAGGAAATGCTAATCTGTATCACTGTAGGGAGTTTCCAAAGGAAAAGTTTTTTTTTTTTTCCTTTTATATCGGTGAAATAAGAGAGCTGTAACAACACATGAATGAATGAATGAACGAACGAATGAATGAACAAATGAACAGATAAATTGAATAAATAAATAAATAAATAGATGAAGTGAGTAGATAAAAAATGAATGCAAATGAAATGAAACAAGCTATATAATACAATTCAATACAATAAAACTGCTTATAAGGCATTATGTTGCATTCTGAAAACAAACACAGAGGGATAAACACTTCCATTCACCCCATCTCCCAATGATAAAGTGATAGTGTACAGATTTCTGCCTTTTTCCAGGCTAAATTCATATATAAACTTTTCTCCTAGTGTTTTTTTTTATTTGAACCTCATAATGTTAATATTAACAACCAATAAGTCAGCAAATATTTATTAAGTACCTGCTATATGCCATATATAAGATATAAAAAAGATTGAAAATAATACTATCCTTTCCCTCAAGGTGCTTACATTTTTTTATGCGATATTTTATTTTTTCCGTTACATGTAAAGATAGTTCTCAACTTTTGTTTATACATGCTTTACAATTTCAGATTTTTCTCCCTCCCTCCCCTCCCTCCCCCCCTCCCCTAGACAGCAGGTAATCTGATATAGGTTATATCTATATATCTCTATACATATACATATAGATATATATATATACACACACATATATATACACATAATAACATTAATCCTATTTCTGCATTAATCCTGTTACAAGAGAAAGAATCAGAGCAGTGATGCAAAACCTCAAAATAGAAAAAAAAAACAACAACAAGGTGCTTACATTTTATATGAGAAAATGTATGTGTAGAATCAATAAAATCATACAAGTTATGTACCAAGTACTTTGAGAACTACACTAGCAGAATGCTATTTGTATGAATTGGCATTAGAGTTAGGCATTTGTAGATATCTATTTGAAGAAGAAGTTGCATTCCAGTCAAGGGGAACAGTTTGTACAAAATCAAAGACATGGGAGATGAAATATCATGTGATAAGGAGAGCAAGTAGGACTGTTTTGATGTTATACAAAATACATGAACACGATAAATGTGTAATAAGCCTAAAGATTTAGGCTGAAGCCAGGATGTTGTAAATGGCTTTGAATGAAAAATACAAAAGGCTTTTCCATGGGTGTTGTTGGTATGTTTTGTTTGTTTTATCCTAAAAACAATAGTAAGTCAATGGAAAATCTTGACCAGATAAATGACAAAGTCAGAGCTTTCTTTTGAAATATCACTAAGTATAGACCATGGAATGGGATATCTAGGGGATGTAGATGTAGATGTAGATGATGTAGATGCATATACAGATGCAGATGTAGATGTAATTGTAGTTGTAGTTGTAGTTGTAGTTGTAGTTGTAGGTGTAGGTGTGGGTGTAGGTGTAGGTGTAGAGATTGAGATTGAGATAGATATAGATATAGATATAGATATAGATATAGATATAGATATAGATATAGATATAGATATAGATATAGATATAGATATAGATATAGATATAGATATAGATATAGATATAGATATAGATATAGATATACTGCCTTGTTACTTTACCTTAAGGACATTATGACTCACAGCTGAAATTCCTGATATGTATAATCTACCTCTACTAGAATGCAGAATTATTGAGAACAGTTATTATTTCATTTTTCTATTTATATCAGTACTTAGCATGGTTCTTTGTACATAATAAACACAATAATTTTATTAATTAATTCATACACATAGATATGTATATATCTATGTGTATATATTTACATGCATGCATATACACATATATTTATAACTGTGTGTACACATACAGTTGTTTCATGTTTCACCCTCAATCTCCACAAAAACATCCCTGGCACCTGTTTCTTTATTTCCAGCGAGTTGTTGTATTTTAACTTTTTAAACAGTTGATTTTACCTCTATTATGCTTATCACATCCTTCCTTTTTTCTCTATCTATATGGCCACAACATTATTTCAAGCCTTCCCATGCCTCATCTGACTAGTTGTAATAGTTTCTAAATTGGGCTTTATGCTCCCTCTTTTAACCCTCTGTAACAAAGATATTCCATGGTCTATATTTGTTATTATTCAACCATTTTTAGTAATATCTGACTCTTTTTGATCCTATTTGGGGTTTTCTTGTCAGAGATACTAGAATGGATTGCCATTTCCTTTTTGAGCTCATTTTCCTGATGAGGAAACTGAGTGAAATAGGGTTAAGTGATTTGCCCAGGGTCACACAATTAGTGAGTGTCTAAGAGTAGAGTTGAACTCAGGTCCTCCTAACTTCAGGGCCAGGACTTTGACTATTGTGCCACCAAGCTGCTCTGGTAATGTATATTCTTTACTGTCATTTGATAACACAATGTTTTGCTGCTGCTGTTTCAGTTGCTGTTGTTTAACCTGTATCCACAAGGAGGAACATGACATCGAGGTGATGTTATGACTTTGAGGGAATTGGATTCAAATGAGGAAGGGCTTGCTGAATCACCAACCTCATTTTCTCCTCAAGAGCCATCTGGGCCAGTGGCAAGATATACATCAGGATGACTGGAGATCGCCCTAGATATTTGAGGCAATTGGGGTTAAATGATTTCCCTAGGGTTACACAGCTAGTAAGTATCTGAGTTATGATTTCAACTCAGGTGCTCCCAACTTCAGGGCTAGTGATCTATCCACTGTGCAACCTAGCTACCCTGATAACATGAAGAAACATTTTAAAGTATTAAGGATTTTGATGGCAAGAAACTGATAAATTATTTTTGGTAAAGGACTTTCCTCTTCTAACAGTTGCATATAAGAGTTATATTATTACTTTCTTTATGTATAGATACATATTTTTCCAACACATATTCATACATACATGTGTATTTATTTATAAACATATACATGTCTCCATACATGGGCATATATGCACAAATATATAGGCATATATACGTATGTGGGTATGTAAATATATTTGGGTGTTAGTAAATCCATCTTAGCACTTGAGAGATGTTATTTTTTTCTCTTTTCAACAACCCTTCTAACCTTAGCTAAATGTGGCCATCATAATTTGCAATGATGAAAAAAAAGTCATCATTCTATTACCAACTTGTGAATGCCGATCCTGTATGAACTTAGGCAATTTTTTCTTGGACAACAAACATTTAGTCCATCATTGTAATCATACTTAACAATGCTCTAGCTTGTTTTCTAGAGGTTGTGCTACATTGGCATAAGAACTTAGTACTGTCTCCTCACTGTGGTAAAGAATTGTGATGGTCTTTTGAGGGAAGACATATGCATCTAAGACTAAAATACAAAGAAGATGAAGTCATAGATGAGCATCTAATGCTCAATGTCACAATGCAGTTTTCCTCCTGTTTCATTTTCCTTCCTTTCTAAACAGTGGCTTTGAGCAAGGAAGGGGTGGACAGAGGAAATATGATAGTCTAACTGAATCAGAGTCACATCTGCCCATCATGAAAACAGAGCTTCCAATTTTAACATCATGCTCCATTTTGGACCAGCATCTAAATTATGATTGGTTTTCACTATGGGAAATAAAATGCATGTGTCATTTGGGTTGTCATGAAGAGAAATCTTAGTAGCTCTCCCCAACAACAGGCTTAGCAACAAGTTTATTTGGTGTCTAAAAGTATTTTAGGAACCAAATAACAAAAATATAAGCAATTAATTTACGAGATACAGAAAAGTACCTATATATTACATAAAAGTACATGCAGCACTTGTATTCCTCAGCATAGGAGATCTTGTTCTTTTAGTCCATGAATACTGACTTTATTTTATACTCCAGAGAGAAACTGTAGAAGCTATATCATTGTTCAGGAAGCAGGAACTGGCTTTTGATAAAAGGCTTCCTTTTCTTCTCCACAATACATCTGGGGCTTTCACAGTTGATTACTGTAATATTTATATAATATAGCACTGACATACAATTGAGAACTCTAACACATTAATTTTTTTAAGTTGGCTCGCAATGAATATTTTAATGAACTGGAACATGGTTTATTTTGATTCATCTAAAATTTTTTTAAAAAGTGCCAGGTTGGTCATGATACTCTGGTGAGTTTTTACAAAAAGTGAATTTAGGTTTTTTGGAAATGAGTCCAAAAGCCTTCATAGTTACACAATAAAACTGACATGAAAAATTCCCTGCTAAAAGATATGTTAGCTGTCATGAATGTGTACTGAATTTCAGTATAAATTTTGGGGGAGATTACTAATTTTCTTCATGTGGATTTGCTAGGTTTCAATCAGAAGGTCACATTTAAAGATCCTACTTTTGCTTTTCTAAATAAATTTATTTGATAGGTAACTTTTTCTTCTGCAAAATTATTAAGGTTGGTCTGCAGAAAAAGCAATAAATTCAGAATTTGTTGCCATTGTTTCAATTGTTTGTGTGTGTGTGTGTGTGTGTGTGTGTGTGTGTGTGTGATCCCATTTGGAGTTTTCTTGGTAGATACTAAGAATCTTTGCCATTGCCTTGTCCAGCTCATTTTAGAGATGAGACCTAAGGCCAGCAGGGCTAAATGACTTGCCCAGGGTCACACAGCCAGTAAGAGTTTGAGGCCAAATTTGAATTCAGGATGATGTTTTCCTGTATTCAGACCCATCTGAATCTACTATCTACTATACCTCCATAACTTTACCACTTAGTTTCTCTTCTATCATAACTGTTCTCTCCAAAATTACTAATGATCTCTTAGTTGTCAAAATGAATGGCCTTTTTCTCAATCTTCATTCTCCTTGACCTCTCTTTGACACTGTTTGATAATTCCTCCTTATTATTCTTCTCTGTAGGGTTTCAGGACACCATTCTCTCCTGGTTTTCTTCCTACCTACCAGACCATTCCTTCTCTATCTCCTTTGCTAGATCTTTTTCCAGATCACATCATCTAAATGTGGGTGTCCCACAGCATTCTGTCTTAGGTACTCTTCTCTTTCTCCCCCCTTAATAATTCACTTGGTAGTTTTATTAGCTCTCATGAATCAATTATCATCATTATGCTAATGATTCTCAGATATACCTATGCTGCCCCAATCACTCTGCTGACCTAAAATCTCACATCTCCAGCTGTCTTTCAGGTATCTCAACCTGAATGTTCAGTGGACATCTTAAACTCAATATTTCCAAAATAGAATTTATTATCTTTTCCCCTAAACCTTCTAATCCTCCTACCTTCTCTATTGATATAGAGGGCAAAATCATCCTACCAGTCTCACAGGTCTGTAACCTAGGAGTCATCCTGGATTCCTCATTATCTCTTATCACCCTTACATAGGCTGGTGTCAGAATCTACTGCTCTCTCTCTTGCAACATCTTTCCTTCTCTACTCTGTCATTACCACCACTCTAGGGCAGGTCCTCATCACCTCCCATCTTGATTACTGCACTAGCCTTCCAGTGATTTTGCCTATCTTAAGTCTCTCCCCACTCTAATCCATTCTCCTTTCATCCACTAAAGTGATTTTCCTAACATGCAGGTCTAATCATGTCACATACACACACACACACACACACACACACACACACACACACACACACACACACACACACACCCTACTCAATAAATTCTAGTGACTTCCCATTGGCTCCAGTATTTGACATGCAAAGCCCTTCATATCCTAACACCCTCCTACCTTTCAGGTCTTTGCACACCTTACTCCCCAACTTTTTCAATCTAGTACTCTTCTACCCAGTTACACTGGCCTCTTCGTTATTCCATGAATAGAGCATTCTATCTCTCAGCTCAGGGAATTCTCCTTGACTGTCCCTCATGCATGGAATGGTTTTTGTTCTCCATTCCAGCTATTGACCTCCCTGGCTTCCTTTAAGTCTCAACTAAAATCCCACCTCTTATGGGAAGCCTTTGCCAACTCCTATTAAATTATGTGCCTATCATCTTTATTACCTCATTATTTAATATTTATACTGTATAGAACTTGTCTTGTGTGTACATCCACACATATGTGATAATATATATATGATATATGTGTATGTATAATATATCTGCCTTGTGTGTATACACACACATATACATAACACAAATTATATATGGTATAAAGATATATCACATATATACACATACATATACATGCATACATACATAATATAGAGTAGGTGGTACATGGTATATGTTATGTATATGTGTATATGTATGTGTATATATGTGTGTGTGTATGTGTGTAACATTTTGTCTCCCTCATTAGATTGTAAGATCCATGAAGGCATAGACTGTTTTTGGCCTCTTTCTGGATCCCATCATTTAGCACAGTGCCTGACACATGCTTAATAAATATTTATTGAAAACATATACATGCACATATGTAATTACATTCAAAATAAATAATTTAAGAACATTTACAATATTTGTTTTATTCACATAAATGAGACAAAAGTATCATACTAAAAGATTATAAACATCTTTAAGAAATTATTTTCATTATGATGAGGGAACCCTAGGTTTACATCTGTTAATATTGTTCAAAATTGTAAACTATTTTAACCACTATAGATGGGAGAGAAAAGTACTATAGGAAGGAAGGATGATAATACTTCAGGAAAGCAAGAAAGGCTTTGTGTAGATGTTCTTTGACTATTAAAGGAAATAAGAGATGCTCAAAGATATAGATGTTTATGCTGTGCATGAAGTATTTACTTTCCAGTTTCTCCCTCTACTGTTCCTTCCTATTGCCATTAAAGAGTTGGTAATTTATTTTAAAATGTAACCTTCACTACATCCTGTTATCACTTTGATCTATAATCCTCTCTCTCCTTCCCTTCACCTTTTTAATTTCTCAAAAAGGTGTTAGTCTCTGTTCAGCAATTTTCAGCCATCTGCTCTCCTTACTTTACTAAAATTATCCCCCCAAAGGCCACCAATGGACCCAAGAGATGAACTGACTGTGAATATATCAAAGCACACACAACTTGAAGCAACAAAGGCAATGATGAAGTATATGAGTAGTATTCTTTTTCTTCATAGTTCAAATTAGATTTGTATTAATGCTGATAACTTCTACATTTGCATAGCTAGATGGCATGGTAGAGTGATTAATTTGTCATCTGGAAGACCTGGGTTTAATCCTGCCTCACATTTCCTCGCCCTGTGATCTTGGACAAGTATCTTAATCTCTTTAAGTTTTGTTATTTTCATTTCTAAATGGGGATGATAATAGCATTCACCTCTCAGAATTATTGTGAAGATCAAATGAGATATGGTGTAAAAATTGCTTTGAAAACCTTAAAGTGCTATATAAATCCTATTATTGTTTTATTTCTGCAAACAGAAGGAAAGGACTAATGTTGTAAGACTATTAAATTCTTTAAGAAATCATCTTTCCTATGAGAACAGAACCCCAGTTTTACTACTCTTAACATTGTTCAAAAAATGTTAAATATTGGGCAGCTAGGTGGCACAGTAGATAAAGCACCAGCCTTGGATTTCAGGAGGACCTGAGTTCAAATCCGGTCTCAGACACTTGACACGTACTAGCTGTGTGACCCTGGGCAAGTCACTTAACCCTCATTGCCCTGCAAAAAAAAAATTTTAAAAATTTAAAGAATTTTTTAAAATGTTAAGTATCTTAACCACTATTAAGGAAAAATGAATAAACATTTCAATTAAACTTTTATACAAGACTCTATCGATATTGTGCTTTTTGTACTAGGTGTCCTGCCTGGGGCAGCTCCTTGGTAAAGTGAATAGAGCACTGGGTTTAACATAAGGAACACTCATTTTACACACACACACACACACACGCACACACACCATATACTATGTACCACATACTCTATATTGTGTATGTATGTATATGTATGTTTATATATGTGTGTGATATATCTTATACCATATATAACTTGTGTTGTGTGTATATACATATGTATACACACAAACACACACACACAGGAGATATATTATACATACACACATATATCATATATATCACATTCAAATCCATTCTTAGATAATTACTAGCTATGTGACCCTGGGCAAGTCACTTAACCCTGTTTGCTTCAGTTCCTCATCCTAAAAAACAAAAAGAGCTAGAGAAGGCAATGGCAAACAGCTCTAGTGTCTTTGCCAAGAAAAGCCTAAATGATATCATGAAGTGTTGGACATGACTGAAACAACTGAACAACAACTAAATGTTATGGTGGAATATGTGTAGATGGATGGATGGATACACATCTATATACATACATATACCTATCTGTGTGTATTTCCAAGTAGAATGTGAGCTCTTTTAGGGAAAAGACATTTTTGTTTCTTTATATCTTGCATTGTTACTGGTATCTTAATAAGTGTCTTTTTGTTGATGGATGAATAACATATGCAGTGAAGTCAAGGAAAATTAAGCATAAAATAGAATCAAAGATATGTGTGGTGAATTTGCTCTTAGGGGAAAAACAGATTTCTTTTAAGAGATAAGGAAAGGAGGTTAGGTTGAGTAAAGATGCAAAGCAAATTTGAAGTGGAAACTAATGAAGTAGGATAAGTCCTTTTATATAAAGCCCATCTGTCTTCAACATTATGGGGAGAAGGGTGATTCAGTGACACTGAGAAACTTATTGAGGCTCCAAGACTAGAATAATAAGTTTGGACATTTAATAGATATTTAACAAACAATCTAATAAATTTGCATACTATTATTGCCAAACATTATTATAGATTAATACTGACAAGTCCTCATGAATTGGAGTCACATTACAGTAATGACAGGAAGACTGGTTGATTGATTGAGGAAACTTAGATGTTTCATAGGGCATTTATAAAGTACAAGGCCACATCAGAGCCCAAGTTCTAAGCATCTAGCAGAAGAGAGACAGAGATTCCAGCATATGGTAAATAAGGAAAAAAAGATCTTCACTAAACCCTTTGAGAAGGAGTCCCTTAACTGGAGAAGAAAATAACTTTCCCCTGGCATTGTCTCTTCCCTTCCTCTTTCTCTATTCTGCCACCATTGACTGGAAGAGGAATATGTGACTTCAGAGGTCCAATGGACTTTCATTTTCCCCATAAGCATCCTAGAAACATCCCTATAACACTTAATGGCCATATCTAAATCAGAAGAAATGACAAGAGATAAGGAATTACTACTCTAAAAATGGCTCAGAAAGGAATCTAGCACATGCCTGTAGAGAACTTTTGAGCATTCCCATGAAGGGTGGAAAGTAACTTTCTGGAAACAGTATCTGTGATGCCTCTGTTCCATGTGGGATTGATAAACTTTAACCTGTTTTTCCCACTAGACTATATGTATATTTGTATACAAGTGTATAAGGGATAATTTTACACATTATTTTTACAGTACCAAGTTAGTAAATATCCATTTCTGAAAGCTACTTAATTATGGCTAACAAAATGTTTTTCACCAGATAGCGATGCCAAGAAGTAAGCCACTAATATCTGGTAAGTTATCATGAGACAATTTATTCTCTCATTAGAAAAAAAAATACTTGTGAACTCTTTAGAGTTACCCTGGAGGCCTGACAGTATAGCTACTGTTGCACTGGATAACTAGTTATTCAGTGGAATTAGAAGTTGAGATAAGGACTCTAAGAGTCTACATTTACTACAATTTCAATAAAATAGAATATTTTATAAGAGTCATTGTTGTCCAAAAGTAAAATAGAAGAGTCTGACAGATCATAGGTTCTTCATCCAATCAATCTTAAGGATAGGAACTAATTTATTTTGTATCCCCATTTATTTAGTACAGAGTCTTTTACATAGCAAGTACTTAGTCAATGTCTATACATTATTTTCGGGATAGGTTATACTTGTATTATTTTGAGGATTTTATTTATATAGATGGAAATATTTATACATCTATAAATTTGCATATATATTTACATATAAACATACACATGTACTATCACTATTTTTATTTTTGTGTGGCTTTTTTCTATTGTCTCACACATCAAAATATCATTTCATGAAGGAAATGGTATCTTAGATGGATATTATTCTGTATATTGAAACATAAGGCCTCCTCAAGTCATGCCCCCTCTTCTTGTTTTGAGACCAGATTATCCAAACCTGATTTATATGTCCTCAAAAAGATCTTGGTTATTGGTTATTCTCAGGTACCCATATATCCTACCTCTTGGGATAGGATGTAGTTTTAGGTAGCATGACACTTGCTCAAAGAAGGTGGTCTCCTTTGGTGACCATTGCTGGAATCCCTTAGTACCCCCTATCTCTTTATAAAGATATTTACATCTCCTACCTCATAAAATATTAGTTATCTTTTCCTGTAACTTTCTATGTTGGCTTTTAACCTTCCCCCATCCTCTCCTTGACATCCATTTATTTTATTCAATTCTCCTATTACCATAAAACCAAATTTTGTTGAGATACTATATAAATGAGTTTCTCTTCCTTGCTCATCCCTAGATTTTATGAGTCCACTCCTAGCTTTGATCTATATTGCCATCCTCCCCCCTCAAGCAAGTTTCCACTATCACCCCTCCCACAAATAGATATAGAGATAGAGATAGAGATGGAGATGGAGATATAGAAACAGAGAGATAGCGATAGAAATAGAGAGATAGATATAGAGATAGAGATATAAGTAGAGATTCATTTATACTGCAGTTTCCAATTATCAATTCAGTTATTTTGATCTTTATTCTCCCAATTCTTTGTAACCTACCTTGTCTGTAGTTATTTAGATTTTTTTTAATATTATTTGGTGGTCACTTTTTCTTCAGTTCATTACCTTTTTTCTTCTTTTTAAAAGTAATTATTTATAAAAATGAGATATTTGGTTTCATTACTTAGTCTTTTTTTGATATTTTTTATTTACACATTTATGTTACTCTTGTTTGGAACATCTCCAAGGAAAATATACTACTCATTCATACTTGTTCTTACTGTGGTTGGTTTTTCCAAGAATGTATGATTTTTTTTTCTTTTGGTTGAAGATTTACCTATTTACTGATTAGTTTTAGTTTTGCAATATATATTATTCTGAGTTTTAACTTTAAGAAAATGCTATTTCATTTATTTCTGCAATTTCCCTTGCCTGTGCAGTAATCTCAGTTTTATGAATTAATATTACTTTTCTTTGGTTGCTTACACAATTTGAGGTTTGGTACTAAAATCAATGAATTTTATTACTAAATGATATGGCACTTTAAAAATGAATTTTCTTCTCTGTTAGCAATCCGTTGACTTGAATTCTCAGTACTGCATTTTAAAATGATGGCAGTCTTATTGTCTTGTATTATTTAGTCTTTTTGTTTGTTTTATTGTAAATAGAAATTTTTAAAAAAATGCTTTAGTCTGTAAAATAAAAATCACACCAATTCATGGTCAAGGCAATGAAAAAAAAATATTAGATAGAAGTACTATCAACCAAAAGGACTGGAGCGGCACAACAGTAATTGACTTACTTTTTTTCATGAGGTACAGAGGTTTCTAGAGAGCAATTAACAGGAATTTTATGCTATTTCTCCCTAGGGAAACAAGGGCTATGTTAAGGACCACATTTGACTTCCCTCTTCACTTTACTCCTGTCTTTGTGGACCTTTTCACCTCTTCCCTCCGCAGGCTTGCTCCTATGTGAGAACTATTCACCCCCACCCATGATTTCTAGCTCTTTTTTTAAATGTTGTTTCCTCTATTAGAATGTAAATGACCCATGAGTAGACATTGTCTTTTTATTTAAATTTTGTCCCCAAGGCTTAGTGCAATGACTGACACATGACAAGAACTCAATAAACACTCTATCTACATCTATCTACAGCAAAATATATCCCTACTTCTACACATCTATAACTTATAATTACTTACATCTATCTGTAATGATTGGAATGACGCCACCTACTGAAGACTTGCTGTGGGAAAGCTCCACCATGAGGAAAATGCCTCAGAGCCTCAGATGCCTTGGTGTCAGGAAAAGCCACAATGCCTCTGAGGCATTTTCCTCATGGTGGAGCTTTCCCACAGCAAGTCTCCAGTAGGTGGCGTCATTCCAATCATTACATATGTCAATATCTACATCACTATCTCTATTATCTGTCTGTCATCTATTTATCTATTTGTATTTGTCTGTCTATTTGTCATCCCTTACTTCCTGTTTAGTTCAGGATGAAAAAAACTGAAGTATGTAGCACACTTAGGCTTCTTCTCAAAGAGCTACCCATGCAAAGGATATATAAAGGGAGATATAGGGAGGAGATAAATATAAAAAAATTAAAAAAATGAATTACCTTTAGGATAATTTTTAAAACATTTCTGTATAGGCTGACAGGTGCCCTTTTCTCACAGTACTGTGGTAGGAATAAACAAATATCCATGAATCAAACAAAATAATTTAACTAACATTATCATGTATCACTGTAGATGATTATTTCATTATCATGTCCAAATTATTGTATTTGTATACGTCAAAAACTTTTGTATGGCTTAATCTTTTTTTTCCCCATAAATTACTTCAAATGGACAACATAAATATTTCTGTGAATCATATATTCATGAATACATGGTCTTAGACTGTAGGGGAGGTAAAATGGCATCTAGTTTCTGTTTTTGGTTTTTGGAGGGGAGTTGTTGGGGGTAAGGACAAAAGAATTGGGGCAATAATGTTCATTAGGTGTGTTTCCAAATATGTGTGGAATCAGAAGCCTTCCTAAATTCACTTCAAGTTTTAGCAGCAAGCACTAGGATACATCTGCTGTTATGACACACTTTTTTTTTTCCACTTGTGCAATAAATTAGAAATTTCCTAAATTTATAAGAAGGAAAAACTGCCTGGGTTACAGAAGATTCTGGAAATCTTACTTTGTTAAGTCAATTTCAAAACAGGCAATTTCTTTTAGCATATGAAATCTGGAATATAATCTCTGGGAAGCAGAGCTTTATATTGGACCACTGTGTTTTAAGATGAAAAGTTTCATTCTTCCAATTGACAGTCATACCTGACAATTTAATGCCTTTGAGAGAAATATGGTTAAGAAGTTAAAGAAGAAAGCACATATAAAGAATTGAATTTTTATAGCCTTTGTCTGTAACTCAAAGACTTACATACATGAATACTTGTTTGTTTTGATTTTGATAGATTATGGATGACTTGAATCAGTGTCATTTATAAAATAAATAAAATTTTGTTTTTTTTAAACCAAAACTCTTGCAAGAAAACAAAACGTGGGGCAGCTAGATGGCACAGTGGATAGAGCACTGGCCCTGAATTTAGGAGGACCTGAGTTCAAATCCAGCCTTAGACACTTAACCAATTGCCTCACCAAAACAAAACAAAACAAAACAAAACAAAACAAAACAAAAAAACAAGTAGCATGGCACTTAATAGAAATAGGTCACCTTGGTATTATATTTTGAGGATTACATGTTGATTTCTTCATAAAAATCCTGAGATATCATCATGATAGTAGTAATAGTAAATAATAATAATAGTAATAGTAATGTGTCATGAAATTTTCTAAGTCCAACAAAGAGAAGAAACAGCAAAGTCTCCAAGCCATATAGAAACAGGTTTATTGAGAGAGGGCCTATCTTACAATAAAGCCAGGGGTAGGACCTGCAAGAACCAATACCTCTCCAAAATTGGCTTTTTATACTCAACCAGGGCATAAGTATATTTATACCCTACTATTTTTAGACAAAGTCCTCCCATTGCTTCCTCATAACATAATGTAAATGGAAAAGAAATCAAGCATTTGAAAATAGTCACCATGACCAAATCATGAATATAGTGAATGGAGGCAGGAATATGTTCAAAGTTTTGCCTGGCCATCAGTCAATTTAGAGATTTGGTCAAATTTGTCACCAAATTGGTTATGTTTATGGTTCTCTAATGCTGATTAGTTCCTTCAGCTTAAAAGATACTCTTTTTCGTACTGTGGTTGAACATTTAAACACATTAGAGAAATCTAGGTGTCACAATGGATAAAGTACCGGCCCTTGATTCAGTAGGGCCTGAGTTCAAATCTGGCCCTCAGACACTGGACACTCACTAGCTGTGTGACCCTGGGCAAGTCACCTAACCCTCATTACCCCACAAAAACAAACAAACAAACAAAACATTAAACACAATGGATGAGGACATCAATTATGATGGCCAAGTAACAGGTTTAAAATAAAGTTGATACATGAGAACATAATACATTTTGTTTAAGCCATTAAAGAATATTTAGAGTACATTGAGAGGAAGTTCCCTAATATCTATGCTCTGTGCTACATTGTAATTAACTTAAGACACTAGAGAATACTTAAACATGGTAAATCACCATTTGTAGTCTATTATACTGTTCACTACTATGATTAAATTACTTATATCTAAGGGGTGGGGAAAGTCACAATCACAAATGGTAATGCTAATAATATTAATAATAGCAGCAAAGATTTATAATTATCTTATATACATTGTCTCATTTTATATACGCCAGAAACCTATGAGAAAAGTTGAGGCAACCTGACTTGAGATAACTTTCTTTAGCTGAGGAAACTGAGGCTGAGAGTGATTAAGTGAGTTACTCAGCATCGTAAAGCTAGTAATTTTTTAAACATAATTTTAACTTATTTCTTCCTGTTTCTAAATCCATCACTTGATTCATACACACTCACTGAGACCTAGCCGTTTGCTAAAGAGACATAATCCCTTGTCACACTTACTGGCATTAGTTTAATTTTCACACAAATCCATTCTCATAGTGGAAGAATAAAGAAATTCCATATTCTTCCTTGCTACTTCCTCCACCACTATCATTAAGTTGAGATTCATTCAATCTAACTTTATTTTAATTTTAAATTATTTAATTTTATAAATTACATATATACCAATTTTAATATAATTTTTAATAATTTGAGTTTCAGACACCCACCTTGAGAAGGCATTTTGATATAGATTATATGTGTGCAGTCATGCAAGATATTTTTCCATATTAGCCACATTACAAAAGAAAACACAGAATCCCCCCAAAACACACACACACACACACAAGAAAGTAAAAGTAAAAAAAAAAAAAGAAATGCTTTGGTCTGATTTCAGACGCCCTAAGTTATTTCAATGGAGGCAAGATAGCCTTCTTCATAATGAGTCCTTTAGGAATTATTTTTTATCGTTTTATTGATGAAAATGGCTAAGTCATTTTAGAGTTGACCATTTTACAATATTGCTATTACTTTTTACATGTTATCCTGGTTCTGCTCACTTCATTTTGCATCAGTTCATATAAATCTCCTCAGGTTTTTCTGAAAATATCCTGCTCATAATTTTGTATAGCATGATAATATTCCATAACAATATACCACATATGTCATAATTTGTTTATCCATCCCCCAATTAAAGGGCATACCCTAAATTTCTGAATCTTTGCCAGCACTAAAAGAACTTAATACATTGTGTTTGTGTGTGTGTATGTGTGTATGTGTGTGTGTGTGCATACAAGTCTTTCTCCTTTTTATTTGATTTCTTTGAGATACAGACCTAGTACAGGTATTGCTGTGTCAAAGGATTTGCAGTTTTTGCCCTTCAGGCATAGTTCCAAATAGTTTCTCCAGGATGGTTGGATCAGTTTACAACTCCCCCAACAGTGCATTAGTGACCCAATTTTCTCATGTCCCATCCAACATTTGTCAATTTGTTTCTGTCATATTAGCCAGTCTGATAGGCATGAGGTGGAAGCTTAGAGTTGTTCTAATTTGCATCTCTCTCATCCATAGGGATTAGAGCATTTTTTGATATGACTATATATAGCTTTGATTTATTCTTCTGAAAACTGCTTATTTATATTATTTTATCATTTATCAAATGGACAATGACTCATATTCTTATTAATTTGACTCAGTTATCTACATATTTGAAAAATGAAACTTTTATTAGAGAAACTTGCTATTATTCCCCCACCTCAATTGCCTGCTTTCCTTCAATTCATTACTGCATTGGTTTTATTTGTTCTAAATCTTTTAAATTTGATGTAATCAAAATTTCCCAATTTTGCATGTCGTGGAATTGATCAACTTTAGCTTCTTTGAAAACAGCGGCTGGAGCATAGACTTCTATTACCATGATTTTGAATGGTTTGTCTTGCATTCAAATAGATATCATTTGGCCTTTTTTTTTTAATTTTTTTTCATCTTACACCCCAGTACTGCTTTTCACATTTTTTTTAAATTGACTATGATGGAAAACTTCTGGCTTATCTCCATCACATATAATGCTTGATGATTATTTTAGACAAATACTACTTATCATTTTGAGAAAAAACTCCATTTATTCTTATGGTTTCTAGTATATTTAATAGGAATTAGTGTGTTTTTTTGTCTGCCTGTGCATATTGAGACAGTCATATGTTTTTTGTTTTTGTTATTGATATGGCCAATTGTACTGATAGTTTTCATACTATTAAACCAGCCCAGAATTCCTGGTTTAAATACCACCTGGTCATAGTGCATGTTCTTTCTAATATATTGCTGTAATCACCTTGCTGGAATTATATTTAAATTTTTGTATTAATATTCATTGGAAAATTAGTATAGTTTTATTTTCTTTTCTTTTTTAGCTTTTCCTTGTTTAGGTATAAGCATCTTATTTGTATTTTAAAAAGAATCTAAAAGGATTCCTCCTTTGCATATTTTCCCAATTATTTTTTATAGTATTTCAATTAATTGTTCTTTAAGTGTTTTATAGAATTCACTTTTGAATCCATTTGGTCTGGAGGATTGTTTTTTGTTTGTTTTTTTTTTTCATAGAGAGCTCATTTATAAATTGTTCAATCCCAACCCTTCCTCTCCCAAATAGGATTATTTTGAGTTTTTCTATTTATTTGATTAAACTAGGAAATTTATATTTTTGCAATTATTTATTCATTTTACTTACATTGTTAGATTTATCACCATATAATTGTTCAAAATGGGTCCTAATCATGATGTTAATTTCTACTTCTTTGGTGTGAATTAACTTTTTTTAAAATTTTTGATGGTGGCAATTCATTTTTCTTCTTGTTGTTCTTCGTGTTCTTCTTGTTGTTGTTGTTCTTCTTCTTTAATGCTGCTGTTGCCTGATGAGCTTTCACATCCTTCTCCTGACTTATTGAGTGCCATCTGAGCTGCACTTCACTCTTGGGCTGACTACCACCCCAGTGAAACAGACCTTTCCTGTGGACCTTCTAATTTCTCTTGGAACATAAAATTGTTTCACCCCTACTATTTGTTGATTCTGCTGCTACATAATTTGAAACATTATTTAAATATCGGAGGGGAATTTGGAAGAGTTTGGCTGAGTTCTTACCTTTACCCCATTATCTTGGCTCTGCCTCCTTCAGTCTGACATTATTTTTTTTTTGTGTGTGGGGGGGGCAATGGGGGTTAAGTGATTTGCCCAGGGTCACACAGATATTAAGTGTCAAATGTCTGAGGTCAGATTTGAACTCAGGTACTCCTGAATCCAGGGCCAGTGCTTTATCCACTGTGCAACCTAACTGCCCCTCAGTTTAACATTATTAACAAATCAAGAATCAAGTACCTGTTATCTGACTGCCTTCAGTACAGTCTCCTTCCCTTAGAGAGGTTAGTGACTGGCTTGAAGCCTTTATCTACTGATGAAATCATGCCTTCATATTAAGGGTCTTCAACATGCACCCACATGTTATCTATCTATCTGTGTAATTTAAGATTCTAAATGTGGGTTCTAATCTTATCCCCCAGTTTTGGGGGAAACTGACTAAAATCACTGATAAAATGAGTTAAGATTTTTAAGGGTTTATTGAAAGGTAGAAAGTGAAAGATTGAGAACAGAATTCCAACAGCATGGTAATCCTATCTTTCCTCAATTTTCCTGTGAAGTCCTCTGCCGCCACCACCATAAAGTCAGGAACCAAAAAGAGACAGACCTCTCCACACAGGCCCTCCTTCTTCCTTCCTGTCCCCTCCCAGAAAATGGGAGGCTCCTCAAGTTGATTGGCTGGTAGCCTTGGTGGACAGTACCCATGCACAAACATTACTTCCTGACACCAAGGAAAAGCCGAATGACCTTGCCCTCTGAGGCATTCTCCTCATGGTGGAGCTTTCCTATAGTAAGTCTCCAGTAGGTGGCATCATTCCAATCATTACATATCTATCTATCTATCTATCTATCTATCTATCTATCTATCTACCTACCTATCTACCTACCTAGATATTGATATTTCCTAAAACACCATACACTTCCTCTCTTTATTAATTTCTATGACTTATTGCTCCTTTCATGTACACTTTTAGGAACATAATGCTTTATCATTCCACTTTTTCTTTTCTATTACAACTCCTGAACTTTGAGAGAAGTGGAACCAAGATGGCAGAGGAAAGGCAGTAAGTTCTCAGAGCTCCTGACACAACTACTCCAAAAAACTCTACATAGAGCTATAAGATAACTCCTGGAGCAGCAGAACCCACAAAAAGACAGGCTGAGATTATTTTCCAGCCAAAGACAGCTTAGAAGTTCAGCAGCTAGGAGCTGCTCTGCTGGTCTGGGAAAGGAGTCCAACCCTACAATTGCACCTACACATATCCAGCCCCAGGCAGTCTATGCCAGAGAAATTTACCCCAGAGCCTCTGAATTAGCTGCAGTGCCAGTGACTTCTGGAACTAAGCTCATAGTCAGGTGAGAAGGCTGAACATCTGGCTGGGGGCGGGGGATGGAAGAGAGAATACAGGGGTGTCTGCAGGAGCTGAGGAAGAATTTGGCTGTCCTACCCCAGCAGGGAACCAGGAAGAAACCTTGAGCAGCAGAGGCCCAGTTCGGGGAGGGACACAGGCTTATCTGAGCTAACAACCACAGCAAACAAAATTTTGTTGCCTAGTTAATTAGCAAGTTGGCCTGGAGTTATTTATAGACCAGAGCACAGGTTAGATGAGTGAAGAACCTACCCTTCCTTAAATCATCCCTGAAGTTTGGAAACAGGGCCCCACTTTATTTAATGTTGTTTTTGAGAGAAACTTTGGAGAGCTCAGGCAACTTCCTGGCTTCTCTCTGCCATCTTGGCTCCACCTCCAAGGCCCCACTTTAAGAAGGAGTTAAAAGTCAAGCACAACTGGGGACACCTAGGTGGCATAGTGGATAAAGCAGTGGCCTTGGATTCAGGAGTACCTGAGTTCAAATCCAGCCTCAGACACTTGACTCTTACTAGCTGTGTGACCCTGGCCAAATCACTTAACCCTCATTGCTGCTCCAAAAAAAACAAAAAAAACAAAAAAAAAGGGAAAAGGAAAAAAAGTCAAGCACAACTCCTAAACTTTTTCTTCATCCTCACTGTGACTTTAAATGAATCCAACCATTAGTACTATCCCACATTATTCTCTCTTATTCATTTTTGACTCCTTGGTAAACCATTCCAAATGTACACTATCTTCTTCACTTGCATCCCTTCCCCTCTCTGCATTTAATCATCAGTCTTGCCTTGACAGCTTTGAATTGCTTTTAACATCCATGCAAATGCTGCTAGCTAATATCTCTGTCTCAAATCTCTGCCCATTTCAGTCTATACAATATTCAGCTGTCAAATTGAAATTAAAGCACAAGTCGGACCATGTCAATACTCAATAATCATGATAAAAATATTACAATAAACTCAATAAATAATTATTTAAATAACTTAACAAACTCTATAGCCTCCCTATTCACTTCTGCGTTCAATCATAAAAGTCTGTGTTTGACTTTCAAAACTCTTTATAACCTACCCTATTCCTACATCTTTAATCTTTTTATACCTTACTTGCTTCTGTATTCATTGCAACCCCATGAAACTAGCTTTCTTCCTATTTTTCCAACAAAATAATCCATCTTTCACCATTGTGTATTTTTCCTAGCATTTCTGGAATTCTTTCCTTTCTCATCTCTGCCCCTTGACACCTGGCTTCATTCAAGTCTCACTAAAATCATCATCTTAAAGAAGCCTTTCCAAGTCTCTTTTAAAGCTAATGACTTACATTAGAGGTTATCTCCAATTTACCCTGAAATTGTCAATTTGCATGTTATCTCACCCATTAAAATGCCTTAAGACATAGGAGATAATTTGCCTTTTTTTTCAATCCTGCAATTAATCTAATGCTTCATCACTACTAAGAAATGAATAAATTTGGGGGGATTTCAGTCACTTTTAGTCATAACTTACTTTTCCTGAGCCCATTTGGGGTTTTCTTGGCCAAGATACTGGAATGGTTTGTCATTTCCTTTTCCAATCCATTTTACAGATGAGGAACTGAGGCAAGTAAAGTTAAATGAGTTGACAAGGGTCATACAACCAGTAAGTGTCTGAGGCCAGATTTGAACTCATGAAGTTGAGTCTTCCTGATTCCAGGCCTGACGCTGTAGACATTGTACTTCCTAGCTGCTCTACATGCTTGTGGACTAATTGGTTTAAAAAGTTGTTGTCCATGAATACATAATGTAATATTACCTTGCTAAGAGAAATGAACAATATGAAGATCATAGAAAAGCATGGGAAGACTTATATGAAGTGATGCTAATTAAGTTATTATAATAAATGAAATATTATGTGGAATGCAAATAGAAGGAACAAAAGCAAACGGAAAATGCAATCTGAATTGTGTAAACACATATTGGCCAAGGTTGGCCCTCAAGAGGAGGTAGAAGAAAGTACTTTTCTTTTAAGATCTTTGAAGAGATGGAGGGGTGGGGACACTATAAGTATGGATCACTCCATATAAAAGATAATTTTTTAAATTTGTTGGGTAGTTATTTTTAACTGTGCCACCAAATATATTTGTTTTTTCTTCAGTTTTATAAAGGATAGCCACCTAGAACATGGTGAAGAGGGGTAATGGATTACACTGAGAAATGTATTTGATGTAGAAATTAAAGATAACACAAATTTATTTTGAAGATAATCTTGTTGATTAAACTGTTTGTGTGTGTGTGTGTGTGTGTGTGTGTGTGTGTGAGAGAGAGAGAGAGAGAGAGAGAGAGAGAGAGAGATTTACAAAACTGAATTAACATATGGACCGACCGAGGTACTTTGAAGGTTCCAGTTCATCTCATATAGCATTTAGGACATCTCACTTAGTTCCTGGTTCTCTTTCAAGGAATTAATTCATTCCTTAGGTAGTCACTTAGGCACATTTCCATTTTTGCATCGAGAAACTTTATTTAAATAAATATAATAGAACAAATGAATCAAAGAATCACTGAATCAGAATTGAGTTGGCACCATTCATTTTTTTAATTAAATTTTTACAGATCACTGCATTTAGAGCTGCAAGTATAATTTATGATTAATTATAGAAACAACCTCATTGGATTTATGCCTCTTTTGAGTAATATGTTGCCAAATCATTGGATGTGAAACCAGAGCAACCTAAATCCATGAATACTAACAATTTATGAGATGAAGAATGACAATTGTCTTAAACCAAATTGACATGCATCACTTTGTCTAAATTAGCATCCACCTACTTTCCTTTTATGCTTTTTGATAAATGACACTGGAGTTAATGTTTTAGGAATTCAAATTTTATCTTTTTTTTAACACTAGCTTTCTGGAAAATTCATAAGTAGGAAACAAAGAGAATGAAAACAATGCTCAGGCAAACTATAACTGGCTAGCCAATTCTCCCTCTTATATAAGTGAAGGTTAAATAGGAGATGTTAACTCTGATGCCAAAGTAGTTCACAGAACTATTAAATCTACTAAAAATAAAATAAAATAAATAAAATAAAATAAAATTCTATGCTCATTAGGGAGAGAAGCAGTTGATATTAAATCTTCTTTCTATGAAGAAAAAATAATCCAGTTGAAGAGAAATCTTGTCAGGAAAGAGTTAATATGAAGATAAGCAATTAGTTGGAAACCTTGATTAAGTAGTGATTGTTGAAGAAGGTGGCAGTTGCATTTTCACATATTATTATTGTTGCTAAGGTAATACTCTACTAACTTAATGGATACAAAGTTGACTTTTAAAGCCAAGAAGAATTTGATTAAAATTTGCTCACTAAAAATACTGTATAATCTCACCTCAGACACTTACTAGCTGTGTAACCATAGGCAAGTCAATTAACCCCAATTGCCTTAAACATCCAGAGCCATCTCCAGTCATCCTGATGTATATCTTGCCACTGGACCCAGATGGCTCTGGAGGAGAGAGTGAGGCTGGTGACCTTGCACAGCCCTCCTTCACTTAAATCCACTTCAGTGCAAGTCACTCCAATGTCATGTTCCAAGACTGAAGGACAAACAACACTTAACTGAGTGACCTGTGACCAGTCATTTAAATTTAGTCCTTAAGTCAAATCTTTAGTACTGAAACTTCTAGAGTAAGTCAGTAACACACATGTGTTAATCTCCCAGTATGTCACTCACTGTTCTGAGCACTGGGCATACAAAGAAACTCAAAAAGTTGGCAATTCCTGTCAAAGAGTTACAGGTCTAATGGGAGAGCCAACATATTAACAACTCTGTACAGTTTAAATGTAAATGTAACAAATTGCAGATAGTGACCAGAAGGAAAGTATTATTCTTTTCTAGGAGGGCCATGAAAGACTTCTTGTAGAAATTGGGATTTTTTCTTAGTCTTGAAGGAAGTGAGCAATCTAAAAGGGAAAAAAAGATGAATGAAAGGCACCCTGTAGCAAGGACAATAAGGAGGAAAGGATTTTAAGTTCTTCAGGTTTTTAAGCATTTTGATATTGACAATGATTTCAGGACTGATCATGTCAATATGTTTTCTTTAACAGTCATTTGCTGCCCTTTTTTAATTACTTGCACTTAGCATATTTCTCAGACATTGCTTAATCACTGTTTTCATACTTTGCATGGCATGATATGCAGAGTAATGGAAACAATATTTAATTTATGTCATATGCTATGTACTGAAAGAATTACTAAAAATTGTAATTCCTTTCTTCCTAAGAATTGATATCTGAATAAATTGTTTGCCTCTCTCTTTAATTACTTCATAATTATCTGTGTGACCCTGGGCAAGTCACTTAACCCTAATTGCTGTAAACATCTTGGGCCATGCCCAGTTATCTTGATGTATATCTTGCTAATAGACCAGAAGGCTCTGGAGGAGAGAGTGAGGTTGGTGACTTTGCACAGCCCTCCCTCACTTAAATCCAATTCAGTGCAAGTTATGACATCACCCTAAATGTCATGGTCTTCTTTGAGAATGAAGGACAAACAACAACAAGAACATAAAGCAGGCAGTGGGATTAATATAATAAACAAAAACTCAACCGTTCAATAGAGCTGTAGGAAATAATGAAATTTCACTTTTCCTTTCTTTCTTTTTTTCTTTGTCATCCTTGTTTTGGGAGAGGTGATGAAAGAAAAGGCAAAGAAGGATGAAAAGCAGCTAATCAACTCTGCAATGAATAAAATTCAACTTTGGCTTTCTAATATTTATTTTGAAGGAAGATTATTCAAGATGTTCTTCCTTGCTCTTTTGGACAATAAATTGAATCATAGAAGGAATTTTGTAGAGCATTTTTTCTATTTTTAAACAATTTTAAAATAATATTAATACAAACTATTCTTTGTATGATTGGCAATAATATTTGTACATTCATTTCATCCTATTTTTCCAGTCCTTTGTGAGCTCATTTATATTTGATTCTGATACTTTTTTTTCATATTGGCTCTTTTACATGATCTATTTCTTGTTCTGTTAATCTCAGCATTTGGTAGTTACATATTTTAATCAATTTCCTTTAAGTAATTGAAATTATATAATTGGGAAATAGTTTCTAATAATTTCCATTATTTTATTTTCTTTGTGTGGATTTGCCTTTTTATCTTTTGGTACTGTTAATTTGGATTTCTTCTAGTTTGAAAATCAAATTAGCTAACTTTTTTTTAAATTGTGGCTCTTACATTTATTTATTAAATGTATTTGTTTTCAAATTAAAATATTTTCTTTGGGGGAAGCTAGGTGGCTGCCCAGGCCCCCATCACTTATCTGCAGGTCAGAGTGACAGAACTTGAAGTTCCTTCTTGGTCTGAGCTTTTGACCTTGTTACTTCGCTTTGGTTGTCAAATGGATTTGAGGGTTGAAGATAAGATGTTGGATACTCCAGGATAAGAAACAAATAGTGGCAGTTTGTTTCGATTCACGTTCTTTGGCTACAATGCAGTTTCTTGTCTGTACTATTCGCACCCATATATACAAGACCCTTGTTCAGTCCACACTACAGTTTAGATCCATCTCTGTGCTTTGACTAAAAGAAAACAAGCTGTCTTCTCTTCATGTTCCCTGCACAAAGTCATGACCATTCCTACTAAATATTGACTTTTTTCTCCCCTTAGTGAACAAAAGCATCAGACCCCAGATAAGTTCCATTCTGGAAGAGTACAAACACAGTGCCCTCCTGGCCTTCCACAGTCCTCTGTCTTTGTCCCTATACTGAACATCCCTACAGATGAATAACTTACTATGTTATTATTTTTTTCTGGTATGGATTCCTCCCTCACTCATGGGTCTCACAGTCCTCCTAGGTATATATTGAAGTTGCTGGCAGCATGAAGGGTGAAAGGGCAGACAACCAGAATATACTGCTTCCTTGAATTCTACAATACCTAGTGTTCCTTTAAATAATGGGATAACATGTATATGTGAAGATCAGGCAAAATATATCTGCCATTTCTCTTAGAGTTTTAGTTTATTTTATTATTTCCTTTTAGTTAAAAAATAAATGAATGGAACAATCAATGTTTTATGGAGAACTTCTGACCACAGAGCAGTGAGGCTAATGGCAACAGGATTCTTCTCTGCATTAATTGAAGTGTCTGGAGGACAGATATTTTACAGACTTTATAGGGATTGCTGTATATTTGTGGTAGACCCCACATTTGTTTAAAAAAAAGATAAAGAACACAGCATACTTTAGAAAGACAGCTAGGTTTAGTGTCAAATGGCCTTTCTTTAAATCTGGCATTGTTATTAACTGTGTGACTTGGGATATTTCAATTAAACTTTCTGTCCCTCCCTTTCTTCATCTCTAAAAAAGGGAAGTAGGTGTGTAGCTAAAGGCCTAAAAGGTCCTTTCCCATTCTATATTTATGATGTTATGGCCACAGAGTAATAACTAAAGATTCTGATGAGATATACTAGAGAGGAAACTCTCAGATTCCTCACCCATCGGGCCAGAAAGGAAGAAAGAATTCTGATGAGCAGGAGACCAGTGAACACCACAGGAGTTTTGTGTGTGTGCTTTGGGGTGTGTGTGTGTGTGTGTGTGTGTGTGAGATACAAAATAGGTCATCAGGTTTCTAAATTGTCTTTGTGGGTACTGTGACCTCTATCACTGATATATGCTAGGAATAAGCAACAGACTCCCAGAAGGTGCTCTCGGGGACATAGCTTATGCAATTGACCTTGTGATGCCTTTATAGACATCAAAACCCTTTGGGCTCTTTGTTCTTAAGACCATGGAGGAAGTTGGCTGAATTCCCTAGCAAGAAGTCTTTTCCCAGGGAAATATATACAACAAGGCAAGAGGGCATCCACACAGATAGAAGAGAATATATGCAGGAACTTATGACCTCAAAGCAACAGAGCTTCACTGAAAATAGGAGGACCAATCTTATTAAAGGAACATGATGCTGGGAAAAGAGGGCAAAGGGGAAAGTTTTTGTAGTCAGAGGATCTAGTGCCTAATCCTACTATTACAACCATTTCTGTTCACTTCACCGTTTAGACCTCACATCATCATAAGATCATGAATATAAATCTAGGAGGGACTTCAGATGCCTTTTATTCCAACTTTCTCATTTTACAGGTGAGAAAATTAAGAGCCAGG